>NC_137458.1:126436895-126586010 GCF_964235325.1 Thermobia domestica | reverse complement strand
GGAAAAGCTCCCCAGGCTTCACGAATATTTAAAAAAAAAGGAAGCCAAAAAAAAAAAGAAAGTCGAGAACTGGTTATTAATCCTTTGCCGTTCTTTCTTAAGAATTTCTTCTGTGGAAGAAAAAAGTAAAGAAAAAAGAAGAGTGAATTAATAGCTCAGTTGGGACCCACCTCTTTTCTTGTTCATGATAATTTTCCCAACAAAGGGTATTTCGTTTGTTAATTTCTAAAATGGAGCACAAATTGCCGACAACACAGGTTCTTTGCCGAAAATGCTGTAGCTCCAGATTCAGCGTAACAATAACAAAATTAATTACAAAATGCACGACTTTCTCATGTTGTAATAAGTGTTTAAAATGAAGAGTAACCTGCACACAACTTTGTTAATGAACTGTTACGTAAAAAAAAGTTACTATTTTGAAAGACATCTTTGGGATAACATTCTTCGAAATAGCACATGCAGTAATTATTTTTGAGTTCGTAGTCTATCTATTGGTCTGAGGAACCCAGCTATCCTATCTTACTGTGCCAAGGGAAGTAGAAAATATAAATGTATATTATTTTGCTAGACATATTTATTATTTCTATGCATAGTGTCAAACTGTATTTTCTAAGGTTTACACGTACATATACAATTACAAGCGATAAGGAGAAATATCCAAAAAACAAAACTTATTACAAACTGGAAATTACTTGTGGGGTCGTTGACAAGAAGATGTAATAACAAGGTGGTCGTCATACTATATAGTTGAAAGAGCCTGGTATAAAGTAAAAATGGACTACTCAAGTTTCGATTTATCCTCTTGAGAATCTGGATGCTATATCATAGCAGAATAACCAAGCTTTCTATTTCACATAATTATTGAATAGAATTTTAAGAAGAAGAAGAAGAAGAAGAAGAAGAACTCTCCTCTGGGAAATAAAATAGCAATCAAGGATAAACTTGTTAATCATTGAGCAGTATAGGGACCCATAATCCAGAAAACTGAATCTGGAAATTCTGGAGGGTCCAAAATGATCTAAAATACCACAACGACTAAAACTAAAATTAGTGGTTGTGAAGATAGGATGTGAACACACGATTATCTATGATATTTATACAGAAAAAAAGATGTTGGAAATCTTGAATTATTAATAAGAGGCTTCTGAATATCGTATAGAAGAAAAAGAAACAAGCGTGACTAAGCTGAAGAGTAGAAGGGAAGCTTTTCCCTTCAATACTTAAGACTACCACGAAGAAAACCGCAAGGTTCGTTATACAAGGGGTTGTTTTTCCCACAGTGTAGTAGAAATACGTTGTAGTTAATAAGTGTTATAATATAAGGTGAACAAAAGAATTGCGGAAATGGTTAGTGATCTAAACTTTTTTTTTTTTTTCAAACGGTAGATATACGTATAAGACTCACACTTACACTTTAACTTAGATTCGAAGCACAAGTATACTTCCGCCGGAGATAGAACTGAATCTCCCATATGGAGATTGAAATGGTCATTTATTAGAAATGTACGCAACAAAATGTGACAAAAAATTATAAGAAATCTAAATGAAATAAAATTCAATTAAAATTATCAACATTTGAAAAACACTAACAAATGTGAACTTGAGTTATGGTAGAACAAATTCGAGTGAGTGTAAGCTTTAGCTATGCATAAGTATGAATTTAATTTTTGTTGGATGCTTGGAGTTTAATGTCCCTCTTGAGCCCGCACCGAGACTATATGAGATGTGATCCTACACCGTAATGAGATTGAATTTCAAGACTCTCACACGGGGAATTGAACCCGAAACTCCCTGCTTCAAAAATGCACGCGAGTGTGAATTCAACTCATCAGCACTGAGGACAATCTCTGAACAGTGAGCTATAATAGTGAACACGATCTCCAATTAAGGCTAGCCACATATTGGACAGAGGACAGGTCAGCCAAGCCGATGCAGAGGGCAGCAGAGAAGGATGAAGTTTAACAAGCCTGAGGGAAATGACTTTGAATTGACCGAGCCTTTGTCTAGCACGTGTTTGCATGGGTATGCGGTACAAGGGTTCGTTCTATCGTTCGTCGTCTCCTGACAGTATTGCGCCTTGGCTTGGTTGTCTTGTTCTCTGATCAATGAGCGGCTACGGAGCCACGATGGCTCAGTGATAGAGCTCTTATTTCTGGTGCGTTGGGTCCGTAGTTCGATCCCTGGCCAAGTAAGTTTGTGGTAGAATATATCGTGTTCGTGGGTTTTCTCGGGGGTACTTCTGTTTCTTCGCACAATCTCATTTCACCAATTCTTCCATCATTACCCACTTGTTTTATTCATCCATCTTCCTTAGCCTAATGGTCCAAAAAACGTGGGACGTGAAACTGAAAGGTTTCAATTTGCAGCTAGTCTACGCTATTGAGCACTAATCCAAGTCAGCAGAAGCAGAGATCACTTCTCGATAGTGGAACCAGGTGAATACAAAGTTCCGATTGGGAAATTCGGATGAAAATGCCACAACATATCTTCACCTGCAATATTATGATAGCCACTACTGTACGTATAGAATACATTTTCATATGCTTGAGTGTTTTTTATTAGGCGCAGAAAAAGGGCGGTGTTTTCTCGACCAGAAAAACAAAGGACTCCACTTGTTCGCAGCAATATCAATGGCCCCCTGAGGATACAGGTGCACTACGTCAAAGAAAAAAAGCCAAAAGTGCTTTTATTTCTGGTGCAGAAATACAATGTTTAATTCACTTCTTGATGCGATTCATCATGCTGTGCAAACTATGCTTTACAGCCGATGATTATTGCTTTGGTTCTTCCACCAAATTGCAGAGGAAAGGTCCTCTCCCGGCGCCGAGTAAGTCCATTCTCTCCCCTCTTTCTCTCTGCTCTTTTTACTAACCAAAATTTGCTTCTGGGTTATGTGTATATATACTTGCCGCAAGTGCAACTAAAGAGGAAAGGGGAAAAAATACAATTATTTTTTTGGCTTGGTACATTTTTTTTTTCATACAGTAGTTTACTTCACACCAGTGATTAAGCATGCCTTAAGCTACTAAAATTCCCTCTGGCTGCTTTGGTTTCCTCTCTTGTATTCATTCGGTCCATTTCGTATACATAATACCCTGCTATTTTCTTCTACTATCAAAAGGGAACTTTTCTTTGTGGCTTTTTCCACCAACTTTTTTTTTTAGCGGATACTATTAAAAGTATAAAGTAAGCGAATGCTAGCACATAAAAAAAAGAACTACGGGGAAATTCTTTTTAAGATTTTTTTTTTGAAAATAAAGCATTATGATCTTGAGACGCATATTTCACGAGGAAATGGGAATCTAATTGCATTCCAGGTAAGTTATGGGGAAATTTTCTTCAAGTTTTATGTCCCTTCTCTCCCACTTCCTGACTCTTCCAATGAGGGGCTAAAGACGAACCATTCTATTTTTCTCAATTAGACCACAAGGGACTGTTTTAATGGCTAGTACTTGTTCTTTAAACGAATAAAAATGAGTATGTTATGTATCCTTAGGAATTTTCATTGATTTCATTTTTTGTAGGTAATGGTCAAAAGTTTTGCTGTATACTTTCTACCACCGTATTCAGTTTTACAAACGGAAAATCGTAATTTGAACAAGCGCCATGGAAATAATATTGTTTGGTGGAATTGCAAGTTTCCCCATTTGAGTCCTACGATCTAAACGAAATTCTGTTCTTTGTTATTTTGGAATCTTTATCAATAAACTGTCTGTCGACTAGTTGGTCCGGTGACTGTGACCGCATTTTCTTACCTGGTAAAATTAAAAGATTACAATGGTTGTGTGATAGAGTTTTCATCTCTTTTTACCTTCTTACATACAATGGAAAATTCAAAAGAAAAATCTTCGGTTATACTAGAATTAATCTTGAGGAAAAACAACCTTAATTGTATTAGATTAGAACAATACAAGGTCAACTGATAACATACGTTTCTGCGGCGATGAATATTTGGACTCCTTGGGACACAGAGTTAATCTTAAAGATGGGAGAGAAAAGATTTTAAAAAATGAATATGAAAAATGTTGCTTCCCTTGGCCTTCCGTTGTTTCGTGATGTGCAGAGAACAAAGTGCATAGGTAATCTGTTAACTTCCGCCCACAAGCGCCAGTAGGGCGCTGATGTTCATTTGCCTGGGAAACTCTCCTCCCTAAAATGAATAACAGACAATCTATTATCGTCAAAGAAGAAGATGTACGGGTTACTTGAAGCCATATGCTCTAGCGGCAGCGTTATAGCTTCTTGTGCCTGTCAGTAGAACGTACAAGAAACTTTTTTTAAGTAGCATCGAATGATCGAGAATCAACGCATAGTTGATGATAGGTGCACATACAAAAGCAATGTTATTCGCAGTGCCGACTGAAGGAGATTTCAACGGCAGATAGAAAAGGAAACTTAGTATGCATTCGTAGTGTGTGACCGATGGGAACAGAAAAGAAGGATAAAGATATGTCGTGAAATAAACACATCAGTGGAGATGTAATCTATGGGTTGAACGGCCATAGATCACCGTCTATCAATGGGCACGCCTACTTCCATCCATCATGCTGTCCCCTAGAATCTTCGTGTGTCATCGCAAATTTTTCATTGCGAGTCACTGGAACGTTTGTTCATCTCAAACTGCTCGTGAAAAGAAAGGAAGTGGTCATTACTGTGTACTTGTGTAGTGATTAAAAACAAAAAAAGAAACTCTATTTGAGAAAGAGGAGTTATTTGTGCTTAGGCTACTATCGCATTATTTGACTTTTAATTCTCTGGCGTTACAGTTTAAGAGAAGTATTATTCATCAGATAACATTTTAGTTTGGCGACACGGTTCTATCGCCATTATTTCTGTTTTTTTTTTTTTCAGCAGAATTCGCTATGTTTAATTGAGGCTGCTCACGATGTTGGGTTGACTTCGATATTTTCATACTTTCATTAGCATTGTCTATGTAGCCTTTGTAAGTATACTAAGTTTAAAATAAAAGACAAATTCTCAATAAACCATATACTATTTAATAAATAATATCATTAGAGTATCGGCAAAGTATATTTGTCTTCATCAGACATGTTTTATCTCTGAGATAATAGATGAGAAATACTAGATAATATGTCTGATGAAGACAAAGATACTTTGCCGAAACTGTAACAATATTATTTATTAAATAATATATGCTTTGGTCAGAATTTGTCTTTATTTTATACAAGAAGTTCCAATGATAGAATGAGTAGTGTTCAGATTAATAAGTTATATATACCGGTATATATATATATATATATATATATATATATATATATATATATATATATAAAAGCAACGGTGGGTTAGTTGGTAAAAAGCCCTACTTACCAACAGAAAGGCCCAGTTTTGATCTCTAATGGAAGCGGGATTTATTTTGCATTCCATCCACAGTGTTACATGGTTTCACTTTAAATCTATTTTAATATCTGTTTACTTCATGAAAATTGAAAATTACTACAGTGGGTCCTCGATAACTCGAAGCCGAAAGGAATAGATAAAAATTTGTGTTAACGAGTTTCTCGAGTTATGAAGGTGCCCGCAACAAAAATTCGAGATACTGAGGTGCCGCGTTCCTTATGTAAAGTGAATAACATATATAACTTCTATAACTCAATGTTTTATTCATTCAACCTCTATATCTCGAAGTTGTGCAAGTTCCTTATATTAAATAAAATGACTAGAAAAAAAATAAAATAGTAGACATCAGTAAAACACAGTTACTGTTCACATTAGCAACAATGACAATTATATAAAAGCATTGAGCATATACAGTAACTTCGTGTTATTGAGATCACATCAACAGAAATTCAACTTATAGAAGTAAACATGGACTTGTAGAGGTTCACAGATACGAAAGTTCGAGTTACCGACGTTTTTAGATATGATTATGAAATCCTTAATATTCGACTTATCAAGGTTGTAATTTTTAAACATTCATAGTTACAGAGGTTATATGATATTAATGTTGAGTGTCATGGAGAGTTTAAGGGAATGTGAAAAAATCGAGTTATCAAGAAATTTTAGTCATCGAGGTTCGAGTTATCGAAGTTCAACTGTATACAAGGTTTAATTAAATCAAATTTAATTTAAATAATATTAAACCTTTGTGTCATGCAAATTCATTTTTAAAAAAAATGGGTACAAATAGCCACTTTGCTACCGTCCCCATTTTTCTCCAATGAATTAATCAATTGAAAAAAAAATAAAGGGCATTTAACTAGGCTTGAAGCAGTGGCGAATCTAGCCCGGTGCCGGCGGGCTTAAGCTCAACAGGTTTTTGGGTGACAAAAATAATTTAAGCTATTATTTATATATTGTTAAAGTTTGTACTAAACTCATGATATACCCATCATAGCCTGGGTTTTAGCTGCTCTCCAGTTTTTACCTAAACTTCGTTCCCTCAGCCCCCGTCAAATGGATACTTGAGAAAAACTGTTGACACAGGCGGTCAGGATATGCTGCTGATCATATGATCTCAGTGTATGCAAAAATCAATACTATGTAGAACTTTACCTAGGTAAGGCAAGTGGGTACCTCGACATATTTTAAAAAGGGACACTTAAAAAAAACTTTTATAGCAGACATTGATTAATATTCTTAGAGTTATGAGGACAGTATTCATAACTCGGATTCAACAATTAAGATAAACACATATATATCTGACCGACAATAAATGTCTGTTTTCTGGTCTCACTCATCCTCACACTCTCATGTCAAATACGGTCTTGTCCTCACTGACTTTGACCTTAATGTAATTTGCAGGTGATCTTCAATGACGTTCACTCAGGAGTAGGTCTCAAATTCTAAGGTTTTAAATTTTGGAAATACCAGAACAATATTCGGTCAGGAGCGACAATACTAGAGGTCACACTTAAGACTTCCAGATACACACCACTCCCTTTTTCGTCTTCTTCTGCATTATAACTTAGGAATAACATTTTTTTTAAAATAACGTTTTCTTTTCATGTAATGCTAAAACCCACCAATGTACTGTAAGTAATGAATATATAAGAAAGAAAAAAAAAAACAGTGCCATCACAGTGTGACCATAGAAAGTATCGCAGTTACCACCTCGTACTAACCATCTTTTGTACTTCCGACGCCCTTTCAAATCACTTCCCATTTTCCTCTTAACAAGCGAGTGTTACTGACTGACTTAGAGCGTATGCGAGTGTATGTATGTATGTCAGGTCAAATAGAGTGTTTTTAAAACATAGCTAATTGATCTTCTTTTGTAGATGATCAGTATGTTGTCCCTAAACACATTATGGGAAATATACATTGTAACCATAATTGAGTTTTAGAAAAGAAACTTAAGTTAAAAGGATTTAATGTTATGAATGTCAACCGTTGCCGGATTTCTTTCAAACACTTTTTTTTCTTCATTTCTCACTGTTTTTATTGAATATAAAGAAAGGATGATGGCATTTGCACTGAAAGAGTATTTTGTTTCTTGCTTTACAAGTATTGTCCACGCGTGTGTACCGTTACATTCCGTTGCATTTATTTTAATATTTTAACATAATTATTGGCAGAGGTCAATAGGTAACAAATTTGCGGTATTCTGGCACTTGTCGTGCGAATTTCAGAACTCTCCTTCCTTTTGTTTTAGTTATTCGAAAAATTTTCGTTCTTCGATTAGGATTAGGATTAGTTATTACATTTTTGGGGTTTGGGCCTCTCGGAGATCATATTATCAGAGGAAAGGGAAGGAAGAAAGGATTACGAATGGAAGGAAGAGGGCTGGAGCCTGTATTTTAGGTACCATCCCGGCATTTGCCAGAGATTACCGTTGATGTTCCCACCGTAGATTGAACATGTAACTAGCACATAAAAAGCAGATATGCCAAACACTCGGCTACTCTGTTATGATGAAATATTAGTTTGAGCTTTTACTTTCGCCGCCAAAAGACCTTATTCGCAATCAGCGGCGTACACAAAATTTCATTAACGGGATTCTAGCTCCCAAGTCCATACCATTTCTGGAGTTTTGTATAAATATTTGCAGATCACTTGCCGCAACTGAGAAGCTTCTATGCTCCAAGGTCTTCCACTGATCTGTTCGTCTTCACGTACGATTTTTCTGTTTTGACATTGTCCGTCAATTGTAGTCTCCTTTGCACCCTCCCTTTCTTCCCTGCCACCATATATTCTAGAAGGTCCTTCATTATACAGTTCCTTGTTACGCAATGTCCCAATCAGTTCCTCTTTCTCTTTCCAATAATATCTAAAAGTGTTCTTTTCTCCCCTACCATTTCTAACACTCTCTCATTCGTTTTCAGCTCTACTCAATTAATTATCTCCATTCTTCTCCACACTCACATTTCAAAAGCTTCCAGTCGTTTTCTTAATATAGTAAATGGATAATTTTTTCAGAACATCCTGTTAATGGAGCGGGATTAAAACCTGGAAACACCCTTTCCGTACGCCAATGTTTTCAACTACAATTTCTTTTAATAGTAAGTTCGGGGACTTTTGGATCAACTTCTGTCCAGTTTTATGACACTAAAAGTATATCCAAATTGGCAAATTAATTCCGAAATTAGTGCAGTTGACAAAGAAAGCTTGGAAATGTACCACTGTATGAATATTAAGGATGGCGTGTTTGTGTGTGTGTGTGTATTTTCTTTTCTTTATAGTTTACTGTTAACGAATACACAATCCAATAAACAGTTTTTTTTTTCTTGCTGGAAGTACTGAGTGTATACGAACTAAAGCTCACCTCCTTTTCGAGACCTATGCATACACCTATCTTATCCTTGCTTACATGTACACATATAATGGGAAAAGACAGGTACTTCTTTGCGTGCTAATTCGCGTTTCTTCCACAAGGAATAACTGAGCAAACTAAACGCCTGGTTTCGCATGGATGACCACACGAGTTAATATTGAAATTAGCTCTTCTTTCTTTCCTTTATTTAAGCTCTCCTTTTCAACCATTTTATAAGGCAACTGGAACAGCCTCTTTCTTGAAGCTAAATAACGTAAAAAAATGTTAAGTATCTATTATCCATGTATGCCAATAAGAGATTCTGTAGTCTGTGTGTGTGTGTATGTTGGATGTGAGCGAGTATACACGCTTTGATGAACACAGATAATTTTCTCTTTTCTTAGGAGAAACAAGTGGCTGGGATAGAGAAACGTATGATTCATCTTTCTTTGTTTAATTTTATTAAATAATACCAGTAATTTAGTAGTTAACAAATTCTTGGTTTGTAGGCATCAGTCAAAATGATTTGTTAGTTCTTTCTCTGCTAGATAGTTTGTGGTCTCACTTTCAGTGCAGGAGACCCGGTTCGATTTTCGGTAGTTTGTTTCGGATATATTAGTTTTTAAGTTTAACGTCCCACTTGTATGGTCTGAGCCTAAAGAAGACGGCGATAAGGAGATTGATAATAATGGTGGAATGAAGAAAGTGTGATGAAACAGGTTAACCTCGAGAAAGCCCATTGACAACCACATTCACCACAAAACCCACTAGGGGAAATCTGGGACCTCCCGCACCAGAGATGAGCGCTCCATCACTGGGGTACTGCGACACTCAGCTTCGGATGTAAGTGTCAAAATTTTAATCATACGTTTCATACAGGATCGAGCTGGAAAGATGTTTTATTACAATCAAGCAGAATAAAACTTGTATATATTTTGAGATACTATTTTTTTAAATCTTTGAAGTTCCATTTTTCACTAGAATAAGATTTACTACTCTGTTCAATTGCTACTATTCGAATTCGACTCTTCTTTGGATAATGGGCCATAGTTTGTTAGTTGATTTAGGAATTCAATAACCTTTCAGCACAGAGGCTATATGAGACGTGGGGCTACCATATATGGCTAATCTCTTAAGCCTAGCGCTCGTGAGTATGGGGCTCACGTTCAGCCGGACTCAAGCTCAATAATTAAACACAAGAAAGGGCCTCAATGGTTAAAGAGATTAAGGACCACAAGTCTTATTGAGGGTTGTGAGCCCGAGCTCAAGAGTGCGAGTTCAATCGAGAAAATTGAGTTCAAGAAGGAATAAGCCTCAACAATATTAGTGCGTCATTGAAGGATGTGATCCAGAGTCCGAGCGATCCCATATCTCTAGAACCTATGGCTTAGCGTGAGATCTGAACCATGTGAGCAGTAACCGGAAAAATAGTTGATCATTTCTCTTTTAATGGCTGTTTGTATCTTCTGAATTTGAATGTTGTGTATCTTTAATATTTTATATTTGAGAGATTTCGAGTATAATTGCAACGTAGTTTCCCTTACTTAAAAAGAAAGTTTCTCCGAAGTGGTAAGAGATGAAATAGATAAACAACGTAACCTCTGCTCCTGACTATGTGAGCTACTGATATCCATATGGTTCTACTTACTTCACCTTGATCAAAGTAACGACCAAGGATTAATAATTTGAACACCCCGCTTCCTTAAATATACCTATAAAGCTGAAAACGAGAAGTACATAAGAAAAGAATGTAAATATATACAGTTTTGACCTGGGAAAAGTGTCCTCTATTAATAATAATAATCCCAAACGAAGATTCTTGAGCAATAACCTAACGTATGAAGGAGGTCCACTAAGCCAATAAGGAAGGGGTATCGTGACCAGTTGCTTTCCATTCATGTTTCAAAGAATATAGAAAACTGCTAATTGGGAAATTTGAGCGAGCGGATAGGAAGCAAAGATTAGAAATATCAAGTACATAAATCTAAGTAATTACTATGGCTTCATTACACATAGATATTCGAGTAGAGAAGTCAATTGTTATTTGATCCCTGCGATTAGGAGGCGCAGAGACTTAGGTTTAACTCTCGGCGGGAACTCATGTGGCTCCAAACCCAATGTTAAGCTGAAGGTCCATGTCTCATATAGTCTCGGTGTTGAAAGAAAGAGCCGTTACCAAATTTATAGCGATACTAGAGTCTTGGTTGGATACTACTACTACTACTACTACTACTACTAATAATAATAATAATAATAATAATAATAATAATAATAATAATAATAATAATAATAATAATAAATAGTACAGATTAGTGTCAGTAGTAAAGTAGCTGGATAAAAGAACACTAATTTTAATCGAAGTACTAGCTGAATATTAAATAATATAGCAGAAAAGAGTCTGAGAGGTATTCCAAGACAGGTTATCCATCAGCTGGAATCAAAGGAAGTTCCAACCAAGAGGAATGTCCATTTTAGTAACTGAGAACCTGAGATTCATCTCATGATGTACTAAACATACTCACATAAGTATGTGTGTTTACAAGAGAGCACTAGAAAAAGAACATACCACATAAACACACACACACATACATAAATTGTATACACGCCCACGGAACTACTGTATGTGGAATATCCGCTTACAATACTTGCCTTACCTACAACTCTGTTAATCTGGTTTGTAGGTCGGAAGAAAAGAATAGCTTATGTAGTGTATTCTGAAATGTTGATGTTGCAGCAGGTTGTTTTCTTTTTATTCTTTTTTTTAAAATAGAAATAATAAAATATCAACCATTAGATGTAGATCAGGAATGTAAGTATGCCTGTATGTGTTCTTGAGGAGCGGATGGTCCACTGCAAAGTGTCCCTGGGCAGCGCCTCAGGCGAAGGAGGAAATCCAGGCCAAACACTGATCCACTTGATGATGGCGACTACTCAAATGTGGTCCACTTTGCGGTCGCCGCAAAAATGAGGGGCGGAGAAGATGATGATGATGAAGAAGAAGAGGAAGAAAACGAATTGTTTAGAAAGAGACACCGAACTAACAAAGATAAAAAGAAAGAAAAAATAAAAAAAATGTAGTTTTGCTCTCACTTAATAGAACAGGTTAGTTAGTTACTTTCTACAACGACGGAAAAATATATCAATACTGAAGCAAACATTCACAAACTTCTTTAAGAAAAAAAGAAAAAGAAGGCAAAGAGTAATTCAGAAAGAAAAGAAGAGGATACCGTTTGTTATGTGAATGTGTGTGTGTGTGTTCATCCATATGAGAGGTTAAAAATAAAATGGAAACAACGCCACTACATTACACGGATAAGTGAAGATGTCAACTCGCCCAACAAGTGAAAGGGACAGCCAACAACACTACGGAATTCTAAAAGAAGATTGCACTACTTTAAACTGTAGGAATGAAAAGAGAAGATTCTGGCTTTTTTTTTTAAAAAAAAATAAATAATCTTTGTTAAGATTAAAAAGAAAAAACACTCGCACTTTCCAAGCGGCATCAGTCCAGTCTGTTTGCTGCTACTGCATAACGGTTTCTGTGTGAGCACGAATGGCTTTTGGGCTACTGGACAGTTTTGTCGGATGATGTTCAATCAGGGCATCACTTTCCTTTATTCTTCATAGGAAATTTCTTGATCTGCCTGAGCGTTCTGTCTAAAACCATGCTCTCTATTTCACTTAACCAGGCGGAACCACTAGATTATTGGAGTAGAACTAAGATGGCCAGATATTTTCCCTGTGTGGCTTAAAAGATATATGGAAAGCTAGAAACTAAAAGAATAGAATGGAAGGATAGATTGAGAATTATGGGGATACCACGAATACACATGTAATTAATTGTACAGATCAAACAACACTATTTTGATGCAATGAGGCTTTGACCTTTCATAGTACAAAAATTACAGATTCTTGATGAAGGGTCGTCGGGGATTACTGCTCCCTTAATAGAAGTAGCTAACCAAATTGGCTTACAATATTAGAGGAACATTGAAAATTTAGTAATCATTCTAAATAAAAAATAAAAAAAATCCAAAAGCTACGATAGGTTAGCTACACGGAAGAATTGTGTGGCATTTTTACAAATAGGCTCAGACATCTCCAGATTTTGGCATTTGTAGCAGAAAATTCTGGATATGCTCCCACACGGATGCCAGAAACGACTATGCCCTATGTTCTATTTACAGGTAGGCCTATTTGATATAATTACACATTTTTGATATTTGTAGGCTGAGAATCCTATTGATTCATCCCTCGCTCCTAAAGATAGTTTCACGCGCAGTGCCTATCAGTGCATATGTTATTTCATCTTTAGTCTCTACTTAGGCAATTACGTCTTCTGAATACAAGCAATAAAACGAAGCAATTGCTTAATGCAAACAGCGGAAAATTTTTAAATTGTAAAATTTATACAGTATCTGCTTCTACCAGTATAAAAGGGTGGAAAACAGTGAACAAAGTTACGTTATTTAAAGTTCACGAAGAGGAAGAAAGAGAGGAGCCGCAGGTTCGAGTCCTGGTGAGAGCTCATCTTATTCGGATCCTACATAGAGCTGTATGTCCACGTCTTATATAACCATGGTACTAAAAGGAACGTTAAATTTTAAACCAACAACAAAAAATAGGGCAAACTTAAGAAAGGTAAGCCGTTTTTTTTTTTTTTTACCACCGATGTGCATTGAGATTCGAAAGTGTCATTTGATGGGCAAGATGGACCCAACGAAGACATCTAATTCTTATTTATGTTTGAAAGGGGAAATTGAAATCTTCAGTTAAATTACTGACAGAATTTTGGAAAAGAATCTTCTTTGATGTATACACAAGACAACGTTCACTTTGTTTACTTAATGATTGCAACAAGCTCTCCTAATTCCTATAAACCCCTGTCGAAGAGACAGCGTAACTGTACAGAGGAATTATTGTTAAAAACAAATGTAAAAGAAAATATTATCTGCTTTATTGGTTGGATTGGAATTTATCATCCCTTTTAGTACGGAGGCCATATAAGTCGGAGACTATAGTTTAATGTGGGATCCGAACCACATGGGGTCCCATCAGGGATTCAACCCCGTTTACCAGACAAAACACAGTTTAGCAGACACAGAAGATTATCGCATAGAAATGACAAACTGCGAAAGAATTTTAAATAAATAGGCATGTAATTTGTCCTGTACGGGGTGTCAATTGTAATCATAAGTCCTCAGTATCCATTAACGGATAATACCTTTCTTTGCCACTATCAAACTAAGTATCAGAACAAGATTGTAATCACACAATGTACTCTAGACAACGCCTAAATTAACCAGTGTTA
The DNA here is from genome assembly GCF_964235325.1 of Thermobia domestica. Lineage (NCBI taxonomy): Eukaryota > Metazoa > Arthropoda > Insecta > Zygentoma > Lepismatidae > Thermobia > Thermobia domestica. Next base: position 126,571,986 of record NC_137458.1, on the reverse strand, counting down.
ATTGCGTTGCCTCTTCTTTCCGGAACATTGCTTCATGATTTAAACCACCCTACAACATTCGGACATTCTTTTATAAAAAGAGAGGGAAAAAGTTGATTGAACACACCAGTTTTTGTTATACTTTTTGCCTCCCCTTAGTTGGATCGGCATGTAGTATGAGGCAAAGAAAGAGTATAGATATCCCTAATTCCCGGCGTCACTTTTGAGTGAAAGCGGAAGAATCATTTTCACGGCAGAGTGGTTCGAGGTGCGATCCCCGCTCTATCAGTGTTGTGGAACATTGGTTGGGCGTGATGAAACTGTAATTTAGATTTAAGGTCCTCCCCACTCATCGCTTTCATCAGGATGACCACAATACAACTACTTAGTTTAGTTTTTATGTTGATTTCTGTTTTTAACACCTATTTAGCTTATGTTAAATTTACGTTCTTACACGTCATTCTGGACTTCGCGCAAAGTAAACATACACTTACTGTCTCAATCTCGTTCTCTCCTCTCACGTACGCATAACCAGACTTGTTATACGGATGTTGTATATAACAAGGACAAAATTTAAATGTTGATAATATCACCATTTAGGTTGATTGAGTGGAACTACCACGCAATTAATGTCATTTTTCTTTTGTATACGATGCTAGTAGTTCTTAATTGGAAAATATTACAAAATATACTAGCCAAAAGGTATACCATAGCAGAGTAGCAAGTACATATCGATCCCCTAGTACATATATTTTGTAATATTTTCCAATTAAGAACCGACATCATCGTCTAGAAAAGAAAATGAAATGAAATCTTTGAGTTTAACGTTCCACAATTATGCTCTTCAAGGGAGACGATGATTAAAGTAAGTAAATGATGATGGAAGAATTGGCGGAATGAGAAAGTGGGAGGAAACGGGAGTACCGCAAGAAGACCCATTGACACGATGTTGTCCACCACAAACTTACTTCGCAGGGGATCGAACCAGGGCCCTCATGCACCAGAGGTAAGTGTTCTACCTTTGAGCCACCATGCGCCCTTCGTTTAGAAAAGAAAAATGTCATTTAACTGTACAATAGTTCCACTCGATCAGCTTATGAATATCTACGTCTAATTTGGAACAGAATGTATTAATGAATGATAACATTGATAAAGAAATTAACAGACGTATTAGTATAGTAACAGACTAGACTGAAGTATATTCGGAAGTAACAACAGCTTTATACTGAAGAGTAAACGTAAAATTTTTCAATGAATGTATTTTGCCTATTTTGACAAATGAATGGGTGGATATATGACGTGGACAATAACAAAATCAGGCATTCGCTGTCCGTTGACTATACAACGAAGTACGGAGGGATGTATATCAGGAATCACCCACAAAGATAGAAAAGATTAACATGGATTAGAAAGATCACATGACTGACATTATGAAAATCAAGACATCGAAGCGACAGCAGACGGAACATATTACTAGAATAAATGGTGATCGATAGACAAAAGCAGTTCTTGACTGGGTACCAAGAGATAATGAGTGTCATATGAGATATCCTTATACAAGCCGATGTGACGGAATTGAAAAGCACTGCAGATTAACGCGGAAGAGAATTGCGTAAGATAGATAGATGGTTGTGGAGAAGAGTTAGAGAGGCCTTCATCGAGTAGAGGACTGATAATGATTTACTGTTATGGGGCGTCCTTACCTTACTTTTAACTTCACCCCAAAACGTGGAGACGATTGAAACCTCAAAGAGTGATAGGGATATTGTATCAAACGCGAATAATTCGTAATTAAATTTATTGGCAAATTTATTTTGATATTACATTACACATATGCAGGAACTTCAAAATTGAGCTTGAACTGAACTCTTTTTACCACTTTTAATCCTTGACGAAGTCAAGCCCAAGCAACGGGAATGATAGGGAAGTCTTTAGAAAAAAAAAAAAAACTCTAAGTCGTATTTGCATCCAAATCGAATAATTATTACGAAATTTTAATTGTATAAGTGGGAAAACTTTTTTTTAAACTTGGAACGAATATTACATTCTTGTACCTCAATTCTTCCCCTAAACAAAATAACCAGTTCTTAATTATCAAACAAAGAGTACACCAAATTTAATTGAAAATCGATAAATTTTACGAAAATTATCGTGAAACAGAGTCAAAATGGTAAAAATGCGAATTAAGATACACCAGAATGTCGTTAGATATACGCGGAGTCTATTCACATAAGGAGTCCTGATTGACACGACCAAACGATGTAAGAAATCAGGTTGAGATCGGAAGATCCGGCTCATTATGGGTTCGAATCCCGACCAGAGTACAGATGTTATTCCATTCCATCATTTATCTCGTTATCATCATTCATTCTTCGTTGTTTCTTTTAGAGTAAAGAACAGAAGAGTGAGACGGAAAATTCAAAACTAGAACACAATGCCAATGGGAGTACATAGAATCTATAAACATCGCGTCGATTCACTTCAAGATCCACAAACCAAATAGTTTCGGTGATGAAAATATACATTAGATCCCTAATAACCAATAAAATCCAATCAGTAAGATGTTTAGAAAAGCCACAGTCAATAAGAAGAAAATAACCACTTCTAATCGTACGATTATATACATATCCCAATACTACTGTACGTGCTGTAGAAGACGGAACAAAGTGTGATGAAGTTTTTCTACTTTTGTTAATAGGTTGAGAAACATTCAAGCGAATCACAAGTGCTTCTTAAGAGAGTTCACATCAGTTTGAGTGTCTTGCAAGAAGAAAGAAAACTTCCATGCGTGTTGTATCCATGTCGTACTTTTAACGTACAAAAATAAGAGTGATGGTGGTTCCAGTTGTGTTGGTGGTTTGTTGAGCGCAAGAGAAAGGAAGAAATAATAGAAAGAAGGGTAAGGTAGAAGGGAAGAAAGGTATCAAAAGCTTTCTTTAAAAGAGATTAAGAGAAAGAAACATCTCTAAAGTGTTATCCAACATGAGATGAAACCAAAATAGTTGCTGTGGAGAGAATCGTAATGTGCTAAAAGCGCTGGGACATGGTAATCACTATGTATCTCTCTTCCAAAGTCGTTGGAAATTCTGTCTCGTCGACTTGTGTGAAATACCAACAAAAACAAAAACAAAAAATCTCTACTTGCCATACTGTACTGTACTTGCAACATTGACCCGACATTTAAAGCAACAAAGTTGTAAAAAGCGATAAACTGAAGTTAAATTGTTAGGCTTACAAATGCTCTTGACTAGCCAAATCGTTTGGCCTCAGGAGTCATTTGAAACAGTATGGATGGGTGTGTTGCATTTCACGGCGTTCGAAAGAACACACATGAGACTGTATGACGGTATAATTGTCGGGATGTTAAATCGATATTATGTTGCCATGATAGGTAAGAATTTATGGGTATGTTTCGAGTAGTTTTGCAGAGGAAGATAACGAATATTTATTATGTTGTTTATTTTCTAGTATAAATAAAAATGGTGCCTTCTTGTTTATTTTGTTTGTTTATTGAAATTTAGCGTCCCTTTTAAGCGCAGAGGCTTTATGAGACATTCATAAGCATAAGTTTAAGGTGGAATGTGAGCCTATAATGCATTCATTTTCTCAAAGACTCTCCTACCCAGGAATCGGATCCAGGAGTTAATAGTGGAAAGTAAAAGTGATTTGAAGTATTTAATATCTGATTATTACAGATATAGAAACTGGAATAATATGAGATGTACGTATTTAGTGTAAATAAAGCATAGTTATTCTTAGTGGATACGGAGTAACTTTTTACCTTCGATTGATTAAGCGTTAATCTCGATAATGGTTCGTCGTTGACACCCGCCGGCGGACAGCCGATTCGTCTTCGATGTTCACTGGCTGCCACTTAACGGTTTTCCAAAGGAGTAGTTTACAATTAGCGTATAAAGTTTGAAACTAAAAACTAAAACCAGAACGAATGAAAAATAACTTCTTTATTGATTACTTATAGTAAAGTCTTAAAAATATTAAAATAATTTTAATTGTAATATAATGTGAATTTGGAAGTTTTTCCAGCTAGTTCATCACGTGGTATTTTCTAGTTTTAATGGCAAATTCTTACAATTAGAGAAGGAACGACGCAAACAATTGCACAACAATTCTACCTCCGAATCAATTCTACCTCCGTATGTAGCCAGCAGCAAAGGTCAAATAATCTTATGATGGGAGAAGTTGGTTACCGTGAACTTGGCCTTAAAAAGACAGACACTATATATATATAAAAATATAAATCCATCGTCCATTGAAGAGCGCAATTCCAGTCCACCAGCAGCAAAGGAAGAAGCCAGTTACACATCATTGCCTTTTGCTTTCTCCGCTCTAAGAAGAGGACAATCAGCTTCTAAAAATGGGTGGAGAGTGGAAAGAGAGAGAGAGAGAGAAGAAAATTAGTCTGAAAACTCTTCTTTTACGGAGCAACAAGTTGATTCTCAATCTGAAACGTATTGAAAGGTCTTTCACTTCGGGGTCCAATTAAGTGTTTCTAATGTGTCACCCCGTCACGTTCATAATTTTCGATGGAGAAGAAAAGTTCCTTTTTTTTTCGCAGCCGATGAACTCTTTTTATACTGCATTGGATTCCTCTCTTTTTTTTTTAATGACTATATCTATCTATCTATCGATTCTTCTCTTCTAGCAGTGAGAATCCACTTCTCTTCTTCAAGCCCTTGGGTGGGGCCGCGCGAAAGGAGGTCACAATTCCGGAAATATCGCTGGTCAAGTAGAACTATTTTTTACTTGCTTCATTTGTTTCTTTACTTTTTTTTCTTGTTTTCTTTCTTTACATGCAATTCAAGTTGCCTGCAGGATTCTCTCTGTATTGTCCTTGGGAGTAGTATTTCATCTTCATCTTCATGGCAGTGTTGCAAGGACACCAAAATCAATAATAGATTGCATTCAATAGGTTCAATCACCTTCTGGCTCACCATGTGGCATGTCCAACTTTCTTAAAAAAACATGTTAAAAATTGCAGGACATTCAGTGGATTTTTTGTTTTTACAAACTGAGTCAGTTCAAAATCTCAATTCTGATAAGTGGATAGCGACCCAGATTCTGAGTCCGAGTGAGTACGATCCTCACTGAGGGTAGCGAGCTCAAACTCAAGTGAGTGTAAGCCTTGATATAAGCATGCACCTCACTGAATCTCAGGCTTCCCAACCCCTGATTACAAAAAGGACATCCGTTCCAACTGACTCATCTCTGAACTCTCCCTAAAATTGATGACTGCAAGAAATATTTTACAAGTTATGAGAACTTTATAGGAGAAGTTTTTTCTATTCAAAGCGAGACAGACAAGATTCAAATGTTATATAATTGTTTCAATCTTTAGTAGAAATTTCGTGCAGTAAAATCTACAAACTTGCCCACCTTCATACTTTGGTCATTTGATTAAGTTGAGTACCTTTGTAAAGCAATTTCTTCGTATTTTAAATCATCCCCACATAACAAGAAACTCTCCCGAGGGTTAGAATATTTATCTTTGTTGCATGTGGTTCCGCAATCAGCCCATGTGAGGACATGAGTTTTTTTGGTGTTGGGGCATTAGCTGGGATGGGAAGCTTTTGACGAAACAAAAATTCGTCAATACCAGCAATGGAAGCTAATGTCCAGTAATTCAATGCAGCAAATATTATTATTGTTATCAATACCAACAACAACACAAATTCCAGTGCAAAACTTGTTTATAGGAGCTGCCTATATTTTGCTAATAAATAAATAAATACCCAAATATAGTTATTGTTCAAAAATGTCCATCTTTCCTTAAAACACTATATTCTCGGAGTCACATATAGGAAATTGTCTTGTTTTAGTCTTGAAGTAAAAATGTTCAAAAAAAATTTTCTAAACCGGCCATACATTGTGTAATTTGCTGTACAAAGAGAGGTGAGTGGACATTTAAAAAAAAAAAAAAAAAACATACGAAATCAGTTTGAGAAGATACGTGAATCAGCACCATAAGCATTGGTTTGCTTGAAGAAATTTTTCTACTTCATAGTTTTTCGAGTCTCTGTCAATTTGCTTTGTAATTATGTCATTAGTAATGTTATTTTCATTTATGTACATGGTTTCTAGTGTATTATATATACAATTGCAAGGAGTCGTGGTGCTGTAGTCAGTAAGGCATCTACCTTTCAGGGTGTGGTAGCTCTGGTTCATATCCCAGTGTAATTGGGAAGTTTTTATTATCCTGCCCAAGTTCCAGTACAGTCCAGTTCACACAGCTCCTGTAAAGTGGATAGAAACCTGAGGAAACCTGCAGAGTAAAGGCGGACAGAGCTGACTGCATCACTTTGTGTGTGTGCCGAAAAGAAAGTGTGGAGCCTTACATCCAGCCTGACCTTGGGCCTGACCTTGTCGCCTAAATAGGGACAACCTTTAGTTTTATCGGGAATATATATAAACTAAACTCACTAAACTTTCGAAGTATAAACTAAACTCACTAAACTTTCGAAGTATAAACTAAACTCACATTTTCTATCAGCAGTAACACGTTTAAAAGGGCTTTAGTGTCACAGTAGACTGTCAGTGAGTCAAATATTTCCATCGTAACTAAGGTCGGTTAGCCATTTTGCACTGTCACCAGGAGACACAAGAAGGTTTACCTCCTATTCCTCTCAATAACTCAGATGTAAGTCTTGACTTTCAAGGGAAAAAGTTGGTTTTGTTTGTGTGCAAACTATACAACCTCTATATATTTTTTGTCAGCAATTTCTGAATGAATTGGTTAAATAAGATTCATTTTGCAATGCTGTACAGAAAATTGCATTCTCTACACATCAAAGAAAGCTGGATTATGTTGATTCACTAGTCATAAAGTTATTGATTAAAGCATATATCTGTTTTTGCAAGTGTATGTGCAACAACAACAACAAGAACGAAATATTCGCAACTTCTCGAACATGCGTTACTTTATAGTTCTAACAAAGCCTAGTCAGAATTGGTAGTAAAAGAATACTGCAATAATAACTTAAATTTGTAAACTGCTTCAGTCTTTATTAATTTAATTTTTCCGGAAGCTTGGTCGCTGGAAGAAATATGGAAAATGCTTATAAATGCTAATTAAATGAACACAAGTCTTCTTCTATATAGTTTATATTAAAACCTGTCCCCTAATGCTACTAGAAAGGAAGATCTTTTTACATAAAATTATACATTACTTCAGACACGTTTTGCACTGCAAAAGTCACGTTCAACAGTGAAAGGTGTGTACGAGCAGGTAAGGGTTTGCAGTGGGCGTTCGATACTGACTCAATACTTTCAAGAAGGAAGGGGGGGGGGGCAATGATAGAGGAAAGTGATGAAAATTAAGTAAAACTTGAAGAAAGATGATCATTCTGGTCTAGATATTAATCGATTTCGCCTCCCTTTCCATAGCAAAAGTGGACAACTTATCCTTCACTTTCGCTGAGCAGCTATTTTAAAAAATTTAATCATTGATCAGATATTATAATTAGAAACTTGATACATTCAAAGAAGAATTAGCGTCATTTCCTTTTTATTAAAATACTTGTAGAACACCACATCTTTCTAGGACACACAAAATGCTATATAAAAAAGTATAGTATAAGTTCTGGTAATTTATTTACAGCTGAAAAGTACAGTATTTCATGATTAAGTTATAACGTCATACTGCTATAATTGATTATATTATACCTGCAAATGATAGGTTAAATACATACCATACCATCTTTCATTGATACCTTGTACTCCCTCTATTCTAGAGTGCTTAGTTCTGAAAAAATAATGTCTTTTGCTTTATAGTTAGTTCAATACTAAGGCAATGGCACGAACGTTTCCTTACAATTTGGAAGACACAGCATCATAAAGCATTGGAAGTATTATAAAAAACTGTATTGTAAGTGTTTTGGACATACTACTTTAAGCTATAACATGATCATACAAAAAATCTTTTGAGTTTTACGTCCCACGATTATGCGGGTTAGGCTAAAGGAGACGGTGATGATGAGTGATGAATGAAATGGTAGAATGAAAAAAGTAGGAGGAAACGGGAGAACCCCGAGAAAACCCACGCACACGGTGTTTGTCCACCACAAGGTTCACTTGGCGGGGGCTGGGATTGAACCCGGGACCCCAAGCACCAGAGGTGAACGCTCTACCACTGAGCCACCGCGGCCCCCAACATGATCATAGAGTAGTGTGACATTATAACATAATAATGATATGTTTTATGCTGAAAATGATGTCCAAAACACTTACCATACTGTTCTTCATAGTACATTCTATACTCTTGAGTCCTATGTTTTAAAAAGAATTAATGATGCGTTTTATTTCACAATCATTTTAACACAATGGTAACGGCGCGAAACTTATACAATTTGAAGTACATAGCATCCCAGAGCATAGGAATAAATTGAATGAAATTTTCAATTTGCTGTCACATGGTGATGCTCTTTAGGTTAAAGAACACTGATGATTAATGAAATTGAATGGTTATGGTTATGAAATCATTGGTGGAATGATAATGTAAGAGGAAATGGGAGAACTAGAAAATTCACGGACACGATGTTGAACACCACAAACTTGCGTGGCTGGAGATTGAACTAGACGCCGCTTTTACCAGAGGTGAGTACTCACAACTGACCCACCATGCTAAATGAAATAACTAGATTTGATTGCTTTTTGGAAAGAGCATCATTAGAGGATAATTTTTTTAAAAAATATGATTTCTTTTAAAACTAGTGCTCCTCAATAGGAGTTGTACAAAGTAAGGTTGCCACCATTCAAAAAGTATGATTTCTTTAAAACTATGTTCTTCAATAAAAATTGTAAGGTTGCCAATATCCAAAAAGTATGATTTCTTGAAAACTACGTGTTCTTCAAGAGGAGTTGTAAGGTTGCCAAAATATAAGTATTATTTGACCTCTGTGCCCTCCGTACATACGCTAAGAAAAGAATTCTCGTTAACGAACAGAGAATAAAACCTCTGCTCTTATTATTGTAACATCTAATTAGTAAATACATATTATTTGATACCCCATATTCATGTCTCGAAGGTTAAGGAATAGGATGAAAGAGTAAGTAAATGATGATAGCAGGAAAAAAATGGGTAAAAAAAATTCACTTTCAAGACTTGGGGAACTTGCAATATTTCACACCGGAAATAAATGCTCTATCGTAAGTCATTTCCTTCTCCAACTGAGTTATCATTGTGATCAATAACTCCCTCTGAGATTTTATTGCACCTCCTATCTCTGTCTCGTTCATATGAAAACGACTTACCAAAATTTCTCACAAAAGCTTCTTTCTTTCCAAACCCTTTTAGTTCTACCATCAGCTCTCAAAATGATTCTGGCTTGCAATAAGCACATTTGTATACATACTGTCAGATATATCCTAAAACTAACTTGTTCTGTTGTGTAGCTAATCATCCAAACTACAAGAAATAAATGTAGTGCTGGTTTACTGTACTTAGTATCCTTGTCAAAATTTTAGCAATATTCTTCTATTATTTTATCTGAAATCTTCGACACAAAACTGAATAATCTCAGAGTACGCCAAAGTTCAGTTGCACATGATTTAAAATCCTGGGTAGAGTTTTTAAATATAAATTATTGCAAATTTCTTAACTAGTCCCTTTAGTGAAAAAAGTGTTATTTTCTCATCTATAAAGTTTATTTTCTCATTATGTTGAGTTACTAGCGAGGGGATCCTAATACATTAACTTTTACTGTAGAAAGCCAAGAAGTAATTCCCTTCACACTTTAACAGTAATCTCTGTCCTACACTGATTGTTTGGTTGGAATTTAACGCCTTTCTCATCATCGAGTCTATATGAGACAGATCATGCAGCTTAAAGTGGGACTCGGAACAGTACTCTTTTTTTTTTTTTTTTTTGGTCAAAACTTTGTGCCCCATTGGAGATAAAACTTTGGGATAGATACAGAATCTTCATAATTGAATATTTCCAAATCACAAATCACACTATCTTTAAATGAGTAGTATAAATTGAAGAATTATTTTTTTCCTCTTTATGAAAGTACGATTTTGGATATAGTCCCGAGTTTTGTCGATAGTGAAATTAAAATTATTTAGAGTTAGTTTGGACTATTTAATTAAATGATTAGGGATTAAGTCTATTTCGAGCACTGAGGTTGTATAACATTTGGTACACTGGACCGGACGGGACATATTGCTTAAATTGGGATCTCAATCATTAGCCGGACTTCTATCCAAGATATCTTCATCGAAACCAAGCGCGCTAGCCACTTGGCCATGATGGAACACTAGAATTGCTTTAGCTCGCCTTATTCAAACATATTAACAATCATTAATCCAGGATACTGTCTGTAAGTTAAGTGAATGGAGATATGACGAAAAATTCTAAAGTTAATTATTCGGATGTTCTGCGATGGCTAATTATAATGTGTAAGAGGAACCTAAGAACACAATCCTGAGAACACTTTTTCGCTTGAAAGTAGATATTCTTGTCAGGTCTTCAGGAAATGCAATCTGAAATCTAACATATATATAGTAAGGTGTGTATGAGTGTATTAGTGATAGTTCTAACCATGGACAGGGTGGGGAACAGAACAGACGTACAAGGGAAAGGAATAAAACTTTTGGAGTATGTGAAAGTAAATTTATGTCGGTTATTGAACCTTTAATAGCAGAATTGAACGGATGACACTCTAGTTTTAAGTTAAGAGCCCGTAATTATAACAAGTGGACAGTGCAATTACAGACCGGAGAAAAAGGAAAGATAGAAAAAGAAAGAGAGAGAGAGAAGTCCAGGTATGTGTAGATATATAGCGATAGATACACACTTGAAATATCTAGTACCTGGCAACATTGTCAATGAAGAAGAGTGCTAAAGTCGTCCGCTCCACTTGTTTGGTTGCATTTTGCAGAGGGAAAAGTGGCCGGCCATCTCCTTGATATGTAGTACCTACTTAATGCTTCTATGTAGAGCCCAGCCCCACACCACGCCAAGTAGCCACACCGTCTCTTCTCCCAGCCCGGGGACATTGCCCGCCCTTTCATGACAAGTAGAGCAAACATCACATTACTTTAGCACACTAAAAGTAGAAATCCGAAGCGTGTCTGTACATAATGATGTGTGCGATGGCCCAGATTTTTATCACCATCGAATTCAACATATGTACGTACATAGATAGTAGTATATGTATATAAAAGTATAGATTTTTCACATATGTGGGCAAGCACGTGCATGTATATATACATACATGTTCGAAACGCAAAAAGGATATGATTTGTTATTTGGTATACCTGATTTTTAGTTTCAAAAGATGAAGAAGAGATATTAGGAGAAATCTTCCACAGCAGCCAGCATTTAAGAAAGAAGAGGGAAAAAAAAACTTTATTGGGAGATGTTTCTCGCTCGCGGATATGACGGCTAACAGATTCCACATATCCCCGCAGCAATATCGTATTTACTTTTTTCTTTTTTCATAAAAAAAGAGGAAAATATATTACTCTAGTTTCTCCTGTAATGGAAAAATTAGAGTACAAGTTTTTGTTGTCTTTTTCTTAAATGCAAAAGACGAGAGGAAGAAACTCCATAATGAGAAGATCGAGTTTATGAAAGTCGAACATACGTGTAAACACAAAGATATCAACAAGTTATATATACATATACAGGGTATTACAAAAATGAAATGTATCACAATGTTTTCGAAACAGGTTCCTCATATCAAAATAAGAAAAAAAGTTCATATGGACCAGTGCTCGAAAGTGAATAATTTTGGAGATATAGGGTGTCAAAAACGTGAAACAAGTGAACTTTAAAAATTCATAGCTCCACTACTATAGGACCTATCGTAGTCGGTTTAAGACATCATTTAGGAACTTCCATGTGAACTATCCAAATATCCATGTTTAACAATACTTGCACACCAATTTTTAGAGAGGTAGGTGGAGAATGATCAAATACTCCCAAATAGCCTCTCTAAAAATGATTGTGCACGTACCGAGAATTCTGAAAGAAGGATATTTGGATAGTTCACATACTAGTTTCTCAGTGGTGTCTTGACCCGACTACAATCGGTCCTATAGTAGTGGAACTATGGACCTTTAAAGTTCATTTTTTCATGTTTTCGGCACCCCATAACTACGAAACTATGTACTTCCGGCCACAGGTACATATGAAGTTCTTTTCTTATTTTGATAATTGGAATCTATTCTCAAAATATTTTGACAAATTTTTGTAACACCCTATATATATATATATATAATGGACCATTTATCTTGATATACCCTTGTAATTTTCATTCTAATGGACGAAAGACGCTGAAATTTTATACTATGCAAGTACCAGCAGGAGGACATTGTTTGGCACACTCTCTGATACCACAAGGTTTACAGTGTTGTTAACCCAACATACGATTGTATGTTTTTCAAATGGCACTACATCAGGTTATTACACATTTGAAATTTATATGCAAAAGAAAACACACAATACCACATTTTTTATCCAGGGTTGCAAACAATCGACGCTTCAGTATCACAAACATCGAAAAAAAAAAAAAAAAACAGATCTTGGAAATTCTGCAACAGTAATAACGCAAGTGAGATAGACGGGATGATGCACATCCAAAGTACTATAATGTTGAGTACTACGGTCATCATATGACGTATTTCGAACAATTTAGGAATTGAAAATTTAACTTTTTTTAAAAAAAAGAACTTTACTTCAAAAATCTGTTTAACTAGGTATCACACCGAATTACGTACTACGTGGTTTCCAATGGACATAAAGATAATAATACCGTTTACAGCAATTTGATATCTCAAACCTTTCGGAAAATATGTAAAAGTGGTAATATTTGATATATTGCTTAAAATTACGTATTTATAGGAACTTTTAGAAACAATTTTTAATTTACTTTGTTTCTGTAACACTACAACAACACTTTCTGGTAGGTGTAATTACAATAAGTTGTCGAAATTACAGAATTTTAAATAGTACTGCAAACTTTAACAGTTTTAATCATATCTCTAGAACGATTTGAGCTATCAAATAACTGTAAACGGCATTGTAATCTTCACGTGTATTGAAAACCGTCTATGCAATTATTGGATGAAGCATTTATCTAAACAATCTTTCCGAAGTAAATGCTTGCGATAAAAGTCAAATTTTCAATCCCTTGTAGCTTTGTTTAATCAAATATATTCCAGAGATGGATTTCTAGTGGAATTTTAGTCTTCGCTAGCCCATAGTGAACTATTCTTCACTAGCCCACTAGCCCATATCATTTACTAAACTTCCAAGCAAGTCTACAAGGTCAATTTAAGGTACAATCATTAACAATCAACAAGACAAAGAAAGTTGGTCAGGACCTTATTTAAAGGTGACAAATCAACATTCGACTGGTGAAATTGAAGAAAGCTCTGGAAAAGCCCAGGATGCTTCGTGAATAGATGGCTATTCTGTATATGCATCATTGACGTGGGAGACCGAGATTCAATTTGCAATGGATAAGGTTTTGCTCATGAGACAAGACAGAGCTCTTACAACAGAAACACTTTCCGAGAGAAGACATCACTTTCACGATACCTTTTCGAGATAAGATAGCATGAACTCAAGCTATGTGACCTCATGTGGTTCGAATCCCACGTTAAGCTGTAGCTTCACAATTCATATAGTTTTGTTGTTGAAAAGGGACGCTAAACTTAAACCAAATGTGCAAAAATCAGTCAAGATTGCCGGACTTGAATTCTCACTAGGGATCTCCTGATTTCAAAACAAGATTACTAATCACCAAATTACACTAATCGCCAATCAGTGTAAGAACTCATGAAACGACGGGCTAAATTTCTTCAACAGAGAAACGGACAACGTAATATTATATGAAGAATATCTATACAATGAATCTCCAAAGCATTAAAGCAAGCAACAACATACTGGAAGGAAAGTATACTATTCATAATTATTAGAAACAGAAAGTATATCTTTATTATACTTGTAACTAAAGGCAAATCGTCAATATATCTACTGTGTAAAAACAATTATCTCTTCATCTAGCTTTGATTTGTTGATATTTGTGGAAACATTAAACTTACAGCGACCTTCTTTCATTATAGTTAAACCAGAGAATTCATAAACAAACAAACAAACAAACAAAAAAGGCTTTTCGCAGAAGGAAGAAATTACAAGGGAAAGAAAGAACTTAAATGAACCATTTTGAGGGATTTCCCGTAAAGCAACTAAGGAACATCATATTAATTTTTTGACTAAATGAAGGTATTAGTTACCAGGTTGCGCAACTCAAGGAAAGAGAGCAGCTGATTCATATGCTTTGGTTCTAAGAAGTTGAACTCAGACTTTCCCTCTTCTAAATATTTCTGTTTTATTTCTTTTTGTTGTTGTTTTAGTTGCTTGTAGTGTGCTTGTAGTTACATATGGTGCTAAAGACTCTCATATGGAAAGCTGAAGATGTTCCCATTAAAAGAGAAGTTGTCTTTCTATGTTAATTAAGTTCTTACTCTTATGCCAAGAGCATTAATTCTGTACCTTTCATGTAAAGTATGATTCCTTCTAATGTGTGGGCGATTGTGTACTGTCCTTGTGAAGGTCGCGGTCATCTGGTTGGTCATCATTGACCTTGAAATACTTCATGTATGAGTTCTATAATAAAATTTCAAATATTTCCTTCATCCGATTTACAAACCCTAAATTATGCAATAGCTAAAATTGATTAGATTGCCTTTCACAACTTTACTGCAATTCCGAAACTAAATTAGACTTACTAGCCTATTTGTGTTACACCACTTTTGATAGAATAACGGAATTGAAGAGTTGTATGCAAGTACCAGTTAAGTCCATATTTAGATTTTTTTTTCCGGAGCTGCCTGTATATTGCTCTAACTTCACGATGAACACTGTACGAAAGTACCTCCTTTGCATTATGACACTCATATAATCATCGGATCCACATGATTCTTGCACACAATATAGAGTGATTTTTTCTACTGGAACGTGTAAAAATCTCATGTTCGCTAAAAAATGAACCTACGTGATTCTTGCATCCAACCCTTCAATTGTTTGAGACTAAAATAACCATGACGAGTAAATTGAAGTTTTAATCTTAGAACTTAAATTTTAACAACTTAACTTGCGGTATGCTAAAAATCTAATTTAAAGTTTCGCAGCATACTCGAATAATCTGGGCATAAACATCATTCACTAATGTGCTGAATGCTCTTTCAATACAATAAGTTAGCAGATCATGCCCTGTAGAATGAAACGGATTGATTATTACGATAAACAATCGCACAATGAAATACTGGAAGTTAACAAAAACCCCGAGAAAGCTCATGGACACGGACACGGACAGCATATTTTCGTGGATTCTTTAGAACACACGGGACGGAAATCACAGTTTTAATTTAAATAATATCTCTATGCACCTTGCGTGCTCTATGCCTGTCAGGTATTAATTTCGTTTCTTTATTGAGAACATTGATCCTTTAACCTTGGTAATTTATGCCAACATTTATATCATACCATGACACCATCCTTATAATCATCTATGCTACGAACGACAAAATTAAAAGGTAACGAAAATGATATTCATAGGCATGGGCGTCTCTGGTGGGGGGGAGGACGAGGGAGACGCGTCCCCCTCAATATTTTGAAGTACAAAATATTCAATATTTTATTCTAATTTATTTACTAACGACAGAATAACATATAAATAATAATTACGCTATTTGGAATATAATATTCAGGCTATGGAAGGGCAGTGGCGTATTTAGGGGGGGGAGCTTCCGGGCTTAAGCCCCCCGAAATCTTACTTACTATAGTAAAGTATATGACATATCTTGCAGAATTTTCACATTTTCAGGCAAAGCCCTCCCCGAAAGTTAGCAAAGCCCCCCCGAAAGAAAATCGTAAATACGCCACTGCCTCAGGGGGTCCGTGAAGGTAAGTAGAAAGCTAACAAATGGAATCTAAGACAATAAACAGATTGGTTTGGTAGTACCGTTTAAATCACTTTCCTTGATGCCCCCCCCCCAAATTTTACATGCCAGAGGCGCCAGTGTTTATAGGTGATCAAGCATGATGGGTATCCTGTTACGATGGTAAGCAGTCTTTTGCTTAACTTGGTTCCTTTGATTTCAAAATATTGTAGCTCTGAAGATATACAACCAATTCTTTATATCCAATATAGTCAATTAACATGTTCAAATATTTAGTATACAACTATAGCTTTCAACTGGGTGTGATTTTTATGTGGCCATCACAGATTTGGAACTGATGCACATCATGTGGTAATTGGAAAGCAACTTTAATGAAGCCTGGGTTAAAAAAAAAAAAAAAAAAAGATTGGTTTGTGCACAGTGCAACACACGCCATCTGGTCATCCGTAGTCGTTCATAAGTTGTAGCACTAGAGAAATTACTTTAGACTACTCCACGGTTTCTCAAGTTGACGATAGGGACTCGTAGGGGGTCCCGAACTGACATGGAAAGATAAATGTAAATAAAATATAGTAGCGGAAAAGCACTTTTTAAAATGTTTTTTTGAATTCGTTATTTTGTTAGACACATTTTTATGTCGTAATATGTAATAGGTTGAGAGAGCGTGTCTGTTCTAGAACATTATTGGCATAGATATTAGTACGTGTAGATGCAAGAAACTCGCAACTTTAAACTAAGATTTGCATTAGCATTTGTTACGTGGAAAAAGGAACAAATAAAAAATATAGTTGCTTATCAGTGCCATTTTCCCGCTTTTTCATCCTTGAAATAAACGAAGAAGCTATTCTGACAAAATACCTAATGTATTCATTTAGGCAACATTTTGTGTAAGTGGGAGTACAACCATCGTATGAAAGGCTAAAATCAAGATATGTGGATGATCTATATACAAATAATAAAGCCACTGACAACGTCGTCCGTTGACTTCAGCGCAAGCAAAAACTTTACAGCTATGCCACTTGGTGTTACTACTAGTGCTGTTAAAATTCGAATAAACGAATAATGGATTCTTCGAATATTCGTATTTCGAATAATTTTAACAGCACTAGTCGCTACTGTCAATAAATAAGCTTACATAATTTGTTTATTCGAAAAGAGGCGTTATTGTACGAGTATATTGTGGCAATGGAAAGTTATGTAGACCCACACTAACACACACATCATTCAGTAAACAGAAATACAACTTAGTATTCAACAGACTACATATGAGCAAATACCGTTGTATGTATTTCGGATTGATTAGAGTTTAGCGTCTCTTTTCAGAACCACGACTATATGAGACGAGGATCTACAGTTTAAGGTGAAACCTGAACCACCGAAATCGTTCAAGGCTCTCCCAATCGTAATCAAACCCGAGACACTGTGAACCAAAGAGGCGCACACTAGCACTAGATCAACCGGGGAGGGCTGTAGCAGATACTTTGGGTAATTAAATTAGAATTGAGCGCATGTTTGAAATGTGGGATTTGTAGGTTTGTATTCGTTGAAAAATTCGATTCTAGAGTAGTCATTTCTAGCTGGTCTATGTGTGACGAAGGGGAGCGACTTATCAAGCTGAGAAAAGCAGAGAGAAACACCATAAGGAAAGGAGGAGACGGGATGGCGTAAGAGAGCGATTTACACTGAGAAAAAAAATTGTAGGTGGCATACTTAAAAAGATAGGTTACATGCGTAATTCCTGTAGTTTTTGGACTTAACGTACACTAGACGTATAACTGAAAACGCATGTTTTATAATACTTTCTGTATAAGTGTTCCATCTATACGTACTTTCCGTATGAAACAATGTAGGCGGTCAGGATCTCACATACAAGTGGATGTATATAACATATAGCTGACGAAGGAAACATAAGTATATGCATGTGATATACGGAAAACTGTTAGATGTCAGACATCCTGCAATGGCATGATGTAACATCTAAGGGCAGTGCCTATGTAGCATACGGATAACTTATGCTCCGTACTTATTTCTATAGTGAGCAAGAGGATACCGTATATTTGTACAATATATCGCTGTCCGGAGAACGAATTTTTCTCTGTGTACCAAGTTGAGAAAAACAGAGATACGCCATAAGGAAAGGATGGGAGAGGATTACATAGGAAAGCTACTTATCAAGCTGAGAAAATCAGAGAGAAACACCATACGGAAAGGAAGGGACGGGATGACGTAGAAGAGCGACTTCCCAAGGTGAGAAAAGCAGAGAGAAACACCGTAAGGAAAGGAGGGAAGGAGATGACGTAGGAGAACAACTGTTCGCAGTAATGCACAATCATTGATCCAAAAATAGTATACCTGCAAAACCACTGACTATCACTGATTAGCGATGTTCTTGTTTGGCTGTCACGACTGTCTTTTATCAATATCAGATTACTTGTCACTCCTTTTCTTTTCATTGAGAAGGCGAGAAGTAAACGTTGACGCTACAGAGCATTCCGCTTGAAATAACTGCTTTAGAGAATTGGGAAACTTTACTGGTTTATAAATAATTGACGTAAATTGTGCAATTTGTTATTTTGTCGCAAAATGTAGCCTGCATTGACGTAAAGTTGTAGATATTTATATGATAAATTCTATTTTAGTTTTAAAATAAATATCCTTGAATGGTATACAAGCAAAATATCCTTATTGCATTATTGTGTTGACTATCCATGCTGTTAAAAGGTGATTTTTCTGAGGTAAGAGAAGCGTGGAAAATGAAAATGAAAAGATAATATATTTGATCCTAGTTAAAGCTTGTAGAAGAAAAATGAATTTGCATACTTATATTCATCTTATGGTCATTAACAAGAAGAATAGAATGTGAATTGGCGAGATGAGTTACTACCACGAAGGAAAGTACGAAAGAAAAGAAAAAAGATCAGCTGTTATATGTCTGCTTTATTTTTGTTGTTCTTGTTCACATAGGTTTCATCGACGAAGAAGAGAAACGAAATTGTTACGCCTGGCAGCTAACTGCAATCTCCTGCTGCAACAGATGAGAAAAGTAGAACTCGCTCTTATGATATAAAACTCCAGCAGTTCTCTTGCTTATGCGATAACTACTGAACCATGTCAATGGTTGAAGAGAAATTTTCAGATGAAAATTAAGGTGCATCTCCAGTGGAACGCATCGAGGAACAGAAGAATGGAAGACACCTCTCCTATTGCAACGCTTCTTATGATGGGACTTTGAAAAGCGAAGAAAAAGGAAAAAAAAAGACTGAAACAGATTGGTATTAGGTATTCAAACTTTCCCTTAACATACTATAGTTTCTCTATGAACACTCTAGTTGTTTCGGATGCTATAAAAGCTTAGCGTCCTGTTCTATTCAATAACCGGAACATTGGTAATGAACTCCCAAGAGAAAATAGAATATTCTTTTCTTTTTTTCCTATTAGACTTTCAAACTACTCCTAGTATGTCATACATACATGTCGGAAGTCTTATAGAAAGATTTGTGTGCTTGTCTGCCCGTCTGTTGACAGGTATTAAAGGCTTAGCAAAAATGGTAAGAAATATCGACAAGCGATTTATTTACAATCGATTCAACGTCCCAAGAATAGATTCCATCTGCTCCATTAACCCTGTATTCAAATTGAAAGTGATTTGATTTAACTATTTCCGGTTTCAACATTTACCGCCATAAAACAGAAATGATAATAAATAACGAAAAACGGTTGTCTGGAATAGATTCAGCATCTCAAGAGAATATATTACAAGGCATGACCCTTAAACGAAACCGGAAGTAGTTGAAATTTACTACTACTTCCGGTTTCAATTTGATTCCCACAGAACAAAAATGGTAAAAGATATCGAGATGTGGTTTCTCGCAGTCAATTCAGCTACTCAAGAACAGGTTTCTGTCTCTCTGTTAACCTTACAAGCAAAACGGAAGTGGTTTAAATTAACCATTTCCGGTTTTAACATTTATCGCCATTGAATAGAAGCGGTAATAGATAGCATCAAGCCGTTTTCTGCAACCGATACAACGTCTCAAAAATATGTATCATCGCAACCTCAATACTCTGCCGAAACCGAAAGTGGTTGAAGTTTACTACTACTTCTGGTATCAAATCTGATCTCCGTAGAACAATAACTGCAAGAGATATAGAGAAGTTGTTTCTTTGCAATCGATTCAGCGTCCCAGAAATAAGTTCTATCTCATCTCTGAAACCTAATTTAAATCGGAAGTAGTTCACCTTAACGAATTCCGGCTTCAACATTTATCGCCATAGAACAAAAGCGGTAATATACAAAGAAGTTTTGATATAGATTCAGCGTCCGAGGAACAGGATTCTATCTTTGATCTTATTCCTCTGTTGCAACCAGTGGTTATAGATTCATTACTTTATGTTTGAATATTTGAATTCGGATAGTTTGGAAGTCTACCATAGATTTTCACACGCTGTAAAACGAAACTAACTTGTCTAATTAGAACTTCATTGAGAACGTCTCTTTACGAACTCTCCGCTCCCGCAATAATAATAATAATAAAAAAATGACTATCCGAAATCGGGTTTCATATCGGTTTAATCCTTGGAAAATACTAGGAAACAAAATGATCAGTGTGTTTGAAGAGAAAAAAAACTGTCCACCCTACCTCTACCTCTGTCTAATTGCCATAGTGGCTTCACGTTACTGTAAGTGTTCTAGAACCTACCTTTGGACACAAAACTCTCAGATTGTCAGCGCCTTTCGTGCATCGCACATTACTCTGTTCTTGGCCATCCCTTGAGAAACGAGTCAAACCAATTAATGTAGCCTGTGTTAATAATGTGAAGCAAGGCCTTTGGATAGAGACCAATATTCTTTGAAGTCTTCCCGTTAAAATAAAGTAAAAGTCATTAAACTAGTCTGAGTGGCCAAGAAGGGCGAAACCCACTGGTAAGTTGAGCTCCGAAGCACGGTCTTTGCAGGGAAGTTAGTTGTTACTCATGTTAGTGAGTTTTCTAGGGACTCTTCTGTTTCCTTTTACATTTTCATTTCACCAATTCTTTCATAATTATTCTCTTTCATTACTCATCTATTCCCTTTGGCCTAAAGAACATATCCGTGATACATTAAATTATTATTTTTTTTCAATTTTAAGAATTTATCGCATAATAGACATCTAATAAGAAATGGCAAATTTCACAAAAATGAAGCCAGAAGTTACTAAAATGACAAAATTAAAAAGGGGTCAAATTAAAAGGTTTTACTGTATTACTCATTCACAAGCTTCAACGATCAAACTACACAATTCAATAGAAAACTAAACTGCATACTACTACGAGCAATAACTTAATTTCCTTTGTTTCAAAATATATTGTGGAATCCAAGAAGTACGTAACATATTTCATCTGAAAATTAGCGAGAAAAAAATAAGTATGGTGGGTAATAGAGGAAGGACAGCGAAAGAACACGACAGAGAAGTCGTAGAGGGAGCTGGCTGGAGAATCGGAGGGAGAGAAGTATATTGTCAGCGGTTTAGTGGATAAATTGATGTAAGCACGACACTCTGGCGAAGAAGAGAGAGAAGGATGGGAAGTCCAACACGAAAGATTCCGTGTTGCTTCCACTATTAACAATCTTTATTTCTTTTAAGAAGTTTGTGTTTCTTGCGGATTAAACAAAAAAAATCTTGAAATTTCTTTGGAATGGAAACTAACGAACTACCACAAAAATAGAAATTAGAAGAAAGAAAAAAGTGTATACTGAATGACAAGATATTGTGGATTGGTTTTCCGAAAGCCTTTTGTTAAGAAATATTTTTCGATTGCGTGCTACCTTGGAAGGTTTTCTGTGTATGTGGATACGTGTGTGTGGTGCCCATTTTTTGTTGGTATACTTTCAACTTCCTTCTATAATGTAACATGCCCCTTCCTCCTTTCTTTGCGCCAATTTAACTTCTTTTCATATATATATAAACAAAAGAGTTTAGTTTAGAGTAATTTTGTATAATAAAGGCTATCTATCTTCTTATTTTGTAGCTTTAATTGCACTTTCCTGACTGAAAGAAAAACAAAAGGATAAAAAGAAGTAAATAAAATTAAAACCATCAGCTCCATGAGAAAAGTAGATATGTATTTGAAAGTGCATTCCTTGTATACATTTTCTTTGTACTTTTTTTTTTTTTTTTTTTTTTACGAATTTAGGTGTCAAAGATGAGATATGAATGAGATATTAAAATACACTACACTAAGATCCCTTCTTGCCTTACGGGGCATGGTGGTAGAACGCTTATCTCTGGTACGTGGGGTCCCTAGTTCGATGCCCGGCCAAGTAAGTTTGTGGTAGACAACTTACAACCCCATAGTGTCCGTCGGTTTTCTCGGGGGTACTCCCGTTTCCTCTCACATTCTCATTCCAACAATTTACCATAATTCACTTGCCTTAATCATCCGTGTCCCTTGGCTAAAAGGCATAAACATGCGACGTTAAACTGAAAGATTTCATTTCATTTTCTTTCTGCCTCACCCGCCCCCTAAAAACTTTAGCTAGTTTTAATGTGACGGATTACTTAAATTATCTTGATTTCGACTTTAGGGCAGTTCTAGATTAGATAAAGATTTGAATTAAAGATCTGTACTCAATGCAATTTTAATTTTAAAAATCTAATTGAGTAAACTTTGTGATTTTGTGTCCTTATGTAACACGAGGTTGTATATTAAAATAGATTCTATTATATGATTAACGTTGGTTCTGAACCCTCCCCGACTGCTGCTTGAACCCAGTCCAGTTAGTCGGTGCACAAACCAATATTCAAGATAAACGTTTACAGTATGGGCCGTTTCCCATCACATTATATGCCTACAAGAGAGCTGGATTACAGTGCATGCCACTGGACCAGCTTAAACGGAATCATGATATAAACTTTAATATTTTCCTGTAGCAGAAAACTAGACACTATTAAATGTTCTGTTGTAATATTACTTCTGACCAACAGTCAAAATTATTAATAATAACAATATAATAAAGGAATATTCGACATGGATTTTAGGAATGCGCACAAGACACGACTTGAATCTGCCTCGTCTCAAAAAAGTGCTGTAAAAGTAGTGTCTCGACTCAAGAAAATGTATATTTCTCTATTGGAAGAGCTGTATCTCAACTTGAATTTTGTCAGGAAAATTCTGTCTCATCTCATCTCGTGCGCATTCCTAACTGACTCACTGTAATTTAAAAATAAAGTACAATAATTAGTATAAAAAATTTCCAGTGTACAATCATTAGTAACAATGTACGTATACCATTATCCATCTTTTAAATACTTTGTTAATGACTTCTGAACAAATATAACATTTCAATAATGTTCTGATAATAATAAATAATAAAAATAATAATTATTATTATTTGAATCAAAAAAGTGTAATCCTCATAGGACTTTAGCTCTACGCTGATCTGTGGACAGGTAAAGACACTTTTGCTAAAGACTGTACGTTAATAATCAAGGCAAATATGTATATAAGCTCTCCTTATATGAAAAAAATCCGAATCAAAATTACTTTAGGTAAGACTTGAAACTATACACAATGAATCGTAGCGTTATGTTAGAACAGGGCCATTAAGTCTGCGGCAATGAAACTTTAACGTTTCTAATTGATAGAGTTGCTGAATTACTATGTGACTATATTATCATAAGTGTTTCGTTTTCATATCATTTGTAAGCAGAGCAGTTCGGTAAAGCCCCCGCATTTCTAAGAAATTGAGTTTTTGTAACTTCACCGAACATGAACAGAATACGGATTTCCAGCAACAATTAAGTATATCGTGAACACACACACACACACAGACACTCATATATATATAAGCAAGAAATCTCTAAAACTTAAATGGGACATTTATTTACAGTAGACAGATTATGTTTGAAGATTCGTTATATATATATATATTTTTTTTTTCTGTATCTTCTGATTGGACGTAATTCAAGAATCATGTGATTAAGAATCCTCCGTTTCTCTTCGTGTATTTTTGTCTAGTTGACCAATAGTAATAATAATAAAAAAATACATATTTGTTTGCCTCATTTATTAGACCAATAAATTTCATTTGTAGACGCGCAAGTTTTTATATCGGACATCTACTAAAAGGGAAACACGTAGAATCCTAGTTATGAACGTTGCGTGATGAAAGCTAAAGCAGATAGAAAAAGGCCGGTTTTTAAATATTAGCCCAATGCAAACTTTAACTTGAAAAAAGAATTGTAAAGTTTTAAAATGGGTTGACATTTTGAGGTTTACTACTGTGCGGTGCTACTGTGTAAGGCATAAGTGTTTCTTCAGGTAGCTGACAGTGATACAAACTGCCTATGGAAAGGCATAATAAATAATTAAATGACGTCATGCTAGAGTAAGATTCTCAAGATATGTGAGTGTATGACCAATCTAAGGAAAACTATATTTATATCGATTCTATCATTTGCCTCGAACACATTCCTATACAGATAAGAAGTTATGCATCTTTAAAACACAGAATCTATTAAACAAGTCTAATAATGCACTTTTAACACAGATCTGCATGAATTTTCTCTGCATAAATATGCCTTATATTGTTTGATATAGAAGTCTAGACTGATTTCATGATATCAATATCGTATGGGCATTCATATATGAATTAAAACAATAAATGAATGAAAATTAGTTTCTGTAGGTCGAGATTTGAAATGTAATCAGACGTATCTTATTTCTCTAAAAGGAATTTCCACTAATTTTAATCAACATCTTCAGTTTTAAATCAAATTTAAATAATAAATAGGTCTATCTTACAATACAGTACACAATACTTAATAGTTCAAACAAGAATTATGTTGTAAATGTTTATTGAATTGCATTCGTGTGGAAAATAAATAGTGTAAGCAATGACGATCGAAATATTTAGTCTTTACTTTGATTATAATTGAAGACCTCGGTGCAAGAAGGGGAGAGCTCCAATTTTACATTTGTTCAGGATTGAAACAAAATATGATTAAAAATCAACTTATTGTATTTTTTTGGGTCTGTAATCTTTTTATATAAAGAAACTTACACTAAAATGCAAATGCTGAGCAAAGCAACGTATATTTTATTATTTTGTAATAAACGTTGCTTTACTCAGCATTTGTATGTTAGTGTATGTTAGTAAAATTAAAATGACATTGAGTACAGTTTTTGAATATAGCAAAGCTAGTATGAATCAGTTAGTTATATAAAGAAAGGTTTTACCCCTTTATAAAACCTTTTTTTATATATAAAAAGATTACAGACTCGACAATACAATAAGTTGATTTGTAATAATATTTTGTTTCAATCGTGAACAAATCCTGAACAAATGTAAAATTGAAGCTGTCCTCTTCTTGCACGGAGGTCTTCAAGATATTTTTAGCTGTGTCGGTCATAGGAATCTTCCAATTTTTAATTTAATTTCCATCCATATTTTGCTGAATACTACACGAAAATACATATCCTTATTTTAAAGAAAAATATATTGCATTGATGTATTTTTCTACAATAATTGATATATATATATATATATATATATATATATATATATATATATATATATATATATATATATATATATATTTTCTATGTATAGTGCGTGTGCATTTAAATGTATTACGTCAAATTATTATTATTTACCATTTTTTTCAGAAAGTATTCGCACTTCAGGTGACTTTTTTTTACCAGTAAGCTGACGTTCCCCCTCCCCTCTCGCAAGTACCAATTAAGAGAGCTTTAATTGTGATTTGAACATAAAATGGTATCAGAAAAGAGAGACAAAAACTTTAAGTTATCAGGAAAGATTTCTTAAAAAGAAAACAAACATATATTTTACAACTTTTCATTTCTTGGACAATATCAATGAAAAAGAAAGTAACGTATAAATGTTGTATACATATATTTACTTATTACTCCTTTGTTTAAAAAATCTAGCAAAACCAGTAGGTGAAGAGAGTGAAAATAAGTCAAAAAGAGACACAAAGAGAGAAAACTTATGTCAACTTTATAGAGATCACGATATAGGATGTACGTAGTAAAAGTAGAGCAAAAGGTATGTTGTTTTATAGCAAAAATCTCTATAACCATGTTTTGACTAACATTAAAAAAAAGTAAAAGGTTATATTTTTCAAAAAACTAAACAAAACCTGATACACATGTGTATATTCAGTAAGGATGTATAACAAAAAAAAAAAAAAAAAAAAACTACAGAAAAGAACAAATGAGTCTATTTCTCTTTTCCGTAATGATAACAATAATATTTGCCAACCTCAACCAAAAAATCTCTTGAAGCAAGAAGAACCGTTAGATGACAAAGGTGAAAAAGGAGTAAAGCAACAACATATATTACACTTTCATCACATTCAGTACGTTACAATAATATGTTATTAGTTTTGTTTAAAAAAGTGCAGGAAATCTAAGAAATTTGGAACAAGATAATGAATAGAATTATTCATGTTAAGAGGTGGCAAAGAACACTTCATAATATATATAATAATTAATTTAAGTTTGCTTTTCTTTAAAAGAAAAGAAAAAGAAACAAAGACTTCAGCACATACTACATCAGAATGTATGTAGTGAAAGTCTTCTGTACTAAAATGTACAAGTTTCTGCATCTTTCTCTTAAAGTGTTTTCGGCATTATTTATCCTTTCTTTTGTTGTTTACAATTTTTTTTTCAAAATGAAATGAAATTAAATATTTGTGTAGTTTTTTCAACGACCCACCAGGCCCGTATCCACGGGGCACGGGGGACCGATCCCCCTAAATTTTCACTGGCCCCCTAAAATGTTTACAGTAGGCTTACAAATGAACTATAATATGGTTAGATCGGGCCCCTCTAATTTCTACCGAGTCCCCCCAACATATTTGGGCTGGCTACAGGCCTCCAACCCAGGGTTAGTCAAATGCAGACGAATGGTAATTTCACTGAATGGCTGTCGAAGAATTGGTAACATTAAATGGGAAAGCTCATAAACTCTGTTGTCTGTCCCAAGTTAATATCATGTTGGATAAGATTTTAAAAGAAAATATATTACAGCCTTTCTACAGAATAATTTTGATAAGAGAAACTAAAAATTTCAAACACTTGTTTATTATCAAATACAACAATATCATTAATTATTAACGAAAAAAGATCCAAATATGGAATATGTGGGATATCAATCAACAAATCTCATCGAGTTAAACAAAATGGTATGGAAAAGTAAATTCTTATGCGCAGTTTTTGAGAAAATAGACAAAAGAAAAAAAGTTTTGTAAACCTAAAAATAGATACTATACTAATCTATTAGGATGAAACTGATACTAAACTACATACTCAAATCAGGTATTTTGTTATGATACTAGTGTGATAATTGTACATGTACGATTAATGAGATACAGTTGAAACTAATGATTAACTCTTAAATTTTAATCTTTCGTCAACCATAATAGTCTCTAAAGATGATACACATATCCATCTATCGGTTACATAGAGCTAGACAAAATAGATACTCTAAAGTAAATTTTCATAAGCACTTTTATATAAAATCCAGTAAAGTTTTGTGGCGCCAAAATATGTGAATCGCTGATTTGAGAAACGTTATAAGTCAATAATGTCAATAATGCCGTAAGCCATTGATTTGTGATATTTCTCAACTCAGGGTCACTTGTTGCAGCTCGATATTGCACGAACTATTAGCGTGACTTCTGACAAATCACAATCCAATGGTGTAGTTATTCCTCAAGAATCAAAGCTGCAAGTAAACTCATTTTCGGCATATGAGTGACTTGTGATGTTTCTTAAATCAGCGATTCAAATGTCATTCATAGCCAATAATTTTTATTACGTTACAACAGATTGTTTATTTACTTGATACTGTATATGTAAAAAAATAGCATACGTTTAATTTGCAAGTTCATTCTATTGCTTATCTTCTTTAAGTGGTGACACAATATTCCTCATAGTAACACAACGCACACATACACATACATAACCCTAACAGTTATATACATATTATGTGTAACAATCTCAACAATTTAGTTCATTTAGTTGAAGAAAGTTGTAAAAAATTCCTTCCGATCCTTCACCTATAAACCAGAAACGCGTTCGAAAGATTTCAAATTGTAAACGTAAAGGTCAATTAACCAATACGTTATTATATATGGTACAGATATAGGTAATATAACCTAGACCTCTGAACTAGTCTCGGATCTTTATATTACTAATAGTTTAGAGAATGTACTGATTGATCTACTTAAACAAAGAGAAACTCCAAAATAATTTTTGTTTGAAAACAGACATTATTAACCTAAGTGACTAACCATTGTACAATATCTAAAGCATTTTATATCTTTTTCATTTAAGATAATCTTTGAAATTTGACTAAACTTAGAAATATTTCAGATTATATTTTATATTATTATAAAGAAATAATTCACATAGAATAAAACATTAAAAATAATTGAGTTCTACTTAATTTCTAAGGCAGATTTGCAAATATTTCATGGTTGTAGTCAGCCATGAATCACTCAACGTGTGTGTTACTGCCAATCTTTAGTTTGGATACATGCGCACATTACAAAGGTCGTGTACCTTCATGCAAAGTTAATGATACCTTGATAAATATACTACTTCTCTCTGAAATTGACTTGCGAATTTCATTTGCAAAGAATCAATCAACTTTCCTTCCCTCCCTGCTGTACATCAATGTTACAGAATTTGATTACAAAATACAGTCGTTAGCTATTAGTATTCCACATACAGAAATAAGAAGGAAATAAAGAAGCTACCTCATAACGCCCACCTTTAAGAATTTGAAGATCACTTAAAGAACAGCTTGCAGTGCGCAAACCAAATTTGGTTTTCGTACAAGAGTTTTTTTTAAAACAAATATCAACTTTAGAAAAGGGTAAAATACTGGACAATATTTATATACATGTAAAGTGAAATGTACATACATTTATCACAACAAGAAAATAACACGAATGTCGTTAACAAGTCCATTTGCTTAAAAAAGATATAGAGTGCGGCTTCTGATACTATTATTCTGCTTTAAGATTTATTCTTGCTCTAGTCACGGAGCAGTGGAAATTTCACATGCTAAAAGAAATGAACTTCTTGACACATACAGATAGATCAACGGAGTTCAAAGAGACCACGGTGTGTCTTGGCAAAATCTCAAACTGCAATATATATATATATATATATATATATATATATATATATATATATATATATATATATATATATATATATATATATATATATATATATGTGTGTGTGTGTGTGTGTGTGTGTGTGTTAAAATTTCAGAAAAGATTATTGATCTGAAAGATAAAACAAAAATCAAGAAATCTTAATGAATATATTAACTGTTGTTACCCATGTAAATTTTAACATAATTTACTAAAACAGTTTGTAGAAAAAAGGTTTCATTTTTGACTGGCAAAAAATTAGAGTGTAAAGAAAATAAAGTTTTGTAGAAAGTGCTTAAAGTTATTTCGTCATCAAGTTATAGTATTTGGTTTAAATAACACACCATGATTACTTCAAAGAAACATACTTTTGCTTAAATGAACTGTAGCAACATCACAATTTGAAGCATGGAAATATGTTTTCGAACGAATAAAAGATGTACATACATAGATCAAGAATATGAGAAAAGTAACATATATTATTGAGTAATTAAAGATACTGAAATGGCGAACATATTACAAGGAGAAGAGACAATCCATTAAAGAAAGAACAATCTTTGATTGGATATCAAGAAATGAGAAGTGATCTAAGAAATATCCTTATACAAGTTAGTGTGAAGAAGTGAAGAAGCGTTAACAAGGAAACGACATGCTTAAGATAAATAGTTGGGGAAAAGAATTGGAAAGACCTATATGTAGCACGGATTGATTGACTTGGACGTGATGACTCCACTGACAAATTTTAGTGAAATGTTTGGAATCTTAACATTCTACGATTATCTTAAATACACACCTTCTACAATCCTAATGTTTTTTCAAATTAAAATCCAGAACAAAATTTGAGGGAAGCTTATTTGTGTTGATACAATTCCCGCAATACACTATAAAGTAACCTAATTAAAAATAGCAAATAGTGAAATCGAATTTTGAGAACAGAACAAAAATATGACAAATGGTTTTCCGAACAGTAATATGGTGTAACATTCTGAGAGTTTAGTTCTGTATTTGTTGGACTTTGTTCTCGATTACCACCTGCGTAGTCGTCTTATATTCTATTCTCCATGAATTAATGAATATGTTTGTGCTCTGACAGAGGAAGTAACAAAAAGGAAATAGCAGGTAGCACAATCGAATACTTTGTTGCTCTTCGCAGCCAAGTTAAGTTGATGTAGTAGGTTATGTCCATGCAAACAAGTGTTTGGCTGATACTATTTTTTTTTGGGGGGGGGGCGGAACATTTTGTTAACTCAAAACATATCTTTCTTTGATTTTTTAAATTTATGTAAATAATTTTCTTTGTGGCTAATGTAAAGAAGAGAGGAATTAGTTGGAAGGAATTTAGAAAGCAATGAAGAGTGTTCTTTAAAAATTACAGAAAAAAGAACAATATTAGATATGATAAAATTGATATGAAGAATGGTTTAGAACACTGTATGAGAAGAAAATTATTTTGAGGAATATGGCATGAAAGAAAGGGGAAAAAGAGAGAGGAAGTTTACGACTGCACTAAAGCAAATAATGCATAAGCCATTACAAAATGTTGGCAATGACATATCAAGACGAAAATATAACAACAACTTAAGATATCTCTGACATCTTATAAGGAAATACAAGATATAACACCAACTTAAGATGGTTATACAACAAGTAACTTCTGAAGTAAACTTCAGATAAGCCTACTTAAGTTAAAGGTGCCATTTACATTTATTGATTTAAAGTTTCGTGAATATTCAAACCCTCCTTCTCCCTTATTTTATCTAGACATCAATACGATTTAGGTTATCTCATTTGCCATATCCACGTGTATGAACTCTGGACAGTTAACCTGAATATATGATGCCATCTTTCTAACGAAATAATAATAATAATAATAATAATAATAATAATAATAATAATAATAATAATAATAATAATTATTATTATTATTATTATTATTATTATTATTATTATTATTATTAAGAACTCTTGACTCGTACTTTCGATGTTGAAACATGGCAGACAACTAAACTTCTTATTGTTAATTACCTTTCGTGAGCTTTAACTTTACATAGAGGCATGTCAATTTCTATTCACAGATGATCTTCACTCATACAAGGAAAAACCATATATGACATATCTGGAATCTGATATGTGCTTCAGATATGAAACCGTATTTGAGATATATATCATGAGCAAGCGAGCAGGTGGATTCATGTTATGTGTAGAAAGGTGAAATTTTCTTGACAGAAAACATGTAACAAAAGAATCAAGTCCTATTAAAGGAAGAAATTATACATTGTAGTTAACCTTTTACTTTGTTGATCATTGTTGTTTTAGAAAGCCTATGTATAGCTAAGAATGGACACGTACGCATAAATTATTTCAGGAGGAGTTCAAAACTTTTGAAAGACTCTAAATTCAATATGAGGATAAATTACGAGTGTATTAAAATTTGTTTTGAAAAAATCCTCTAAAATTAGACCAAATTTACCGAAAATATCAGGATTTCAAGGGGGATCATGATTCCCACGACCCTGGCTGAGTAGTAAATAAATATAAGCGTAATAACTGCTGATTCTGGAGTGGTGTCATAAGGATATGTAGGAGCTCGAACACTGTGAGGAAGCCTACACCGACTACAAGTTTAAATATATTTCGCAGGATTATGAAGATAATGTTGGATAAGAATGACAATATGCAATATATAATACGATTGAATTTTGTTTCTTCTGACTTATATAATATGAACAATTAACAGTATTAATGACATTTCCTTGTTGTATCTGAGCGTGTTACGCTGAATCCTTCTCGTGTGGAACAAGATAGATTAGGAACCACGACGACTTCTCTACTTGTTCTCTTTTGTGTGATGTATGAAGTCCCGGGTTCTAACCCCGGTGTGACAGCATTCAACGCACTACAATGTTTTAGATTCCATGTTAAACTGTAGATCTTCCCTACATTGCCTCGCTACTGAGAGAGTACGTAAATACAAATTGTTCATGGGATGCATACTTACTTTAACACTGTACCATAGCAAACATGATTCATGATCTGAATAATAGTGTGTTGGGTTTCAGGAAATAGAAATTTAATAGACAAATACCTGACTAGCATATATTTAGTAGCTATAATTCCAGGACTACGCTATACCTATCGATTTTGTTGTTTTCTGAAGTTTCCGAAAAATGTAATTGAAGGTAAAATTGAATAATGTTTTCTTGTAAATGTAATTTTGCAACATCTTCTCTCAATAGCCCTTCCTGAATAGTATTGTAATTAGCAGTGTAAGATGCTAAATATAATTGAATGTTAGTAATATAATACCTTCTATTTAAATCTTAGCATGTAAATGATCATGAACATATTACTCATTTAAAACAAATTACTTCCAATAGCTTTATCAACTATCTCTGGTTAATATATATATATATATAGCGTGGTACAAAAGTAGGTATACAGTACCGCATTGATCAGTTCATTGCATTTTATATCATTTCCTATCTCTTATCTTTCTTATTTGTTCTTAATGTCCTTTAACTGATACCTTAAGCTCGGAACAGCCGAAGCAAACAAACCCATAGACTGTGCCTCTCTCTCTCTCTCTCTCTCTCTCTCTCTCTCTCTCTATATATATATATATATATATATATATATATATATATATATATATATATATATATATATATATATATATATATATATACTCAGAAAGCTGGAAGTAAATGAAGCAAGAATGCTGATTTGCCACGATAAGTCCAATTTAACTTAACACTTTGCCATTAGCTAGAGCTCTTAAGAATGTGTCAGTAATATGCACACTGTGTCTTAACTAGTTTGTTGAACTAGTAAAAAGTTACTAAAATCAAGCGAGACTTTCTAACATAACAAAATGAATTATCATACTTAGAAAAATATCACGCAAAGGATCTGAGTTGAACACACTTTGAGAGTACAGTATCTTCAAGATTTCACCCTGATTCCTTTTTTTCTTTACTATAAATGCCTAACAAATTATTTTAATTAGAATGAAAAACAATTTGTTTTATTTGATATTCGTGAACTAAATTGCGCTCTTCTTCTGCAGTGTATACTTTCCATACGCCCTTGTTTGCCTATAGCTATCCTCTTGCACCAGAGGGTATTGTAAAAGTGGACAGTAACCGAACGACCAGTGCATAAGTGGTTCTTCTACAGCTGGGAGAAAGGAAACTCCTAATACATCGTACGGATGCTCCCAAAGACAAGAAGCAAATCGAGGGCGTGTCTGGTATTCAAATCTGGAACAATCTTTTTTATAATATATATCTCTCTTACCTTTAACTTGAGATATCTTCGTATTTCTTGTCTTCATTTATTTATATTTGTTCCTTTTCTCTTAAAATGCATTTTTTTCTAACAAGTATTGGGATCCTGATTTATTTGACCTCAATTTTCTATATATCTGTTTCTATATGTATTGATTTACTTTTAACAGTTTAATTTTTATTGATTTTTTTAAAAGAAAGAAATATTGATCATCAAATATATTTCTTATTCTTCTCTAATATATCATTTCATGGTTATTCACTCAAGATCACACGTCTCTCTCTCTCTCTCTCTCTCTCTCTCTCTCTTTTTCTTAATTTAGTGAATGAACGGGCATCTGAAATGCACATACAATACTCAAGAGAGAACATGAGTGGAAGCAGCTAAGTATGGATTAAGGGCTTTGACTTAATATGGGGGATAAATACTTTTTGTTATATATATATCTCGGGTCCTATGAAGGTTTTGAAGGAAAGAAGGAGGGTATAATAATACAATATAAAGAACAGATACCTTAACGCAGCTGTACCGATGGAAGCTTTATGGGTATATTAAACTTGTGTCTTATTACCTTATTAATGGGAAAACTCATGAAGTTCATGAAGCTTCCATTGATGCAACTCCATTAACGTATCTGTTGTTTACATTAAATTAATGTGTATTTTTTTTAAAAAAAAATAGTTCATAGATCTGGTATATATACGAGGAAGGATCAGAAACTAAGGTTACAAGACCGATATTTCTGGAGTTTCGTCTATTATAGAAGAATGATGTGCGTGCGGTAATTGTAATACTTGGAGTTGGCAACTGTGCAGAGTTTCAGCCACCCGTCACCTACGGCCCTAGTTGTAGGTAAACACAAATAGTTACTCGTCTGGAAAACTGGTCTCGCGAAGAAATCCCCTCGATTCTGTTCGATTTCTGTGGGCGAAACATGAAATCGTAGCTGAAATTCACCAGCAGGTGGTGGAGATTTACGGAGAGACTGTAATGTCTCGTCAGTATGTCGTAGAAAGATGTCAAAGTTTGCGACTG
This sequence comes from Thermobia domestica, assembly GCF_964235325.1. Classification (NCBI taxonomy): domain Eukaryota; kingdom Metazoa; phylum Arthropoda; class Insecta; order Zygentoma; family Lepismatidae; genus Thermobia; species Thermobia domestica. Next base: position 126,537,586 of record NC_137458.1, on the reverse strand, counting down.
GTAGAGAAAACATCACCAACGAAGAGTGCAGTGGCCAACCTAGCACGGCATCAACCTCGCTGTTAAAGCACTTTCGCTGGGCTGCATCGACTACCCTCCCTACAGTCTGGTCCTCGCTCCAAGCGACTTTCAACTATTCCCGAGTATTCTGAACCGAGTATTCTGAAAATAAGCAAAAAATGAAGGAATGCTGTTTAACATTAGTCCTACAGAGTTTTCACTAAGATTTCTAGTAATTTAGTACAACCTTTGTTTAAAATTGTTATCTCAAAATCTGCTGTCATTATTACCTTGTAACTTCTGCATTCACTGAAGTCGTAGAGCTGGATCTAATGTGTTGAGTGTTAAAAATGGTTTCATGTAGCCTATATAGTACAGGTTACACGGACCAAAAAGCAAAAGAGAGAAAGAGAGAGAAAAAAACGATTGTAAAATGACCAGCAGATACACTTACATAGGAGGGTTCTGTACACAAGACATTCAAGTCCAATTTTGGTCATTTCGGACACATCTCATATTTAAGATCTCTACCTTATGGTCCTATCAGTGCTTAAAACATTCATGTCCTGATACCGTATGTAACTCTTATAATGTAAAAAAAAAAAGTGTATACTTTCCCATGTATTTAAACAGAGTGCACAAACTTTATGTCTCTTTTTTTATCACAACTTTTGTAATTGGAGTAGAATCCCTTGTGCTCTAAATGCTTGGTTAAGTTCAAGGAAACTAAATCTAAACATTAAAAGTGTGTTGCAGTGAATCAGTACAATAAACTTAGGCTTATGATACAGGACACTTCTCGTTCATGCTATGGGATACCTGATTGTGCATTCAGCACGCAATGACCCAATCCCTTAACTATAATAAATTACTTCAACGTGGACATTTCTTGTTAAATGGATTGATTTCGCTCAGCGACCTCTGTACTTGACACTTAACCTTCACAAATGGACCGAGCGCGCTGACCCAATCAACCAAATGGCGAAGCGGGGCAGTTAATTAAAGAACTTCTCAAAGCACAGCATTCGATCTCACCTTCTAATGCAACAACCCAAAGGAGAGGCATTGTGTCATAACCTTCTTGAAGAATCGTGTAGCTATCCAATTCTTTTTCTTTCCCTCTTCGATGACTACAATATATAGACAACGTGAGTCAGTGCAAAAATCTTTCGGAAGAAATGAAAATACTAAACTTTCTAATCTTTTTTTTAAAAAAGAGTATAATGAAGCGATAAAAAAATTACTACTTTTCAATGCATTAGAAGTTCCACTTAGTTTTTATAACATGTTCTTGTAGGATTAGCTGACATCATATATTTTGTTCCGGAACTTATATGTCAAAAGGCTTAAGAATTGCTTTAAAAGATGGATAAATTTATGTTCTTAATGCATCATTGACCGTTATAATGAATGTATGTCTGCATTACTTCGTGATGGTGAAAGTTCATAAATATAACACCCATGTTATGTTCCTAGAAAACGTACAGAAAGAAACAAAAATTCTCGAATTTTCTTCTAGGTTAACCTTGGATTACAGAAAATAACAGGTGCACCCAAAATTTATAACATCACACAACGTCGTATTGCTTCTTTAGGAAGAAAAAAGCTTCAAGTGAGCAAGCAATAGTATCGGTAGATTTCCTTTATTGAAAAATTGACGGTAATAGTATCTAGACTGATCAGTGTATAATATGCGAGAGCTAGGGAACGAATCCTGTCTCAGATTGCCTGCGAGAAAAGAATAGAGACAGTCTCGACTTGAAAAGATGTCCTAAAAGCGATGTTTCGACTAGGAAAGTGCGTGTGTTTCTATTGGAAGAAGTCCGTCTTGTCTCCTATCTCTTCACAATAATTCCCCTCGTATTGTTTCGTAGCCAAGCCTCTAGTAGGTGTTCTGTCTATGTTAAGATTCTTAATTTTTATCATACTTTTAGAATGCTGACTTAAAATTAGACTGAAGCTAAAGATAGCTTAACGTGTAATCAGCAACGCCAGCTAGATAAAGGTTGCTGGATTGATTGATTTTTGATTTTAGCATTCCTTTCAGTACCGAGGCTATGTGAGACGTGGACCTACAGCTTAACCTAGATACGAACCGTATAAGCACTCATCGGGAATCGAACCTGGGTCTCCCACGCGAAAGGCGCCTATACTAACTGCTTAGACACGAGGGAGTTCGTCAGATAAAGGGACCCGGTACTATATGTACAGAATATGGTAGCGTAAGTTATAAAAGAGCTCTGGTTTGAAATAGAATCTAAAATATTGGAGTTTATAATCTGCATGCATCAGCGACAGGATCACATTAGTGTTATTTTTAGACGACAAGTCTTAAACGAAAGTGAATTTTTGAATTATCTCTTGTTTTCTACAGCAGACAGCTAGAGCGATTATATCTCGGCCGATGGAGTCAATCTGTTCACAACTTCACGGTTTCCGATTATTTTAACGGTGGTTTCCATATTGCACTCATGCATAAAAGAAAGTATGTTTCGCGCAACGATAATATATGCAACCCTCAAAACATTCAAGAATTACCTGTTGAATAAACACGTAGGCGAAACTATTTAGATATTATAAATACAAGCTCATTCATTCATAAATATGTAACCTTCGCGAGATCCTTTTCACTATCTGCAGCAGAGTTTATTTCTTTTCAGTTAAACTAAAAGGTTAAACAAGGTAAGAAGGTAAGCCGCTGGAGGTTCAAGGATTCAGTGGAGGTAAGTTTTCACATTTACTAGATTTCGACAGACACATCACACTCTACCTGCCTTTATCTCCTTCCCAATCGCAGGTTTTCTCAGATATCCATTTTACAGCGGCTAGGTAAAAATTTTGGCAGCATTGGAATGAGAGTAGACCGAAAAAAATAATTCCCGCCCATCGGGGATCGAATCCTGACCTCCTAGTTTGTAACCAAAGACCAACTGCTGACTTACGCCACTGCGGCTCTACACATTAAACTATGCACTTTAAACATACATTATTTCTAAACATTTACTTCTGAGGTTCTTCAGCCAGAAGCACGTAGTGATGTTCAACACTGCTCTTATTGCGTTCCTTTCGAAATGCGAAAGAAGAATCGTTCTTTTTTCAATTCAGTATTTAAAAGAAAGAAAAAAAAAAGGCCGAAGTGGACATGAAGGTAGCAAGCACGTAGGCGCGGTGTATTAAAACGAATGATATATCGTTCAGGCAACTTCGATCTCGAGTGGTCCGACCGCTTCAGAGGATATCTGGGCCGCTGATGATCATCATACGCATTACAACTTTTCTTCTCTCCAAGAGAGTAGAAGATCCGCTATACGTGCCTCCGCGCTTTGGGGTCACTCTTACGAGAGATTTCCTCCATGGTCCATCCCTATTGTCCGACAGGTGAAATATGGAACGAAAGTAGAGTGGGTGAGTCTGTTTGGGTGGGTCTACTTTTCCCTGCGCGTACCAGGAACGATGCACCAGGTCAACTAGTACTACCATTATACATATACAGTACGATCATATGTATGCACGATTGTCGCGCGTGTGTGGATGTGTGAATATTTAAACAACCGAAATGATTCACTTCCGTATGCAAAAAAGAAAATATCAACGCCTCTGAAAAAAGCACTTCTTCCCATTTCTGTTCTGTTTATACTTGGTATTGTCACTCTAAATGACTATTGAATCGGTCTTGTTAACATGTCTTACTTGAATATATGTGTATGAGCGTTATAAAGTAACCCACATTCGTTAAGCATTTGAAGAGAAAGAACAAACCTGCTTTGCCGATGGACAAAACAGGGCTGCAAAACGCAAACATAAATACTACACTTGAAAAAAACAAGAAGGCCAAGGGCGGTAGAAGTTCGTTCTTACTTCTTTTAGAGCTGAAAATTGCCAATAAATAACCAAATAATTGTTTTTCTTTACCTACATTGTCTTAAAATAGAAAGAACATAATTTTATGTCTTGTTCGAAATAGTTTTATAATAAGACCCTAAGGCATCACAAAATCTGTCAAATCGTAAAATACACCGTTAATTCTGTTATTGACAGATCCGGATTCAATTTTGTAGAATATTCTGACCACAATTTTTCTATTTCTTAAGTCTACGATGTCCAAAGACATGCTAATTGGCCAAGTATGTCCTCCTGGTAAGAACATTAGTAGTTTCCAAATAACTAGAAATTCAGCGTTTTTCATGCGAACCGACTATGATGAGTATATTCTCTTTATTTGAGAAATGTTTCAACTGAATCTCTTTGACCAAGGACATTGAAGTTATTAGTGTGCTCTACTTAAGTTTCAATACAAGCACTTTACATGTTATTTTTTTTAATAGTTTAATTATGAGAGTCCTTTTAAAGCATCGAAGCTATATGAAACATGGACTTATATTTTAACATGGAATCCGAACCATATGTGTCCTTATCAGGGACCATATAGGGCTCTAATGTAAAAACACAATTATTCTTTAGTTTAGTGTTTAATGTCCCTTTCCAGCTCCAAGGCCATATGAAACGTGGATTTATAGCTTAACGTAGATGTAAAGTACATGTGTTCCGAGCGAGAATCGAACCAGAGTATTTCGTGCCAAAGACGCATGTATTAACTTGATATTCACGAGAGAGCTTGGAAAAGGCACAAACGTACTAGACACTTGGGAACCAGGGGCGTCATTTCAGACTTCGCTTGGGGGAAGGGGGCAAGAGCACCACCGACATAAGACTTTCATGTTTTGTACTAGTATATTAGTATACAATTGATTAAAGTATATGTGTTCCTCAAACTCTTGGGGGGGCAATTGCCCCTTCCTGCCCCCGTAAATGACGCCCCTGTTGGGAACCCAAGCTCAATGTATCACTTGCGTTCTTAAATATGAATTCTATTAAGCACGATAATATGAAGTAATAGAGTAGAAGTGCTTTGGTTGGTTCTAATGTAAAGTTCCTTATTAGCACTTACGCAATAGGAGACGGGTACGTACAGGTTGCCCGGGAACCCGAACTATTTGTTCCGAAATTGAGAATTGAAATTAAATTTTCCATTTGAAACAAGAAAAATCAAAGTATTTAAATAGAGGGAGCACGTCTTTCTTCTAGAAAAGACCAATGTACCGACGAACAAGCTTTCTGAAATGACTTTATGATATACAAGGCACAGCCAGTCAACCTCCATTTGGGAGAAAGTATTTCAGTAGAAGCGTACAATATGCTAGCAAAGGGGAAAGATAATAATATTAGATATTTGGGCACCATACAAATGTCTGAGATGAACTATTAGAACCGGATACTACTAACTAATAAGAATAACATTTGAATTTATTTGAAATATTAACTGATTTCATAAATGGTGTTCTTCATTAGTGATTTGCACTTTACGTTCAACACCCACCTAACATTAACAATTAATACATACTTAACACTTCATATTTGGTATTCACTTCTAATAAGCCTCTAATCGAGAACTACGCTATCTTCCTAAAGTATGCTGAACACCTATTAAAATATGAAGCGTTTCCAGAAATAAGGGTTTTCTCAATTGTCGTAAAGAAGAAAACATTTTAGGTTAAGTTTTCCCTCCTGGAAAAAATGTCCATATTTTAAGACTCCACAGGATACTTTACCTGGAGATACGAGACTTTAACGTGACTTAGACATGTCAGAAAACAAAAACAAAATAGTATTATCTTGATTTTAATTGCGATTGTATCATGACGAGAGAATTAATAATATAATTTTTAAAAAGTTTGTTAGCTATGTGAGTTCATTCTTTACGCTTTGACTACCACTCACGATAAATTGAGGAACTCTGAGTAGCAACATGAAAAGTACTCTTACTCTGTAAGAGTAATCTCGGGTAAGATCTCCAGGAGGGAGGTATATTTTATGATTTTAACCTTACGTTAAATTGTATACAATTTTTCACATAATTACGGAGTTTAAGCAGAAGGTTATTCAACTCAAATAAAAATAAACACCTCGTCAGAAATAATCAACTTAAACAGATCACAAATGAATGGATCATTTCACTGCAGGATTCCAACAGTAAATACCTGACTTGTGCATGTAACATTTGATTTCATTAACAGATACATAACGTGTAGCAGAACTCGAAAGCTATATCTTATACATTTTATTTTCCAATGCTTTTCATATATGCCTATTTCTAGTGCAACTTTATGAAATTATCAATTCGTGAGATAACATGTTCCTAATTATGGTTGAAGACGAGTATTATAAGGTTCACAAGTACGTATAGGAGTTCTCGGTGGCTTAGTGGTAGAGTGCTTACCTCTGGTGCATGAGAACTGTAGTTCGATGCCAGGTCGCACCAAATGGACTTTGTGGTGGACAAACACCATATGCATGGGTTTTCAAAGGGTTGTCCCGTTTACTCCTAATTCCTTCATTCCACCATTTCGTTTATAACTATCATCATTTACCTTAGGGAGCATAAAAGTGGGACGTTAACCTAAAGTTAAAGTACATATATCCAGTTTCTTACATTGATATCTTCAAATAGATTGGATGAAAAGTCTTGCTTGTACTATTTAAGTTAGAATAACTTATGCTATAAAATTGGATCTGGACATTTCAAAGTTCTTACTGGAAAAGCAAGATGTTTATTTGGACTATAGTTTTAGAATCCCTTTTAAATGCTAAGACTATATGAGACATTGACTTAGGGATTATGTGGTACTCAAGCTCATCAGCTTCCACCAGAAATAAAGTTTTCCTTAGTAAGGTAAAGGCGGAAACGTCAACCATTTATCTGAGGAAACCTATCCGAAAGTTAAAAATGGCATGACTTGTTTCTATCAACGCTAACCTAAATATTGCTGGTGTGTCAAGGATATTCCAAGCATACCAAATATAAATATACCAATCTATAATGATTTATTTGGATATTTTTGCGAGTATTTTTGGTATTGTACCAAGGATGTGTTGAACACGACTACAGGGACCTTGCTATAACATGCACAAATTGCAATTTGGATGTCAAGGTCTTCCGAACTTTGTAAAAGCCTCTTATGTGCTTAAAGAAAGAAGGAAAAAAACATATTACTTTATTTTTTGCGATGCCGTATGTGTTACACCCTTCTAGTTACAACGCCCTCTACAAGAACAGCCACTTGATCCTATCGCTTAAAAGAGAAGGAAACAAACAAAAAAAAAATTGTCCGTGACCACTCGTTGAACCGGCTTTGAGAGCGAGCGAGAGATGATACTGATGACGCTGCTACGGTTTCTTCTTTTTGTGTATAGCTGGACCCAACGTAGTGTAGTAGACGTAATCAGGTCATTGAAGAGAGAGAAGAAAGAGCTCCCTTACGGCGAACGAGAGCATATACAAGAATGAATAAATAAATTTAAAAAAGAAATACATCCGAAAAGAAGAGTACGAAAACACTGACTGACTGGTTGGTAGCCGTAGTAGTAGAAAGAAGTATGTCCTAGCTACAAGAAGAGATGGTCTTTCTCTTATGTTGCTGTCCAGTCAAACAGGGCCCCACCTATAACCGTGTTACAGCGCCTCATGGTCAGCCCTAGATTCCTGGATACAATTTCACGTAACTCAAGAGACAGAAGTGGGCTACGGACGAGTTCTTTATTTTTTTCTTTTTACCTTTCAATTGTCTTTTTTCTGTTTTGGATTAGCCTCTGGGGAAGAAAGGGACACCGACTACAACCATCACAGCTATCAAGTATGAGCTTATACGTATAGAAGATGATTCTTCTAACACAATATGCTATGTCTTGTTTCTGTCTGTTTAATAAACGCTACAGTATTTACACCGTTCTTGTTTTCTTGAGAATTATTAAGATCAAAACCTGAGAGGTGGGTTTGTCTCGTTTAGTGACTGCTTTTTGCCTGCTGGCAAGGGCTATGCTCAAGGTCTCCATCTTGTGTTGGTTAACATCAACAGTAATAACAAAGCATGGAAAAGGACCTGTTTTGGATACAAAGATACAGAGGTCAAGTGCAAAAAAAAAAAAAAAGAAAGAAAAAAGCCTCAAAAGTGTAATGACTTGTATTAAAAAAAAAAACAAAAAAATCCTACAATTGAAGAGAAAATGATGTAATGTTTGGTATATTTATAGGTTATAAAACATGTTTTGCTGTTTATTGACCTTTTTCATTATCATGGCTGTAAGAAACGTGACCTTGTAATTTCAAGTGGATTTCCTACTTCCACTGGGAATCGAGCCTGAGACTCCCCGTATAAGGTAATCAATTTACCAGAAGAGAGTTATAAACGCGTTTTTTCTTGTCTACTAAATCATTTCGTGATTTTTTTAAAAAAATAAATATTTACCGTTGTCTTAAGTGTAGTTCGCAGATGTTGAATAAATGTTTGGTAGCAGATAGGATATCTTCCTGATATTATTCTCTTATTTATCTTTGGTTGTATCATAAGGACACATCGATAGTATCTTTAATTAAGGCTTTTCTGACCTCAGTGCTGGGCATCATAAGCAAACCTTTTTCCAATTTACTCAGAAATAGAAAAAAGCTTGAGTTTATTATTCCATTATTATACAAGAGTTCAAACTTTTGAATTCATGGTTCTAAGGTGAGTTTCTTTGCCAATGAATCACAATACAATAATGTTTAAAGTTTCTTAGCTTTAAATACCGTAAATGCTAGAATGAAGTTCTAGAAATTACGGTAAGTGTAAAGGCTCAGTATCACCAACAGATGGCAGTACGTGCCTCATACTTTTCCAATGTATTTTGTTGTGAGACAGAATATTTACAATAATTCAATAAAACTCATGAGATACATATTCAAATTTGTCCAGCAATGAATTGAATAATTAATCAAAGAATAGTCTGTGCAGTTTTTTAATAGTTTTTTTCATTGTTGCGAGTCCTTAATTTTTTCTTCTCAGAAACGTACTACCAATAACGAAACTCTTTCAACAAGGAAAGACACAAAATATCAAAGAACTTAAAGGTTTCTGATTATTATTGATTCCATTGCAAGGAGAATTTTCCCAAAGAAATGATGAATGTAACAATATTGCACTTCGCTGCAGCAACAACTACTCAGCCGATAGAGCTGAAATTTAGTAGACCCTACACAAAAGGAGACTAAGAAGTATCAGATCTGAAAGGATGCTTCTGAATATAGGTTAAGGAGATAAATGCATGTGTGTGCGTATGTGTACCGGTATGTTCCAGCATAACTGTGGAACGCCTCAAGCAATTTCCCAAACTTGGTACACGTACGATTTACAATTTGGAAACCAGTACATTGGAGGTAGGATACTATAGCAACAGTAGAGAAGTAGGAAGTAGGTGAGATGTAAAAATAATTAACAACAACCAATATTAATGTCAAATCCATAGTTTTCAGGGTCACACTAAACTTATTGGTGACAGTCCAGATGACATTTAAGCCCAAATTTAAACAAAAATGGGCATGTCAGTTGACCCAGATTGACTTCCTGAACTACACTCAACCTCGACTCCCTAATAACTCCAATAACAAGAACATGGAATATTGTAGTACTTTTCATGTTCTATAAAACAATAACATCAACAATACTCTCAAAACCTGCCTGTTTACAAAAATGCAGTGTAGGTTGAATACATCTCCGAAAAATAACGTTCATATAACTACTTAGAAATCTATAATATACATCATACATTTTGAATTCGTTGCCTAGTTTCACCTATTTCTTCTGGTTTTCTCAACTTCGTGTCCCATTTTCCTGTCATTAAACCCATAAATGGTGTAATTAAGTGTGCGCGTTATAAGAGTACTGGCATGGATTTGTGTTATGAAATTGTAGTCGAATTTCTGTCGACGGAACACGTCCTGGTCACGTGTTCCTCGATCCTAGTTTATTCAACTTAACTTTGACAAAGTTTAAATATTCACCTCTTGAATTTGTTAAAATATTGTCGCTTCCTACAAGGTATGCTAGAAAGATAGGGGACAGGTACGGCAGAATATTGATTATTTGCGTTCCTTTAAACTTACAGAGTGGCCCATAATTATGTATATGATGTTTGGCTGACTGTATTACTTGTAATTCTGGACTAAATGTTTCGATATGACAACACTATGTAACCTGAAAGTGGGGATAATGGTCACTGGACTTAACGGTCACACTATGCCATACTAGTGCGAGAGCGGTTGAACGAAATATTCCCGAACCGCTGGATCGGTCGACGTGGGTTTGTGGAGCGGCCAGCTCAATCTCCCGATTTGAACCACCTGACTTTTTCTTACGGTGTGTTTTAAAGGACAAAATGTATTAACATCACATACGCAATTTGGCCGAACTATGGGAAGCTATCACAGACAAGTTCCACAGATGCCAGTACGGATCTGTCAAGCTGCTTGTGACGTCACTCTTCGTCTCCAGGTATGTATCAATTTGGGTGGTGCAATGATGGAGTACGGAATGGAGAACAGAGATAAAAATTCTTGTAAGGAAAGGTATGAAAGCAGTGTGTTTATGCTCAATTTTATGTTCAAGTTATGTTCCTAGTTTTTTTTACCGCAATCTTCGCAACATCATATACACAATTATGGGCCACCCTCAGTGGCGTATTTAAGAAGGGCTTCCGGGCTTAAGGCCCCCCCGAATTCTTACTCACTATAGTCAAGTATATGAAATATCTTGCAGAATTTTCACATTTTCAGGCAAAGCCCCCCCCCCGAAAGTTACCAAAGCCCTCCCCGAAACAAAATCGTAAATACGCCACTGGCCACCCTGTATATTAAACTCCCTTCTTTTTCCACTTCTCTTTCTTTCGACGAATTCTACATGAATTTCACACTTCTCTCTGTGAACATCTTTCTCATCTTTCTTTAGATTTGATATATAGTTATCATATGTGCTTTTGGTACACACAATTCAGAATTTAATTTCTGATAGGACTACAACATATTTTGGTATTTACCATGTATCGTAAATCTACTGGGGAATTACAATACTTGAATTAAGAGATGGTGAATTCCAATCTAGAAAGCAAAAAATACAGTAAGTAACCCAGTTGCTAAGTGACTTGGACTCTGCTTCCATGATTGCTTTCGAGACGAGACAGAGATCTTCCAACAGAAACAGATACATTTTCCGAGAAATTACATTCACGACAGATTTTCGAGACAAGACAAGTTCAATTCTTGTCTGGAAGGCAACAGTAACTGCTTTGTATCTCTATTGTCTCATAAAAGCTAAAATCATATTTTCATTTTAATTAAAAAAACAAAAAGTTTGTAATGTCAGAGAATCTAATATAAAGATCCTCTGACGTTATAACCAGCAGAGAGGATTTTATATATGCTGCCTTTTATATATATATATATATATATATATATATATATATATATATATATATATATATATATATATATATATATATATATATATATATGCTGCCTTTCACAATCTTTTGTCCAAGTGGGTTAACATAGAAACATGCTTTATTAAATTACAGAATTTGAGGCTGTAGAACATATGAAGAAGGTACACAGATTTTTTTTTAGTTGAATCTTAAAATAATCTAAACATACTGTAGATGAATCAGAAAAATTTCAATAAAACAAATTGAAACACTGAAGACAAATAAAATACATGTGCCATCACTAAACTTAATTAAAAGAAGTTTAGATGCGAAAACTTTACTGAACATAAAATTAAAAAAATAAATCTATTCAACTTGATTATCATGGAAAAAAGTGGTTTTTCATTAAGGACCTACGTATATGACATCCCGTGAGAAGTATGTTTTTTTTTAATCTTTTCTTTCCATTTCTTAAAATGAATTCTCCATACGCTCTTCAATATGACGAGAGTTAAATGGAACTATAAATTTTAAAGTGTTTCTTCAGCATGCAAGTGATTGTGTTTTGAAATATTCGTTGCCATTAATGTTTAATTAGAGATTTATCTTCATCGTTCACGCTCTGAAGGGGGTCCCCGTGCAACAACCTCCTGTCATTAATATGAATCTCTTAAGTATCGCTAGCTCTCTCGGGCTTTGCCTGTAGTATATGCATAGCTGGAAGCTGTGAGAGGCAGCATATGCATAGAAGGATGGACAGATGAACACTTTAAAAAAAAAGAATAGAAAAAGAAAGATTGCTAAAAAATCTCTTGAAGAAAAAATAACGATGATAAAAAAAAGACATGAGTGAATGGGTCCATAGCTTGTATCGTAAAATGCTTGGTTTTCATTTAAAGTGGTCATCGTGTAACTTCTTCTTCCTCTTCTCCTGCGTATTCGTGTTCTCCCGCAAAGAACTCAATTGCAGTCATTTATTGTCTCATCTTACCAGCCAGCACTATAAACCATCCAAATTATGACTACGATGTACCAAGGTTAAGATCAAAAGTTTTATATGAATCTCGCGTCAAGTTATGCCTTTACAAGATGTTTTCATGCTAAAGACATCTATTAATGTTATCGTATCGACTTGATTAAACTGAAATATTTTTTCTTCTTCTATGTGTTTTTTTTTGTGTGTGTCTCACGCAATACAAGTTTTACGTTATATATGCAAAATTATTTAAAATTTAAAAATCCTCCGTGGCTAAGCAGTTAGCGTACGCACTGTTGGCGTGATAGACCCGGGTTCGATTCCCGGCGGGAGTTCATGTGGTTCGAATTTCACGTTAGTCAGTAGGTCCCATCTCATATATCTTCGGTGCTAAAAGGAACGTTGAACTTTTAAAAAATCAACTTAATAAACAACGTTTTAAAAATAAATTTGTATGCACTGTGAATTATAACGAAATAAACGACAAAAAAATATAACGTTAATTATTTATGTGTAAACAAAGCATAGTTTTGTACGAGTTCAGAAGTAGAGTATGCTCTAGTCTCTGGTAAGAAATATACTATGTTCGGTGGAGTGAATAATATGGTGCTCACATGCTTTATCAGAATTCCTCCTTTAGCTTAAATTAATTTTATTCCATTATCTTTTCATTACACAGCCACACACCCAAAAATGAGAGTTCTGTGCACTGGACTTCAGGATATGAATTTGATGTATTTTGTTACAAAGAATCCAAATTTTGAAACACCAAAACAATCAACGGTGTCTATTTTTTTTAAAAGGGCGAAAAACTTTAGCAATTTTGAATAGGGAGAATACACATAACACAGCCATACAAAAAACGACAGTGAAACCCAGTGTATGGAGTTGATGTATTTTGTTACACGAAATCCAAATTTCGAAACCCCAGGACGATCCTGAGATTCAATCGTCCTGAGGTTTCGAAATTTGGATTCAGCACATATACAAAATACATCGAATCCATACATTGGGTCTTCTACACAGAACTTTTATATATATATTTATTTATTTATTTATTTTTGTGTGTGGCTGTGTTATCGTTTGCCTCATGATTATGTTTCTCTTAACCTAAAAGACATGGCCATGAAATACTAAGTTAAAGATTTTAAAATAGTTATAATAATAATATTTGTAGTAAAATGTATAGAAAAATTAAACAGGTATCTAACTCTATCGGTTTTCACATTTCTTCTATTTTTAACTTAATTTTAAATGGACAAATCAAGTTATGATTATCGTTATAGACCATTCTGGAATATGTTTACAATGGATTATCTCGATCATATCAGGTGAATATATAGGTGATTTCAAAGTCCAAACAGGCTTAGTAAATAGATGCCTTTTTAAAAAATCATAAAGTTCGTTACCGTTAATATATCATATCATATATTTTTATTATAGACCTTTTTGAAAGATCAAATTTAAGTTTTAAACATATTTTCTCTTTACATTAATACATAATTGAATAAATTACGACAAAAGAAAAAAAAATTAACAAAAAAGGGTAAATGCATGCTTAGCTTTGATTTAAATTACGAGTTAAAAACTACTTGATAAGAAACATCAAATCCTTTAATAGACCTCTTACTAAGATTAATAATGAACAAATATTTTACCTTCAAGGTATTACTTATGTAATAATAGTTGTTCATTGATGTATAAAAAGCTGAGAAAAAGTAAGAAAGAAGTCACGTTTTGTTTTACAGACGAATTGAAAAATATGTTCCATTCTGTTTTAAGATGATGATACCATACAGTCTGTGAAGGCGTTGGAATTTCTTTTCTTTTACTTTTTTTTTTTAAAGTAATGAAACTGTTTCACGTCAATATTCATTTATTCTTTCACTGACTGCACACAATTTTAATAGAGTTGAGATCATATAGTTACAAGATAATATATACGTATCCATCTTGATTTTTTTTTCACGGAGGGAGCTTTGCAAGATTATAGTAAGTCGCCTACAAACAGAACTTTCGGGTTGTCAGGACAACTTTGTCACTATAGCCATCGAAGCGACTTCTGGTTGTCCTCCTTCACAAGTGCACTCAGCCGAACACTGGCAAAAAATACAAAAAAAATCTCATACGTTTGTATAAAACGTCAGATTTTTGAACATTCTCTTTATTTTTTTTGTGAATGTGGACTCTTGTCCTATTTAAACATTTTCACTGTCTTCTATCAAAAATGTCAGCTTGAACAGGAGAATTTCTTTAATATAGCTTTAAAGAAATGGACACAGGTGTGTTTGTCTAGGGCTCTTGTGCGGATATGAATAATCATATCTCTTCTAATACTTCCAAGAATAGTTGTTTAAAATCCGTACAAGGTTTGGAACAATCATTATACCTTAAAGCTCGTTAATTAAGAAACTCTGACTTGATCTATATGTAGACTACATATTATAACGAGTAGTTCTCGTCTGTTATAACTGCAAAGTTTCCTTGTAAATCATAATAAGTTAATATGCTTTGATTTCATATAATTAGCCCTATAGTTCTGAAAGGTAGTCAGAATGCTATAATATTCTGATTTTTAAAACTTTCGAAGAATAAATCAGCCTGAATCATTTGTATAATGTGTTTTAATACTGACATTTCCCTCATAAGACTAGGATAAAACTTCTGATTTGTTTGTTTCTTGAAGTTTTCAGTCTCATTTCAACATAGCGATTCCATTAGACGTGAACCTACATTTAAAAATGGAATGCGAACCAGCTTAATACGTTCAAATTTCAATGCTCTCTCACCGGGAACCGAACCCAGGAGTATTTGCATCAGGAACGCGCGCGCTAGCTACTACACCAACGAGGACTGCCGAATACCTTCTGAAGTGGTACACTTGAACACTGGATTTCCAGTGTCAGCATAAAAAATAATATTTGCTGCTAGAACATCCAGTCAGAATGTACCCTTGGTTTTTTTATGTATTTTTAAAAATATATAGATTAATACGGTTATGTTAAGTATGATACTCACATTCATGATAAAAATAACGTCATATTTTCCTTCTTTTAAGTCGCATTCCTTGGCCAATATATAATATTGTGAACTAAAAGATTGCTAATATATTTTTTAAATAAAATAAATAATAAGGAAGATATTTTACGAGTTAAAATTCTAATAATTGTTTATTACAATTGTTATTGTATCCATAGACAAAACCATTATCATAATTCTTTTACGACTGACACATCTATCCAGTGAAATTACACTCTTTGTTTTTATACCAAATGTTATCTTGATGCAAGAAGGTAGCTTATATCAATAAAGCTTTTTCCCAGTAATTGATCTTAATAAATAAAATATTAAATTGATATGGTGTATATGGAACATATGGACAGCAGCAAACAGAGATAAACAACTAATACTAACTAAATTACTCAAATCTCATCTGTATGTTGCTGTTAAAATTATTAGTAATTTATATGTAAATATTAGAGATCATTAGCGTTTGATTTTAATTGAGCGATTTGGTAGTGGTGGTGTGTAAGCTAAGTCCCCTTGAAATCCCCATGAATTTAACCCCTGCTTTACTATGTGATTATGAAGGATCGGACCAATTACTGAAGTTCTGGGGATTGGAACGCAATACTATTAAAAATTTAGGAACCATTGCTAAAGTGCTGGGATCACACCTCAAATAAAGCATGATCCCAGCACTCTTTCTTTATAAAAGTATTACTTAGGTAGACCACTGTACTCCATATACTTTCTTGAATATGCATATCTAGATGAAAATGAGGAGAATATTTCCAAGAATAATTATTTGAGTCCTACCACTCGAAATAATTATTAAAAATTAACTTGAAGCCTTGTTCTGTACGAGAATAGGAATTTTCTTTTATTTCTTCAATTTATAACTTACATGATCTTGAGTCAATCTTGACAAATGTACGCTTGTTAATAGTTGTTATCTAAGTGCCTAGTATATAAAGCTTGTATTCAATGTGTACAAAATTATATAACTAACACTAAAGAAACAAGTATTAATTGAAAGTCAATCTCTTTAGACTGTATATAAACAATAACAGTTATAAATTTACAATTTCTTAAACATTTTTTTTAAATGTAAAATATTTTCTTGCAAATTAATATTTCTATTAGTGTGTTTGTAAGAAGAAGAATACAATGTGGGTGGATATATCTAACCTTTTCTTATAAAGAAAGAAAATGAAAGTGTTTTCCCACAATAAATAGAAAGAAAGAAGCAATATAATTGTCACTAAAATATACACATACATACGACCACATTGGAACACGAGAGGTGAAAGTTTAAGTACTGTATATTCTTTTAAGAATACTGTATTTTAGTTTGATAACTAGAATGCTACATTCGAGTGTTCTAAAGCAATCGACCATCTTTAATATTTACATACATACACTTATATATATATATATATATATATATATATATATATATATATATATATATATATATATATATATATATGTTTGTGTGTGTGAGTGAGAGAATGTGTACTATAACTATATATGATTCACATCATTATGCTATCGAAATAGAATACATTTAACTAGAAACCTTATTTATTAGTCTCTTAAATTCTCATCAGCAATCATTAATACCATACGACCTATACTTATGCCATTAAAACGCATACAAGTTGTTATAAGGAATATATATATATATATGAAACATGTATGTATATAGCAGATATAAATGGCAATAATATTGATGCTACAAAAGTACTTTTTTTAAAACTATCAAGACAAGTTTTTATTATTGTGATTTTTAAAAATAAATACCTTTTTATTATTTCTAGATTGCGTTTAATGTGCTGTTTATGACGATCAAATATATCCTTCTGTGAAGTGATAATTACTATAGTTTTGAACTTTAAAAAAAAGGAGAAAGAAATGGTCTATTGTATGTGCTTCTTCGCATATGCACCTTCTCATCAAGACCAGATATAAGTAAGTGTTTGTGCAATAAAAAGCTGTCTTCTTTCCTATAAAACAGGCCTATTAGTGCCTGAGAGTGGTATATTTATATGATGAATACATACATACATACACATGCATGCAAGGTTAAAAATTCTGTTCGTACATACGAATATTAAATGTTTGATTACAGTCGTTGATTAATAATTTACTTTATAATGTGGTTTTGATTATTTTCTAAAAAAATTAGTAGATAATATGTACTATACGAAATAGTGAAATAAAACCATTTGACTAGTCATTATTTAAATATCTTTCTAATCTTTATTATAACGATTGTTCATCTATCGAATTTGTGTATATAAATTACTTTGTTCAAATATTTCCACAACGAGTATTTGAAAACCACTTTAGCAGCGGCATTCAAAATTTCTACTCTTGAGGAAAAATACGTTGTTAAACATGGATACAAGTTATTTCATTTGTAAATTACTTTATTTCCCCCTTTTTATTTTTAGCAAAATATGAAAAATATTTATTTTGCTAACATTGTTATTAACATTAACATTTTATAAAAATGAAAGATTTCACTCTTACTTTAAATGAAATCATAGAATATCATCTTGTATACTATTCCTATTATTCCTATTATTATTATTATTATTATTATTATTATTATTATTATTATTATTATTATTATTATTATTATTATTATTATTATTATTATTATTATTATTATTATTATTATTAAGGGCAATATTAGTATTGCAAATCAGAATATGGAACTGCTAAAAACTTTCTTTCCACCTTTTCAAAATTTCTAAAAAATATTAAAGCTTTTCTGCATAAAAAAACATTTCTTAAATTTTGCAAGATTTTAAAAGTTGTTTTAAACATAATAAAAAAATATTTAAAATGTGATATGTAGTGGCAATTTATACTGCTTTGTTCATGGAAATGATCATTTCAATTCTATTAGATAGATCAGGAAGCTCAAGTAATTAGATAACTGCTTATTTAGTAAGTCTACTCCCGAAAACCAAGCCACACCTAAGATTGGAGAGAGTACACGTCTCTTTCTAAAAGCTATCTTTGTGAGTACCCAATTCATGCAATTCAATTTACTTTAATGAGATCATAAGACTTATATAAAATACGTTAAGTATAAAAGAGCGTCAAATGCTAATAGATGATCCTTTATCTTCAAGTAGCTGCAATATTTGCAAAATTCAATCAAATTCAAGAAATCTCTTTTTTGTTAAAAAAAACTTTTGCTCAAGAAAAAATTGATTAGAGGATAACTGTGAACTTCTTAACCAATTATTAACCTATCTCAACTATGAATGAAAGAATATATTATGTTAGAAAATATACAGTATAAATACAATTTAAGAAAATAAAAACATATCAAAATATATCTCCCTCTACCCCTCACCTAATTGCACCGTCAAAGTGAAGCGACAAAAGTCATCCCAAGATCAAACATCATCTATATTGAAAATTTGATGGAGATCAATAGGGTGGTTTCAGAGTTATTAAGTCACAAACATAGTCATGTTCATTTTTTATTTACATGGAAAACAAAGATAGATTTATAGGCGTAAGAAAAAACTCTTAAAATTTACTAAGAAGTAGCTGGTAGTTGGAAAGTCAGATTTCTGCAGTGAAAGATCCATTTGTTTTAAAAATACTACAGTGTTAAATAACACACAAACGTGTGTGTGTATGTGTGTTACTACGAAAATCTGACTTCCTAATTACAAGACATTTGTCTGTAAATTTTAAGGGTTTTACCTTTTAGTTGAAAATAGACTCTATAAAGAATTGGAATTTTTACAGTGAAATATTAGGCAAATGGAAACATCAGATTTTTACTACAAATGTTCAGGATATTCTTCAGAAAAAATTATATTTATGTACCTTCGACAAAAAAATCATTATAGACTTCTTATGCCTTAAATGTTCAGTTACAAAGTGTGGTAATATGATAAAATGTTGGAATAATAATATATAAGTAAACTCAACTACACAATTTGGCAATCATGACACCGACCGGGAATCAAACTCGGCACGCAATATGTTCCAAGTTTGAACTTATTGGTGTTAGTCTATGAATAGGGTATAATTCACTACTCATCAGGGCTTTTCCCGTCAAGATGTACATTTCTCGTTGTTCGATTTTTTTTAGAAGAGGCGAGAATATTATATATTTTTAGTGATTCAAGAAGGGAAATCCTTTCTTGTACACCAAGTGGTTTCCCCCTTTGGTTTTCTTCATATTGTTGTATTTACCAACAATATTTCATTCTTGTTTTGATAATAGAATAGAAAAGGAAGAAACGTGAGAACTGGATCCATCATTTTCAAATCACACTTCATGGCTTATAAACACACATTTTACAAATTAACACAGGTCATGATTATATGGAGTGTCCATGGGTGTTTCCAGGCTTTTAGGTACTTATATACATATCCTTACATACATATATACGTATAGAATAATGAAGTAGAGAAAGAAAATCCCCTTTCTCCCACAGCTGGGAGAGTATGCTGGGAATTTTGTGACTCACGCCTACATTAATTGTTGTGATTCACGTGAGGGGAACAGGGAGACTTACAACTTTTGCGGTGACTTGTATAAAGCCAAGGTGAAGCGATCACTCTCAGCATGTCATCCACTCCAATTATGGCGCCTCTTAATAGGGCTACTCATGTGGCTCTTATTTGATGTGCACAGGTGGTTTGGTTATATGTAACTGCGTGGTACTACGCACTCCAGTATTAAATTGAGAGTACTACAACAAAAAAGAGAGATAAATTGGTTGAATTGATGTTACTGTATAGGAAAAAATAGGAAACGAAAGAAAGAAAATATATGGATCAAACATTTGTTTGTAATTTAATTTGACTAACTATAGCTACTTACAAAAGAAGTCAATGTTAGGTTTAGAATTTTGAGCTCTGTATTTGGTGCGAATTCCTTATTACGAAGCCTTCCGCTTGTTGTTGTGCGAAATATATATCATCTTGCCGCCTACTGAAACTTTAATTATTTTTAGAAGTTTCCTTTGTTATCCCACAGGATGTGGGCTTGTGACAGTCTTCAATGAAAACAATAATATGCTGTTTGCGTTTGTTTGATATAATTCTTTTTAGAGGTATATGAATTTCGAATAAAATGAATGGGCATCTTTTCGGCAACAAGACTAAATAAGATAAACGAAATTTAAGTAAAAGGATACTTAAGTATAATGTATCACTAGTTATGTCCAACGTGCAAGGGAGACAGAGGATATGTTCTAATATATTCGTGGCAAGTATAAGGAGGTGGAATATTAAATTAAAGTGACACATCGTATGTTTTGGACCAGTACTCGACAGTAATTTAAAGGATCAAGGAAAACTTCGAGAGAACGTGCTCTCTTGACCCTTCCTTGTGAACCAGTATATGTGAATGAAGATTGATACCAGAAATGTGGGAAGAAAGCAAAAATCTCGAGAAAACTCGCTATCCATCACACAAAACCCCATTACCCGAGACCGAATCAGGAACTATTTGTCTGAAAAATGAGTTGTCTTCAACTGGGTTACTGTCTTATATTACAAAAGGAAATTACATTTTTATTCTTGTGATTAACTTGAGTTATTCTAGCTTTTTCATCTATCAACAAACAATACCAGGTTCTTTGTCACGATTAGGCCTGCGTATTACACATTTTTCTGACTTTTTAAAAATCAAATATATAGCTGAATATATAAGATTGTATTTTGTAATATGACTCCAATTTTACAATTGTGAAAAGTATGAGAAGAATACAAAGAAGTATTATATGTCCTTGAGTCACTTTACGAGTTACAAAGTAAACTTCAGGAATTACCTCAATCGCGGAAAGAAAAGAGTAGCTTTTGTGGTTTTCTCAAGAAATACGAGGTGCACCAATTTTAGTATGATTGCAAGGGATCCTTTGTTTTAATGGCTTGGATTTAAATTTATTTTACATTGTGGCTGCTAATTGTTAGAGCTGCTATTTGCTATTTGCATTCCTCATTGTTCATCTGGATATATGTCTGTCCTTTAAAGAGCTTAGTCAGGAATTCAGCTTCCAGGAGGGAATCTAGGGTTCAATAGGCATCTATCTATATTATACGAAGGCAAACTTTTTCAGATTTTGTCCTAACTATTAACTAACTCTATGGTATAAGGAAACCGGATTCAATGCCTCATTCACAGAAGCTCTCCATTGACTTCTGTCCTTAGCCAACTGGATCCAGTTCTTACTTTGTATTCCTAATTCTGCGAGATCCATCTTATTGTCAATATTGTCCTCCCATCTGCGCCTAGGTCTTCTTAATGGTTGTTTTCCGATTGGACTTCCAGTCAAAACTTTGAAAGCGTTCCTACTTTCTTCAATCCTGGATACATAACGTGCTCACCTGAGCCTCCTAGATTTGATGGTCCCTAACAATGTTTGGTAAACGGTATAAATTATGCAGTTTCTCGTTATGAAGTTTCCACCATTCCCCATTCCCTTTCCTCTTGGGTCCGAATATTTGACTTAGATTCTTGTTCTCAAATACTTTCAGTACACAAATATGAATTTTGTCCTAGGTAATTCATTATTTCTATTAAACTATTATTATTTTAATTCTGAATATAAACATTCCGACGTACTGCCTAGGTGACGAATGTGTGATAACTCTTTTGTGCTTAGAGAACAGAACGATGAGAAAGGATGAAACGTTGTCAATTAAGAACTTTTGCTTTATGTAACAGACTAATCTGATTCGTATTCATCGATATCTTGTATATGAATCTGAAAAGTACACTAAATATAGCCTAACTATCTATCTGTTTTCTTGGTAAAACACGTTAAGAGTTACCGTTGTGAAAACGACTGTGTTGTGTATTTGATATCTACCCACAAATGGCACATTCGTTAAATGTTGTTAACGAACGACCTTCGTCCAGATGGTGTCTATCGGTTGTTTTGCTTGTGAAACTTCCCCTTTACTAAATATACATGGTTGGAACGTGCGAGCGCAGAAGGGTGTAACGGTGATTGTGTTAAGGGTTAACATAAGTCGTTATTATTAAACGAGCTGTGTGATGGTCTGTTGGTGTGGTGTATGAAAATATGGTGTGAGTAACTACTTCGCTTATAAAGTGTGGTGATTTTTTTTTTCTGGTTGAGTTCTTGGCGTGAGCTACGGAGAGAAAGAAAAAATAATGTGTTCCGGGAAGAGGGAATGAGGAGTGTGGAGACAATTTTCACGAGAAGAGAGATACGGAGAGAGAAAGAGAAGAAGGAGTGAGAAATAGAAGTGGGGGTAAGAGGGGACATAAGAAACTGTTACTCAATGGGATCACAACAGCTAACGTGTCTGCGGTACGGTCAAGTTCTCTACAATGACGCGCGGCTTTCACCGTGACATTGGCCATGGCACGTGATTTCTGCTCTCGGATGGAAAACTCTTCTTTAACTCAACGGCAGATAGACGGACATTTAGCAGATAAAAGAAATAGTGACAAAAAAGCAGAGAAGTCTATACATTTAACCACCGCTATAAATATATAGACTATATAAATAAAAATTGTTTCTGATTTTTTTTTAAAATGGTTACAGAACGTATTTAAATATTCCAAAGTATTTAGTCAATTAAATGTTGAGAGAAATACTTAAATAGTCGGTGATTCATAATATGAATTTCTGTAGATATCCAGAGCACTATACCACAGTGGCTCAGTGGTATAATGCTCACTTGTGGTAGAGAGTCCCTGGTTTGATCCCAAGCCATGTCAGCTTGTGATGAACACCATCATTCCTTGGATCCTACCCTTTTCTACCGTATTCTCATTCCACCAATATTTTATAATCACTCACTTTCATAATAATCCTCTATTTAGCCGAAAAGTCAAAATTGTTTTATAGTAAACTATACATATATTTCATTACATTTCATTTTGTAGATATCCAACATGTTTTACATTTTGTTAATTAAAGCGAAGCTCATAATATCGCAGTTGTAATTCAAAATTGAATTGAGTGAGTTTATGAAATGCATTTAACTTTGTGTAAACACCTAAGCTCTACAGAAAGAAGCAGATGAAGAATAAGGTTACAAAGATTTGGAAAATTTTCTTATAACATAATTCTTCTGCTTTATGTTATAAGAAATAGATTTTCTTAGTTCATAGAGAAAGACAAATGCCCAAGGAACTTATTTACACAAACGTCATTCCTCTAATAACATAAAGCAGAAGAAATAACACAACGTAATGTAAACGCAATGACTCTGTAATCCACTTTAAGAGAAAGCATGACACACAGTATTCGCTTTAATATAGTATACGAATTTCCCCAAGAAACTCTATGTCACAATGGCTTCAAACGGAACCCGGTTCTCGGTGCCCTAATCTTTCCTGCTACCTCACCTGTTTTCGCTCTTTTGATCTTCCAAAATTCTCAGCGGATTATGAAATAAATCATCTCTTGATATTATACTTAATTAATTAACACATTTCCTTCCTTTATAGCACCTGGGTTGTATGATATAGAACTTATTACTTAAAGTAAGGATACGAGCTATTCCTCGGGTTTATATCCGATGAAAGAATTCCTGCTGGGAATCAAACCCGGAACATACTTACTGAAACCACGCATACGTATTAGCCACTTGGCCACGATGATCTATTTCGTGCAAATATATTTACTAAAGTGGAAACTTGTAATAGAGTAAGAACTTTCAGAACGATAACAGTGTATTGTGAGAAAGAAAGAAAAGTGAAAGGAGAAAATATATTTATTTATGGTCATTATATATTAAAAACTATGTTTCTTTTTATCTCGTTGAATCGTTTTACCAAACTCAAAAATGTAGGAAAATTGTTGCTCAATTGTCGAGACAAAATTTATAGCTACGGTACTCTCTCCACCTTAAAGTTATCCTAAATGAACTTTTCCCAAGTTGGAATCTAGCTACATCACTTTCTCGCACCCGAGAACGACAGAAATGAATTTTTCTTAAGTTGTCTCTACAACTGATTTTAGAATATAAACCATTCTTCCCGAGCCTACTATCACTGGATACAATCTGGAGACTCCGTTGATGACGATCCACCCTTCAAGAGAACACTAATGGAAAGCTCAACTTTAAAAGAAACCATTTGAAGCCGATTTTTTTTTTTATTGTGTTCTATTGGCTGGTAAAGGACTTCTGGATGTAGTACAAAATATAGGTGATTATGGTGATATCATTGACTCCACGTAGTCCACCAAAAAGACCTGGATAAATCTCATCTACTTAAAGGAGACTTGCTTATTCACACTGCCTACAATCTGAAATATTGTATCTGTTCGTTTCTAATGACTCTTTTTTAAATTTTCTTTATACAAAGTATTTTTGAAATGAATGCTCACTTTTCGCAAGCAAATAATCCATTTTCTGTGCTTTACTAGATACCGTTTTCACTTTGTATAGAACATGAATTTTTATTAGCTATACATGTCTTATTAAGGGTCAGAAAGTTTTTCAATGATTTAGACTAGTAAAATACATATTGAGTGCAAGTAAACCTAAACAAAAGGATTATTTTGGCCCATTAAAGAAGCTGGTTCTACATTTATAATCAAAATTCATAAATTCTTGCTAGTCGCAGACAATATATTCTATAGTTTCAGGATGTATAGATTAATAATACGGTTTTTCATGTTTTGTTTACTTAATGAAAGAAAATTTAATAAGAAAATAGAAATGGAGTTGAGGTAATTCTATTTTGTTTTATCCTGTAATTTTTTTCGGTAAAAATACAAAGAACTACTGACAGAACGAACTGTCACTCAGTCGTTATTAAATTACAATGAAGAATATAATTCATTTTTAAATTATGTTAAAATGAGAGTCAATAACAAAGAAACATAGTTTATTTCAATATAAACTATGTTTCTTGTGTTATGCACTATTGCTCTTTAATGTAAGATGGAACGAGATCACAAACAAACTAAAAATATTTTTAAAAACTATTACATCCTAACTGTCAGAAGAGTCTGATGATTAGTAACATGTGTATCGTCAACTAACAGTGTAGTTTCTTGGTTCATTGGACACCTTTCTTGAGCATCACTCATTTGGGCCGTTAAAACGTATATTTTTCTAAATCTAAACGAATAATAAGTTTTTCTAAGTAATTTATTTTACGTATATCTAAAGTAGATAGTAATAGTAATCCAAAATATTAGCTGGTACTTTTCACCTTATTTTTCTGTTTGTGTAATATTTATTATTTGAAGCAAAATACAACAAATAAATATAGTTTATAATTGTTTCGTTGAAAGTCAAGTCATATTATTTAAAATTATATTAATATTTTAAATGGATTTTAAACAATAATACTGTAAATATATTTCATAGTAAGAATTTATTTTACATTGTCTCCATATTAGATAAAAAGAGATATTCAATGCTTGGGCAAGGTTAAGTTTCTGCTTTTCCGATTTAATTATTGCATTATATTGGTGATACAATATGTGGATAGGAAGATACATTTTTTTGATGTTGATACGTGATTGAGATTTATTTATGTAAAGTAATACTGAACGTAAAAAGTTATTATTATATCTCAATATTTCATTTGTTATTCGTTATTTATGGATTTCTGATTGTTGCTGAAGGTCTTTACGGAAATCGAGACTACGGAAACATTGAATCTGAGCCAGTACTAAGGTGTTTTACAAAGCGTTGTACTTCTGGCAGAGCTTGAATCATTACTATATATATTATTATAACCTGAATCTTTTTTTTTTTTTTTTACTTTTTGAGTGGTCAGTGCGTCCTATTTAAACAAGACAAGCTTCTCGGTGCACTTCACTAATTAATAATAATAAACACTAATAGATGTCGCTAGTGTTCAGGCAGTTTGTCAATTTAAAACTATTGTGTCGATTTAATGGCAACTTTTTTTTAAAAAAAAACTTTACTGTTTCAAATTATAGGGTTAAATAATTTTTTGATGCAAAATACGGACAAGCCATCAAAGATACGGTGCCCAAACTCAGAACAAATATTTTAAAATTTCTTACCTAAAAATCAACTTTTTAGGTTATCACACAACTTTTTACTGTAATACTTAAAACACTATTGGAAACTAACTTGTTTTATAATTTTTTTCGTTACACAAATATAATAAATCATAACATTAAATTACGTATATTAGATCTAACCAACACAACCCTGGAATGCAAAAATGAGACACGTTTTTTAAA
The DNA here is from genome assembly GCF_964235325.1 of Thermobia domestica. NCBI lineage: Eukaryota > Metazoa > Arthropoda > Insecta > Zygentoma > Lepismatidae > Thermobia > Thermobia domestica. The sequence goes on along the minus strand of NC_137458.1, from coordinate 126,511,120 downwards.
AAAAGATAACCTACTTTATTAATAGTAACTAAAATATAAGTTATATGATGAAAACACAATTGTTTTCGTCCCAAATTTTAGCGATTCCACACTGGGAAATTTTAAGGTAACTCCAAAAGCTATCAAATACGGACATTTTCCTATTTTATGCTTTGTACGATACGGACACGCACACAGACCCAGACATGCAAACAGTCCGTACAGAATACGGACATATGGCAAACCTATCAACTTCTAATTCTTTCAAAATGAATACCGGTGTTACTGAATATGAATGCTCTTCGCTCTTTATTATTAGGACAAAGGAAGTGACCACATTCAGATTTGAGCATTAACATTCTGTGTCATTGCATGTTCGTTGGTGAACAACCTTTAAAAACGAAGTAAAATGTTCACAATTAGTGCTTTTATCCTTTTAGTGCACAGCGAATCAAAGGCTCTGGTACAACAACTAGTCTTATGAAAAAGTATATTTTTAAAAGATAAGATATTTTATAACAAATGTTGAATAAAATTCTGAATTTTTAGCCATGCAACTATGATTTAAGAATGGTAGACCCTATTTAATTTTATCAATATTAAAGAAATACATAAAATCACTAATTTATAAAGGTTAAACTTTATTTTCAACCTTTTTTGTGTTCAATTGTATTTAAATTTTAAATTTACTCTGATGAAATTTTAAATTACTACACCAAATAAATATTTAAAACTAATTTGTAATACTATGTAGTCACTACAGGTTGTTGTAACAAGCTATATCTTTGAATGTGGTATGACTGATTATATGTTTTACCACTATATTCTTGGAATAGAAATAGCTATGCGCACGAATCAAGATTTGAGGCTGTCCCCTCTCCAAAAGGTACTCGTCTCGTGCGCATCCCTAAGTAGAAATAGCGTTTTACTTACAGATGTTATGAAATTCCTATTATTATTATTATTATTATTATTATTATTATTATTATTATTATTATTATTATTATTATTATTATTATTATTATTATTATTATTATTATTATTATTATTATTATTTTGTTTATTTGGTAGCCCTACTTATTTTTCTCTCTTGTACTTTATGTGTTTTATTATATTATTAGAATATATTTCTAAAAATAAATAATTTGCATGTTACCATATGCTGTCACTTATAAGGGTTTCAAGTTAAGAATATATTGAGGAACTTAATATCAAAAAATAACATGTTTCGTTCATAAGAACTTAGAATGAAACATTAGATTGTTTTGTATATTTGTATATATATTCCAACTTCACTAAAGAAATATTTATTTATTCTTCCTCTCATTACAAATTTTACTGGATAAATAAGAAAATTATTCTCCTTTTTTTTTTTTAAAAAAAGTAACACGAGTAAAGATGTTTGAAAATAAGCTAGCTTCTCACATGAAGACATGAAGACAATTTTACCTTTGAAAACGAGAATGTCTTTGTATCATATATGAAAATAAAAGTTTAAAAGATTGTTTTTCTTCTTTCTGATAAACTGAGATCAAGTACATTTTCATCACACTATTCATTGCTAAGGACTTACACTTTCTTCCGGTGGAAAGAAAGAGGAGAATAAGAAGAGGGAGAGAGTGGCACGCGTGGGAGTTTAGCTTAACAATTTAAAATTGAAATTCAACATAATGAAATACAAGAAGATTTTGTTCTTCATTCAGAAAGCAAGAATGAAAAAGTTATATAATTTAACATTATTCTTTTCAACAAAACCTTAAAACAACAAAATATATGTAGGGATTAATCGCGATAATTGTAATGGTCAACCTGGATTGTTTATCCTATTAAAATTGATCATGAAACAAAATTAATCTTTCATCTATTATGATCCAAAAACTATGCTTTCTCAATTTTTGTCATCATAGACAATGTGTCCTCGGTAAATTTAATATAGCTAATGTTTTTATAAGTAAAGTATTTCACTTGATTAATTAATGTATTAAAATATTTCACTTGGATGCATTTGAGTATGTTCCTTGTTTCCTTTTAATAGGCATCAATCATAACTTCAAGTTAAAATTTAGAGGGGAAGAAAATCACATTATTTTACATCCGAATGCGTGTCATATGATGAACATTGGTGACTGAAGTCTTTGTTTGATACAATCTGGTATTATCTTCATTCTGTGTTATTCCCACCCACTCTATCATTCCACTGATTTTTTAATCCTGATCTTTTATTAGTGCGAGAAATGGAATTAGGATAATAGGATGTATGGCAAATTATATGAAATATGCCCTTTCGGATCAAATAATTGTCAAATACAGATGAAGAAACCGTACTCACGTATTGAATTCCTTAGCATTAAAAGCCCAAGAAAGGATATGGCGGGGGAAATTGAATTTTCATGGGCGGTAGGGTGATCAGAATATTGATTCCCTTTACCACTGTTATTAGTAGCTTTTTAGAGTGGAGTTAATTGAATTCTTAGTTTCTCAATTGTCTCAAGATATTTGATTGAGTTAAGCCGTAAATTCTTTGTTACTCAGAATCGAACTCCATGTTGCGAATCTTAATGGCTAGCTTTTCGGCTACTAAAATATGTTTCAAGTAGTTATATCAGTTATAATTATAAATACATTTCACAACTTCTATATGAGCTAAAGGTGGAACATGTTTGAGAAAATAAGTTACTCTTTTATCTGGGATTAAGGAGCATGTTTAAAAAACACGAAACATGAGCTTATTGTCTCTTTTGTTCGTATCTATCGCATACAATTTGACCAAACACTTCCACATTTAAGTATAATATAGATTACATTGTTATTTGTGAATAATGAACAGGTTTATTTATATGTCTTGTAAGCCTTGCCTATACGTAACATTATTTGTAATACTTCTGTAGGGCAATAAACGCTACAGTGTCATTAAGTCGGTTATCTAAGAAATCAATAACCTTAATCATAATAGAGCATTTAACTCAATGTAAAACATGTTTTATGTTGTTTTGCAAATATTAGCTTGTTTTTTTTCTGATTTTAATGAGGGAGTAATAAGCTACGAGAAAAAGAATATAAAAACTGCACGTTTTTTAAAAAGATGTTTACAATTCGCATTTAACCTTGACTGTCTCCGGCATTTAGCGCGTACGATATAGTACTTGAGTGAGATGTTGACGTAAACAAGTCATATCATTAACACAGCATCCTCAGGGGCTGATTTGTGACTTATAAAAATGGTTAATGTTCGAAATAAAGTCGTCAAGAGTAAACAAACACCTTCGTAATATATATAATTATTTTGTTTATTTTTCATATAATATATCCAAATTTTTAAAAATTCATTTTGTTTCTTCTTTAAGAATATCTTCTACTTTCTCAAATAACATGTTACTGACGAAATATTTTTTTCAGAAATTCCTTTAACGATTTTGTTTATTTTTTTATAAATAAATACATATGTTTTTAATTACTTTTCAACATTGTGAATTCCTCCCGAAAAGGATAAAAAAAGATAGAAGTAACTTTAATTAAGTTTAAAATCATAATTCTTGTACAATTTAAAGTTTCTATACAGCTTCTTGAAAACATATACAAAATAATTTAAAATTTAATTAAATTAAATACTAAACCTAGAATTAAATTCCTTGACGTCGCAGCCGAAAAAGGGTTATGGTCGACCAGATGACTTATGATCTGAATGATGTAATGTTACTACTTTTGCTTGCATGGATTTCATGTTCGGCTTTCTAGATCGTAGTCCGATACCTCTTAATTAAATGAACTCTCCAATTGCTTTTCCAAGTTGAATCAATGCCCAAAATTTTGTGACTGAATAAAAATGAAACTAAATGCACCAAAAGGAATGTGTAGTAGGCATAGAATATGCGGGAGTTAACTAACAATATTTGCATATGAAATTCAAGTGAAATGCAAGTGATCTTCGAAAGATTATTATTAAACGTTTAATTTAGAAAACAAACAATTTTAATAAACACGTATCAATTGTTGTCTATACGAAATTCTATAGTTACAATTTGATATTTAATAAGAAAACATTTCTTTTATTGTACATAGTAACGTGCCACCTGCCACATTACTGTCCTTGGCTTGGAGTTGGAAAGTCCGAAATTTCATAGTCATTGACTAATAGTTTAATAGAGGAATTTCTTTGTTCTCCTAAATCACAATTAAGTATATTAAGGAAATGAAATAACCAGGGCTACCTCCACATTTTCATAGAGAATAAAGGAGTTTAATATAGAACTGCTGAGCGTAGGATATAATTAACCACAAAGCCCTTTTGTACTAAATACACATAAGGATTATATGTGTCGGAAGTAAAACTTTGAACATGACTCTGAGATAGGATGACAGTCCAAGATATTCTCCTCCTGCCGGAAGGGCTACACCCGGCAAGACGACTTTACTAGAATGACATGTAGTCAGCATGTCGATTTCCATCATCATTTTTATCTATCGAATATCAAGTTGAGTTGAGTTGATTTTAGTTTAGCGTCCCTTTCAGCAGCGAGGCTATATGAGACGTGGACCTACTGATTAACGTGGAATCCGAACCACATGAGCTCCCGCCGTATCGAATATCAAGTTTGCTACTTCTTAATTCAAGTAACTTATCAGTTGCTCACCATACTGAATCAAAATTGAAAATTCTGCGTCTCAATGGGAGTTGATTCCAGGATCTTCATCTAATGTTTTGAGACACCAACATATAGTCTGTTGACAGAATTTTACATTTAATAATAGCAAGAACTGATAGTAAATAGGAGAAAAAGAATATTCTATTCTCCTCTTCCTACTGCGAAGATGCGGAAAAAATTGACGCAACTTCAATCTATTGAAGAGAGCTCCGAAGAGAACACGTAGTGAACACGTTTGTCTTAGACGTGAGTGGTCGCAAGTAAGGATCCACCTTTCATTAGGCTCTGTATAAATGTAGGCCATGAAACTTTAAACAAAAAAGTCATAAGCACTAGAGTTCACAAAAAGGAATGACAAGTTAGAGAACGTAGGTAATGCGCGGTTATCCCATTCGTTTCAGTGCGTTTCTGACTTTCTAGGCTGGAGTTTGATGCATCGAAATGTAAATGGATACCAAGTCCTGTCTATGCTCTTTCCAGTTACTGAACTCGAGACCCCGCGTATGAAACATACAGAGGATTACGGATTACACACACACACACACACACACACACACACACACATATATATATATATATATATATATATTTGAGGTTTCACGTTCATCTCAATGGTGTATACAAGGGAGTTCTGGGTTTAATCCCCGTTTCGAGTAAGGTATTTATGCAAAAATAATAAACCTGAGAGTTTCAGTCTCTCCCTTTCTTCATAAAATTCTGTGTACGCTACTGATTCCCCCTAGTTTCTTACATTTAAAATGTTATTATGTAAGAATTGTATTTTCTGATAGGAAAATTTATGCACATTACACCGCAGATAATGCATACCTCTAAAGGGACTCAATTCATACTTTGCTTTCTATATAAGCATGCATTGATCTAGAAGGCTAACGTAGAACTACAAACCAACTTCCGACATTTGTTCTTCCATTCTTTTGTTTCTCATATTCTACAACAATACTCTAATATCTTACGCCCATACTAATTCGATCATTTACAATATGAGCTAACTTTTCAGTAGGAAATCATCACAATGCCAATTTTAGCTAATGGAACTACCCATGGAGACAAGATACGACAAAAATTCTCAAAACAGGACAGAGCTCTTCTAATATAAACATACACTATCTGAGACACTTTCACATCTTTTCGAGACGAGATAGCCTCAAGTTCTGTTTCGTGGGCAATGCTATTAATTAATGCTAAACCACCGGTTCGTACTCAGTATTACACTATACTATAATGTGACATCACGAAAGCATTTTGTCTTCTTATAGAAAAATTACAAATGGTAGTATATTCAACTTTAAATATGTCGAACAAAGTAGTGCGAACGTTATTATATTGGTTGCTACAAAGAACATTATTTTAGTCACTTTTTTTCGGTAAACAAAAGATGTATTATCACACCATCATACAAAGAAGATTGGGACAACGTGTACTCCTGTAATCATTCTTCTAAATCTCTTGTTAGCTACATGTTCCTTGTTGAGGATAGAGACGGCTTAATCTTTTAAAGACCAATTGCTTTTGGGAGTGAAAACCCTTTAAATACAATATTTAATATTCTTTGTTTAGGTACTTGTTTTGGACAGCATAATACAGTAGTCATTTCGGCGGAGGCATCCCCTGTGCTACCGAGAATTCCATCCAAGGATCCAATAAAACTTCTAGATTACTATATATCTCTATCGAAGAAACGACGCCCTTCAGGTAAACAATAAAGAACACTTTGTGACAGCCTTTTAAAAAGTCTAAAAGCTCAGTGCGGAAGTAGCAGCGTCATTTTAGAGTTAACTTCGGGAGGGGGGGGATTATAACATAATCATAATTTCACTTTTTCATTGATTTACTATTATTATCCTATTAATTAAAATGAATATAAATTTCAAACTTTTGGGTGGGGGCAATAGACCCTCCGCTGGAGTCTCAAATGAGGCCCCTATGCCGTAGAGACGGTACTACCGTCTATGACAGGGAAATACATGTTTTGTGTACACTATGTAAAGTAACAGTATTAAAAATGATCCTAAATATTGTTCCAAAGAAATAATAATAATAAAACTCGCATAGTAAGAAACCTAACGTCGGATTTCTTGTACTTTCTTGCACGACTTTTTCCCAAACAAAACAAAATCCTCTTCATGTGTCATTATATATTACCTATTTCATTTGTATCTCAGAATCATTTGTAAATAAATTCAACAATTTTCGGAGTAACTGAAAGTGTCGAAACTATGAGAGAGTGTTCACCAATGCAAATAGTTAAAAGCTATCCACTCTAAAGATAGGTAATACCAGCTCCAATTAGATAGAAATATTAAACTATACATTTAATTCCATTACACATAATTCAAGGTCAGCTAAATAATGTCTGACATAAAATAATTTGTGAAGCATTTTGTAGTGAATTACACTAAACAAGTTTAGGATAGTAATTAGCGATTTTGCTTCTCAACCGGGAGGTTCCGGGTTCAAGCACTGCGGCCGGTTATCCTCATTGAGATTTATCTAGAGGTTTATCCTCTGTTCCACCGAAGATAGTACCTTTGAATAGACTCTATTTTTTTACAACTTCTTTTCTGCTATTATTATTATTAACCATACTAGTGCAAATTACCCTTGTGTCTGAATCTGGGAGATAGCCAAATACATCAAATAAATGGATAAGTATTTGAGACGTAGGTTCGATTCCCGATGGGAACTCATGCGGTTCGGATCTCACGTTAAGCTGTAGATCCAAGTCTTGTATAGCCTCGCTGTTGAAATGGGATGTTAAACTCCAAATGAATCCATCAGTAAGAACTTATTAATATCAGTATATATTAATTTCAACTGTTAAAAATTACATTTACCAGCACAAAACGAAAATATTCATTCTAGATATTCAAATATATAATTAGGCCTATGTACTATTTAAATTAATAATGATGTTACGAGACAAAATAAAAATCCTCCCTCCTCCCAACGGCTAACTAGACGTAGCGGATGTTTGCTCTACTTTGGGAGGAAGTCTTGAAAAACTAGTGGCTCTTCCCAGACAGCATTAATATTCTTCTTCACCATTTGAGTTTCACCTTGCCTTTATAAAATTGAGGTATTTTATTCGTGGATACGAGAATTATGCGTAAGTCAAAAACTGTAGTCTCATGTTAAATTTATTTTGATAATTACGTATTTCGAAATAGACAAGATTTATTTGAGTACAATGCAATTTATTGTAAATTGAATAGATGTGTTTTGATTTTAGAAGCTCCTACTGTAAACGCTATATTCTTATACTTTAAATTGAATAACGTGATATTTTGTAAAGAGGTTCATATTTCCGGCTGATCTTTGTTGAGTGTTGAAAGGAATGGGGCTAGAAGATCTCAACAGTTTTGAGTACAAGTACTGAGTAATGATATTGAAAAATTTATTAGTCTTCCGTCACGAGAGCTTCTTCGCGGCTAAGCGGTTAGCGTACGCGTCTTTGGTGTTGGAGATCCTGGTTCGATTCCCGGCAGGAGCTCATGTGGTTCAGATTCCATGTTAATCAGTAGGTCCCGTCTCATATAGCCTCGCTGCTGGAAGGAGCGTTAAAATCAACTCAACTCTTTCGTCACGAGTAATATGTTTGACATAACATCCAATTATTGACATTTTATCATGGCTATATGGTTAGCATGTGCACCTTCGTGCAAGACAGTTTAATTCGATTCTCAGTGCGTGCTCATACGGTTCGGATTCTTCGTTAAGCTACAGGTTCACGTCTCCTGTAGATTCAGTGTTAAAAGGGGCATTAAAATCCGATCTTACTAACTAACTGTCAATTGTTGGGAATGCACAAATTAGTATAACATGATATTCGAGACAAGGAAAGAACACTGAAAAAAATCATAAATGTACTTACGTCATTGTCATCCAAATAGCTGTACACTTCTAATTTATCGAGACGAATTGTTCCTTGAAAGGGGAAGATACGCGTTCCTTGAGGAATGCGTGTGTTACTCCATACATTTACTCGCATCTCATATAATTTGTTGGCATTTCTGTCCATACCGGTGGTAGTTAACACCAGAGAGAACTCTTGAGGAATCAACACACAAGTCTCCATTGTTGAGTTTAGTAATTAACTTTATACGTATGTCACAACAAATTGTTCGCACAAAACTTTGAAAAAAAAAAAATAAACAAACTGACAATTAATCCTTTCTTCGTCTTCTTCTTCTTATCTTGGTAAACAAAACAATCGACAGAATCATAGATCTAAATAACAAAAAATAATAAAAACAAATAACTAATTAATTACAGTCTCCAATGAAGCTAATGATAACTGTCCGTTCTTCTTTAACTTTTAACTTCCGAGCATGTTTCGTACGAAAAATCGCTCCTTAACAATACAGCAGCGACTTACTGCATAATCCGACCTGATCGCATGGCGAGTCGCGCGTATACTAACAGGTGAGTTAGAACCACCTGTAGCTGAAAGCACGTGGTTGCTCTCCTTCCTTCCGTCCGTCCGTTGAGGAGTTGATCTCTTCCCCTTCGCCCCTCTGTCTTGAGAATCCCTCCCCTACTTAATTTCCCTTGAAAGAGGCGGAGTTCTTTCCTCCCTGTCTTACAAGACATCCGCGCACCTTCTTAGCCAATACCTGACCTTCACGACCGCCTCCTAACCAATAGAGTGCCGAGGATCAAGATCGGTAATGTTGGTCATTAAGTTGGGAAGAACGTAAGACTGGTAGGTGAGTAGAATATCCAGAGGATAAGTACTTTTTTTTCTTAAAGTGCAAGATGTGAATACTGGAAGTATCTTGACAGCCAAAATTAGATGGTTCTTAAGGGCATCTCAGGGGACGTAGGGTATAAGGGACGGTGCTGCTTCTGTACTTTGGTGATGGTTGATCATTTCGTTAGGAAGGGTACCGGTTTGATAGTAGTATTACTATTATTAGTACAGATACATGCTTCATATGGTAGGATATATGTGTGGAGGGGTATGGAAGTCAGCGACGAAGTATTCAGGTGAATCACGCACAGTAGTATAACGAAAAATCAGATCGGGTATAAAAACACTACCCACAAGAACAAAGGAAAATTAGCCTCTAAACTTAATTGGAACCGCAACTAAAAAAATGAATAAAACATTTAAAAAGCTGAATTATTACAGCGTTCCAATTTGATTCAAATCTTATGGAGTTTACTCTAAAAAAAATTTGAGAAAAAAACTTTCGTTAATTGCCTTCTTAAATTTTAAATGATTTTCCCCCTCTAACTACTAATTTCGTATCTTAATAAAACGTAATCTCATTTTTGCTCACCCAGTCACCTAAACTAGTTTAGATACAGTAAATGATCATGTCTATCTATTCTATATATACCCCTAATAGTAATGTTAGATACAATCGAAGAACTATTGTTTACCAATACGAATATTTAGCATTATTACTTAAGAACAGTTTGAACTGAGAGTTTTCTATGTTTTACTCTATAACATAAGTGTTAGCACTTTAATTTCTTTTATTAATTCGTCTTCTTCTCATGACACTCATGACCAAAATGATTGTCGCATATCTATAACTGTCTTCTTGTAACAATATAATTTGATAATGATTTTACAGGATACTTTTAATACTGATACTATGTGTATAATCGGGAAATGTATAATTGTGGTAAATTTCATAGGGAAAGAATTATAAATACGAAACTTAAAATGAGCAAAACAAAATGTTGCTAACTGGATAAGAAAGTTTTAATTTCGTTTTATTGTTCTTATTTACTGCTCTTTTAATATGATATTTGCCACATACATGTCTTTGGTGATTATACACATACTGACATTATAAGAAATACCAGACGAATTCGTTATCAAATTATATTCCTGCAACAATATATTTATAGACATGCGACAATAATTTTGGACATGAGTGTACATAGGTTCTGTTTATCATTAATTCACTGTACTAATTCAATTTATTATTTAGAGCTCGTTCGTGGCTAAGCGGTCACCGTACGCACCTTTGGCGTGGGAGACTCTCGGTCGATTCCCATTGGGAGCTCATGTGGTTCGGATTCCACGTTAATCAGGAGGTCCCGTCTCATATAGCCTCGCTGCTGTAAGGGACGTTAAACTCAAAATCAACTCTACTCAATTTATTATTTCTACGTCTCCGATATTTTGAAGTATATATAGTGATAACGTTTCTGAGGTTAGCGAGTTTTCTGCTGGCTCTGTAAATGTTTGATTTCCGTTGGCCATGTCCCTTAAAGCCTCATGTCTCATGCTAAAAAGTAATATTAAATCTTAATATAAACAAGTTGCAGTGTCACGTGTATTCAACAAGAAGGAGTTTGGTTATATTGAAAGTTCCTACATGTATGTAACCGGGAGCTCCTTCGTGGCTAAGCGGTTAGCATACGCGCCTATGGCGTGGGAGGCCCGGGTTCGATTCCCGGCGGGAGCTCATGTGGTTCGGATTCCACGTTAATCAGTAGGTCCACGTCTCATATAGCCTCGCTGCTGAACGGGACGTTAAACTCAAAATCAACTCAATGTATGTAACCGTCCTGACGTTTAGATAAAATTGGGTTACTTTTAATAAATATATAAATATAATATATGGAAAACTGTTTTTTGTCTGTTCATATTTTGGGATCGATTGAGTGGTTCACCACTTTCAACGAATTTGGTTCCTAATATTTCACCCTCTTTAACCTGACCAAAATTGATAGCGATCAATCAAAGTAGTGCTTGAGATGTTATGTCTTCCCAATGGACACACGGACGGACAGTGAAAATATTCAAATTTAAAGAAGTTTTAGGTAAACCAAACTCCTTAACAAACGATTCAACAATATTCTTACTTTTCTGTTATTGAAATCCTAAATTATTAGCAGTAATTGAAATTATACCATCTTCATTTTGTATGAATGCCTAAGAGATAGTGAAAAAATACCTGTATAATTAACTCTTTATGCATAGAGGGGGCCGCGGTGGCTCAGTGGTAGAGCGTTCACCTCTGGTGCTAGGGGTCTCGGGTTCAAACCCTGCTCCCGCCAAGTGAACTTAGTGGTGGACAAACACCGTGTGCGTGGGTTTTCTCGGGGTTCTCCCGTTTCCTCCCACTTTCTTCATTCCACCATTTCATTCATTACTCATTATCACCGTCTCCTTTAGCCTAACCGGCATAACCGTGGGACGTAAAACTCAAAGATTTCATTTCATTTCTTTATGCATAGATTTTAAAATGTCGTTTTTTTTCCTCACGGTCATGGGTGCCCGAAGAATTTTTTTTAGGGGGGCTCATCTCCCTTGTTGCCATTTTACGTTTGATATCTTTTATTTGTATTAAGAAAATTTTAAGAAATTTAATACATTTTGGTGAGCCGGGGGGGGGGCTCATCCTGCCCTCCCCTTCGGGCGCCCATGCTCACGGTGGATAATTTTTTGTGTGATTTTTTTAAAAAAATCTCGGAAACAATTCATTTAAGTTGTTTTTATTTTAAAGGTATTTTTGAAAACTTTCAAAGAAAAAAAAAAGTTATACGAGGTGCGTTTGGAAAGTAACCTCTGATTGGTTACTGTGCGTGAAGTAGTGGAGGCAGCTCTACCATCTTTGCACAAACATGCGCGGTAGATCAGTCTGCATCCATCTGTAGTGGAGCGAAGCTTATCTGAGCACTAATTCCACTTTTATAACGTCTCAAGATGTTAGCTGCAACAGAGAACCCCGCCAAGTGCGAGGTGCGAGCTGTTATACTTTTTCTTACCGCAAAACAATATCCGTCAGCAACTATTCATCGGGAACTATGTGCCGTGTATGGAGGACTAAGTGTGGTGAGTGAAGGAGTTGTTCGTGAATGGGTTCGTTCATTTAAAAGTGGACGAACAAACATTCATGACAAAGAGAGGAGTGGCAGGCTCATCTCTGGTCACTAATGAAGTCGTTCAGAAAATTGATGGAATAGTTCGTGAAAATCAATGTTTCAAATCTCGGAACTTTTCGATTAATTTCCACAAATTTCCAGGATTGTGTTATATGATCTCAGCGCTTTGATGATGAGGAGGAGCTGAAAGATGTGGTCATAGGCTTTCTCAAAGCACAGGCGGGAGAATTTTATGCTGATGGAATTTCTAAGCTAGTGTACAGGTATGATAAGTGCTTGAATGTTTATGGAAACTATGTTGAAAAAAAAAAAAGAGAGCAAAGAAGTAGTTTTCAGATGTATATAATAAATTCTTCTTACTTACTTGATGAAACTAAACATTAGAAAGACAAAAGGAATAGTAATTGGAACGAAAGGTCGCTATTAACTATAAAACTAGAGAGGAGAGTAGAATAGGTAACCATCTTGTGATACGTGGGTAGTAATATTAGTGAAGACATGAGATGTGAACGTGAAGCAACAGCAAGTTTAGGAATGACAAAAAAGCTTTTAAGAGGAAGAAAAGTATATTTTATAGGTCCATGAATAAAGATTTTTTTAACGAAAAGAATTAACGTCTCACGGTTATGATCTACAGGCTAAAGGAGACAATAAGAAAGAACTGTTTAATAAACTGTGGCAGGAAAAAGACGAGTAGTCATGGAGCTATAAGTCGCAGACAATAGATTTTATTGCCCCCTTAATTGCTTTATTACCTAACGACTTTCGATGTCAATATGGCCGTGTCGGCCTTGGAGAGGCCGGTCCCGGGCTTGGGGGAGGTTTCTGGGGGAAGTGGTTTTATTACTTGTGCAATAGAGGTTGTTTGGAAAAGTGGAATGACCTCCTTTCTTGTTGAAACATGCTCCTATACGATTCTTGAATCGAAATTATAATCAAATTAGAATTAAAACCATGATTTAGATAATTAGAGCATTGGTATACGTCATTGAACGCAATCCCTAGCTTCAAACATGATCCAACACGATATTTGATTGAGGATACGGCTTTGAATGCTGTTCCTAGCTTCAAACATGATTTAATACGTTTATTGAATCGAAATTATAATCAAATTAGAATTAAAACCATGATTTAGATAATTAGAGCAATGGTATACGTCATTGAACGCGATCCCTAGCTTCAAACATGAAACAACACGGTTTTTGATTGAGGATACGGCTTTGAACGGTGTTCCTAGCTTTAAACATGATTTAATACGTTTCTTGAATTGAAATTATAATTAAATTAGAATTAAAACTATGATTTAGATAATTAGAGCAATGGTATACGTTATTGAACGCGTTCCTTAGCTCCCACAAGGTTTTTTCCCCATTAATTTAATTATGATCTGCCTTGTAAAGCTCGTAACTAATTGAACACTCTTATTTGAACTAGAAAATTATGAATAATGAATATGATTACACCCTTTAAGCTCCAATGTTTAGCAACGATTTTTAATGGTGCTTTGTTTTACGGCGTAAAGTATTAAGATGGGCGGGAAAAAGGAAGGATAGGAAGAAATATTTATTTATTTTCATTTATTTTTTCTTGTTGCGAACTACACTTCTTTCGTTTAGCTTGCTTGGCTCTTAAATGACAGACTTAACTCTGCTATTTTTCAGCGTTGCTCAGTACGAAATTCGCAGATACGCAAGGTTCTGTGTTCTCTCCAAGCGCCATTGCAATACTGAGGGTGAAGAATGAAGTTCAGTTTCTCACACCCTATGCAAACAACCTTGTGATATGATTGGCCAGGAAAAACCAGTTTGCTCCGCCTGCAATGTTTAACCATGGGGGCCAATCATTCCCTCTAGTTTGAGTGAATGGGAGAACCAACCCTTTCCCCGCCTCTCTTTCCATCATCAATGTCTTGTGTGAACAAGTTTCTACCCGCTCCCCACCCTTCCCCCGCATCTCTTGACCGCATTCTGTGTGATCAGGTTTTTACCCTGCGACAAGTGACACACATTTTTTCCCCACCCTTCACTGCCACTCTTTGGCTGCATCCTGTGTGAACATGCTTATACCTTCTCTCCCCCCAACGGCGATAACTGACACATTTTTCCTCACAAAGGGTGTTTTTCAAACCAGTTCTGGTGGATGGTTTGCGGACAAAAACCTCTTCCCCGCCCATTCAGACAAACAAACAAGGTATTGCCAGGCTGTCCTTGTACTCATTGCCAATAACCTGATGAATAAATGGTTGTCCTTCATTTTGATTTTGCAAAACAACACACACACAAAAAAGAACCCGTAGAATGGTTTTGTGTATTCCCACATACAATAATTATGCTGTTCTTTTCGGCAAAATACAAGTTATTGAAACAGTTGTTGAAATGATAGCTATCTAGCTTACTGAATAAAGCCGGAATTTTAAAATTTAGGAACATTGTTGCCTGAACCCAACTAACGAATTTTATTGCTTGGTAAACAACTATTTGCTGTGAAAAATACGACAATTTGGCGTCTTTAAGGTATGAATTGAGACATGCTGGCGATGTTTTCAAACTTTAGGCATTGTGTGAAAATTCCTTGGTATTACCTCTATAGAAAAGAAATATTTCCTTCGATTCGGCAAGAGACCGACAAAGGAATTCTTTTCTGCTTCTTTGCAGACTGAGGCAATGCTGTATTACAAGGCAAATTCATTTACTTTATTTTTTTTTCTCCCCCTATTCCATTCCCCTTATGTTAATGAATAAATAAAAAATATATTATATAAATGGAGTACACATTTCCTGTATTAACAATTTTGCTCGTGAAGTTTTCTACCTTGCTTCTGCCTTGCTTCTTTAAAGTGTTTTTTCTGGATTTTTTTCTGTGTTTGTTCAAAGAAGAAGATATTATATTCAAGTAAGTTTTATATCATTATAATTGATTAGATATATTTGCATAAGTATCGAATGGTGGGACTCCCCTAGAAAATTAACACATATTGTTTTTTCTTATGAAAATAATTAACACAGTGTAGAAACGAACTGAGTTTGCCAATATGTTTTAACTTGTGGGGAGCATATCGAGCCAAAATCGGGGGAGCTGTGCATGAGGGATAGTCCCCCAAACAGGGGAATCGCGGCTGCCTTATAACGCATTCCGTGTTTACCGAAAATCGGGGGAGCTGTGCATGAGGGATAGTCCCCCAAACAGGGGAATCGCGGCTGCCTTATAACGCATTCCGTGTTTACCGAAAATCGGGGGAGCTGTGCATGAGGGATAGTCCCCCCAAACCTGAGGGAACTGCGTTTGACTTATAACAGCTTCTGTGTTTGCCAAACAGGGGAAACCATACATGGGGGCATAGCCCCCCAAACCTGAGGGAACCGCGTGTGACTTATAACAGCTTCTGTGTTTACCGAAAACCGATGGGGAAGCATACATGGGGGCATACCCCCCCAAACCTGAGGGAACTGCGTTTGACTTATAACGCCTTATGTGTTTACCGAAAACCGAGGGGGAAGCATACATGGGTGCATAGCCCCCCAAACCTGAGGGAACTGCGTTTGACTTATAACAGCTTCTGTGTTTGCCAAACAGGGGAAACCATACATGCGGGGCATAACACCCAACAGGGAAAAGCTAGCTTCCTGAACGGTCACCACGAAGGAACGAAATATTTGTTTTTTTTTTAAATTGTTTGAATACTATGTTTGAGTTTTGATTCCGTTTCGGTTGCGTTTTTTGGACAAGTTGACCACAGGAAAGAGTGAAGAATGGAACTAGCATTATTATTATAGTTAAGAATATGCGGGGACACAAAAAATATCTTGGCAGTGTTAATCTTTTTAGAGAAAAATGTGTGGTGACATCCCTTAAGAACCGCCAATGAGATACTTTACATATTAGTTGGTAGTTTAGAAATGCGTAGTGACATCCGTTAAGAACCGTCAATGAGATACTTTATAGTTTTAGAAATGCATGGTGACGTCCCTTAAGAACCGCCAATGACGGTTGGACTTATAGTTTTAGAAATGCCTAGTGACATCCGTTAAGAACCGTCAATGAGATACTTTATAGTTTTAGAAATGCATGGTGACGTCCCTTAAGAACCGCCACTGATGGACTTTACGGCAAAAAATCAAGTGTGCAATTTCTTTGAATCTTTATAACTGAAATTGTGATTAAACTGAATTGCGTACTGTCCAATATTTTTGATGGTAGATTTTATATAAATACATTGTGTCTGATTGATTTGTCATGAATCTGTATTCATATTGGGAAGTCTTTTCGGAAAATAAGCAATTTACACATAAAGAACACTTTTAGAACAGATACATATTCAATATTTACTACAGATAATGTTCAAAATATATTGTTTAGTGTAAAATAATTAAGTTCAACAGAAAAGATAGACATTTGTTTGCTTGTATCCCTAATATTTAGAAAATCAGTCAGTATTAAGTGTACAGATGTATTCACAAAGTGTTCAGAAGTGAACAAAAAGTGTTTAGATCCGCGAAAAAGTGTTTTAATGTGTTTTCATACTGAAAAATGTACTTATATAAAGAGTTCTCAATTGTAGTGGATGCAATTTTCCAAGATACATGCGAATATTGCAATTTTACGTAAATGTGTAGACTTTTCTTTCCCACAGTTAGACTCCAAAGAAAAGAACTAGGTTCATTGATTCATTTTGAATCATAGCAACGGACTTTCCCCTTTGAATTCGTGTTAGAATAGGTTGTTCATTACGAAACGTAGTGAATACTCAAACGGTTCTTTTTCCAAGACATGACAAATGAAAGAATGTAATTAAGTGAGAAGTGTTGGGAATATATTTGAAAAATGAACTTGCGTATTTTTAACATGTGTTGCAGTATTCAGAATCTTAATCATATGGTAGTCGCATGCTTTTTGTACATACTAACTCTATATTAAGCATGGTAATGAGTGAGAAAAAATAAATATTGGCTTTGTAAAAATGAAATGAAATACGAAATATCTTGTTAGGGGATGCAGAAAGAGAATCCAATGCAGTGTGAACGCGGTCTTTTGCGTGGAGGAAGAGGGGGGCTATACCCGGAGTGAATTTCCCCTCATAACTTTTTCCAAATAGTGAACGCGCTCTGTTGCGTGGAGAAGAGGGTACACTATGCCCGGACTGAATTCCCCCTCATAACTTTTAATTACTGAATGCACTCTTTTTTGCGTAGAGAAAAGGGGGTATACCCGTCCTTAAGAGTAATGCCTCCCATTACTGAACGTTACTTGTTTTATATATGGATTTGGAGTGAGAGATCTCGGTTTTATCCCGTCTTTTTTTTTTTGGCACTAGGATTTCAATGTAAATGTATGCAGCAGTACTAGTAGAGGGGGTTATCCCCCTGAAAGACTGGGGTTCATATCCCAGAAATGATGTGGTACCGCACCACTTAAGTAAATACTTGTTCTGTCACTGAAAGACATGGGTTTATATTCCTTATTTAACCCAATAGTTTTACTTATATGCGTTTGATCTTCAATAGTTTGATAGAATATTAAGACCAACAGAATATACAAGCATGTGCTATGGTTTATTACACAATGAAAACATATATACTATACTCACCTGAGAAATATACGGAACTTTGTCGCACACGCGTCAGCACTGCGGAACTTTCAACGCACAACTAATCTTTAATTATGACTTTTGCCGCTAGATGTCACTAGTAGTAGTAGTGATTGTGCAATACATGATAGGACATGATATAACTTGAATTTGGCGTGTGGGGGTATCATTTCCTTTCACGGCAGCGTACGTGTAAGATCAAGGACAAGCTTTAGCGCATCTTAATTAATTAACTATATAGTTTTAATACTATTAAATAAAGTATAAAGAAATTGATTCAAGCCTATTGTATTCCAGACATTGAAGCTTTGCCGAACCTTGAGTGGTGGTAGCAGCACAAATAGAACACCCAAACATTTTTGTTTAGACTTACAGCGACGCAGTGTCGACATTTTTTCTTCTATTTCTGGTGTTGTGAACGAACAACTGAGGCTTGAAAGGTGTGTATTTCTTCACTTATTGTTTTTTTAAAAAAAGAAATTATACATATTTGAGCTGTATTTAACCAATATTAATGAACAGAGAGAGACTTATTGTGTTTGGATATTTTAAAAGAATAGTTTACAACTCAATATATTTTTATTGATTTTTTTTTTCATAAATTAAACAAATTGTTTTCTATTTACATATCATTATTTGACTATAGATTGAAAATAAGTGAATGCTTTTTATTTACATATCATTATTTGACTATAGATTGAAAATAAGTGAATGCTTTTTATTTACATATCATTATTTGACTATAGATTGAAAATAAGTGTTTGCTTTTTATGTACATATTATTAAAATATAACTATAGGTTGAAAGTAATTGAATGTGCTTTCTCTCTCTCTTTTATATTCAAGTGATATATTATCGTCAACTTGATAACTCAAAATAGATTTTTTTTGTTTTATTTCTTTCAGATGGATTTCTTCTGCCCAAGCGAAGAATTGAATATGGTTGATGAAATTTATCTCCAGGAATTGGTGCGCGGTTTCAACGAGTACCCGAGGGTCTTCAGTACCTGGAAAGCCATCATGGAATTGAACAGGCTGGGATATCGGGGCTCGGGGAGATGCGATGCACTCCTACGCGCCCTTCGTGCCTTCGAAGGTAATGATACATTACTTCTCCAGCACTGCGTAAGCAGTGCTGATATAATAGATCTATTTTTGTATGGATTTTTCCGTACATGTCATACTTACGAATCGGCGCAGTCAAAACTCTTTTATTTATTATCATGTGGGGAAGGTCAGGTGGATAGGATAAAAGATACAGAGTTATCGGACTTTTTTGATTTTGGCACGCGCTTTGTTTCGGAACCGTGCTTAATCCCATCCACAAATAATACCATAGTCATGCCCGCTCAAGAAAATCATAACTTGAGTCCTAATAATCTATATCAATTAACAAATGAAGATTTAGCTTTCTTGGATGAAGTAAATGGGATTGGCACTCAAAATTCCGATGAAATACCAGCTGAAGAAATGAGGAGTTTGGTTCAAAACGAGGACAATGCTGTGGTTATACCCACGCAACAAGTCCAGGGAGAAAATCCTGTATACAATCCACCTGAATACTGTGTACAGGATAATCATGACTATGGGGACCAAATGATTTTTACTCCTCAGCCTAACCCGTCATATGCCAATGTTCCAGCAATGGTTGGACATGGCAACATAAACAACAACAATAGTACAACTGGTACTATTAGTAGTCCTAATAGTGGTAGTACAGGTGGTAGTGGTAGTGATAATAATAATGGCGGGGATAATCAAAGAAATAGTAATTTCGAAGTTATAAGAGAAAGCAGACAAAGGTTTCGTAAGTTCCATCTTACGGGACATGAAATTGCCGTCAGACCTGTGGGTGATGAAAGGAACATTAATAACCCAGAGGCTTATATCGAAAGCTTAGTTAATTTTGCGTTGGAACATGTGATCTCCAATGCACGCCCCTCGGACTACATTGGCTTATACATAGAGAGTAGTAATAGTACCAACAACAAACCAGTGTACGTTCCGTTTAGAAGAAAGGGCAATTTCTCTGCTAGGACAGTCCTCACTTCAATCGAACGTGTATTAAATTCGAATGAAGTGTTCCTTTTGGGGCAAGAACTATTGTTTCGATTCCATATCGCTGAGAGTATGCATGGCCAGGGAAGAAATAATACAACGAGTGCCGTTGACAAATATGCAAAATACCAAGATTACTTAGAAAAACGATTAATTCGTATTGAAAATAGAAATATTTACTGTCTCCCTATGGCCATTGTATGGGGCCAAGTAAAGCTCCAGGGTACAAAACATGATTTGTATAATTTAAGAACAAGAAGCCAAGATACATGGCTTCTTAAAGCAGAAGTTCTCTGCGAGATGGCAGGGGTTAACGTTGAAAGTAAGCAAGGTTGTGACTTTTCAGATCTGGACCTCTTTCAAGCATATTTGAAAGGGGAATATCAAATCGTAGTTTATGAGGAGCATGAAAAGAATAACCGGGAATATATAGTACGTTACCCGGGAGAACCGGCAGAAAATAAGATTTTTATCCTTTATCGAAGAGGTAACACTATTGGTCATTTCGAACCCATTCGTAACATTAGAACTTTCCTCAAGGCACGAAAGTATTGTTATTATTGTTTGGAAGCTTATGATGAAAGGTCACATGCGCACAAGTGTAAAACTCGTTGTACTTATTGCGAACATACTCACGAACGTGATTATACTGCAAACAGAATTAAATGCAATGCATGCAATAGAGAGTTTGCTGAAGGTGAATGCTTTAATAATCATCTGACACCTAATAAAGCGGCTAGATCTGTATGTGATAATGTAAAGCTCTGCATCAATTGCGGTGTCATCTTTGATAAGAGAAGTCGAAAATCTGATCACATGTGTGGTGAACATTATTGTTCAACGTGCCGTGCGTATGTTGATACAAACCATACATGTTTTGTTCAGAGACAGCGACCTCTTCATACGAAAAGGTTTATGTACATCACCTATGATGTAGAGACGATGTTGAAGGCACCGAATGATCGCGGTGAAAGGGAACACGAAGTTGTACTGGTGTGCTGTCGTCATGTTTGTCACGCCTGTATAAGAAAAGGTATTGATGAGCCTTGTAAAACGTGCGGTGACAATGTTGGAAATCGTTCGTTTTCTTTTAAGACAATGACGGCTTTTATTAACCATGTGTTAGTAGAGCGTCCTGTCTTTCAGAAAATCGTGGCAATCGCCCATAATGGTAGTCGCTACGATGGTCTCTTCTGTCTTAGAACTCTAATAGAAGACCAGCATATTGTACCCAGTGTCCTTATTCAGGGTCAAAAGATTTTTAATATTAGTATAGGTAATCGTATCTTTTTCCGCGACTCTTACCTTTATATTGGCGTCAAATTATCCAAATTACCAAAAACGTTAGGCCTTAGTCAAAATTTAAAGAAGGGAGATTTCCCATATTTATTCAATACTGAAGAAAATCAAAATTATGTTGGTCCCTACCCTCCGATTGAGTACTATGACCCTGAAGGGCGAAGCACAGAAGAAAGAAAACAACTGGAAGCCTGGCACCAAGAACGTGCGGAAAGTGGCGAGGAGTTTAACCTGCAGAGGGATATGCTGGCTTATTGTGAGAATGATGTTAGAATTCTAACAGAAGCGGTCATTAAGTTTAGCGCTATCATCGAAGAGAAAACGGAGGGTTTGCAATGTTTCATAACATCATCTACCATTGCAAGTCTTGCGATGCGGACATATCGTACCTTGCACTTACCGGAGAATACTATTCCTATCATTCCCGCGTTGGGATTTCATCATAAGACCAAGTATAGTACAAAAGCTATGCAATGGCTTATGTATATGGAAGACCAATTAGGGATAGAAATCCAGCATGCTAGGAGAGGTGGGGAAAAGTATATTGGTAGGTACAAGGTCGATGGATGGCACGAAGGACTCAACGCTGCCTTCGACTTTTACGGGTGTTATTTCCATGCCTGCCGCCTTTGCTTCCCCTTTAACCGTGACGCGGTTTTGCACGATGCCCAGGACTCGTACAATACGATGGAGAAACGATATGAGCAAACCATGCGCCGCCGTAGGTACCTGAAAAGTATAGGTGTAAATCTATACGAAATATGGGAATGTTCTTGGGACAATAAGGTAAAGACGGATAAGAAAGTGCAAAAGTTTGTTCAAGAACGTTGTACTAATCTACCTGATTTTCTTATTCCTAAGAACTGTTACAACGGTGGTCGCACGGAGGTCTTTCGTTCCTACGTCAATTGTGCGAGTGATGAGCGAATTTCCTACGCCGATGTAACATCGTTATACCCGTGGGTGATGGCACGTAAACCTATGCCGGTTAAATCACCTAAGATTCACACGGGACCGGACTTTCCAGATGTGGAAAGTATTCACGGTGTAGTCAAATGCACAATCGTCCCTCCAAAGGACCTCTACTTTCCGATCTTACCATACGTTGCGGGAGGTCGATTACTTTTCGGCCTTTGCCGCACATGCATGGAAGAAGAAAACACTAACGAATGTACCCATAGCGATGCTGAGTGTGCTCTCACAGGAACATTTTGTACACCAGAGTTACACCTTGCTCTTAAAAAAGGTTACAAAATAATCGATATACATGAGATATGGGAATTTGAACTCTTAGATCCTGAAGAGGGGAATTCAGGAGGGCTGTTCGGGACCTACGTGAATTCCTTCCTTCAGATGAAGCAGGAAGCCTCTGGTTTTCCTGCTTACTGTACCACTGAAGAAGACAAACAAAAATATATCGAAGAATATTATGCCCATGAAGGCATACGATTAAATTATGACAATATTAGGATGAACCCGGGATTGAGGCAATGTGCGAAGCTATACCTCAATTCATTGTATGGTAAGTGGGGGCAACGCACAGACATGTCGCAGAGTATAATCGTTAGTGATGAGGTTACTTTTCTTAGGTATTTAACTACGGCAAGGTATGAAATTCAAAGTGTGGTGCCAATTGATGGTGACCATCTCATTCTCACGTACAGGGACATTGAAAATGAAAACGTTCCGTTGGAGTTTTCCAATGTGATACTAGCCGCATTTATTACTTCGTGGGCTAGACTTAGACTTTACGAACTACTGACGACTGTAGAACCTGACAGAGTAATCTACTGTGACACTGACAGTATCATGTACTTACAGAAAAAAGATGAGGAACCCTTGTTACCGCTCGGAAACTATTTGGGTGATCTGACGAATGAAATTCCTGAAGGTTGGGAGTTTACAACCTTTATTGGTCTTGGCTGTAAAAATTATGCTATGCGGCTAACAAATGCCCAAGGGGATGTTCGGCATATATACAAAATTAGGGGGATAACACTAAATGATAGGACCTCTCAGAAAATTAACTTTGAGAGTTTCTATAAATTAGTGTCTGGACAATTAGAGTCCACAGTAATAGAAAACCCAAATAGCATCGTTCGTAGACCGGGCTTCCGTATCTTTAGCTGTAGAGAGACAAAGACACACCGTGAGGTCAACAAAAAACGAAAACGGATTGACGAACCTGACATGACCGACGATGAACCAATACGAAAACGTGCAAGTGTACCTTACGGTTATAGGCCCACGAATGAGTGAATGTGACTTGTATGAGTGTCTCTTTCGTGTAATGAAACCCCGAACCATCATCAAATGTGAAAATATTTATTCTTAATTTATTCCTAATTTATTTAATTTATTCCTAATTTATTTAATTTATTCTTAATTTATTTTATTCTTTTTATATTTTCGTTTGCTGTGCAAACAATGTATAAACTAGTCACTTCAGCTTTAATTTTATATCCCAGTGATTTTTTATCCATTTCATTACTATGTATACTCCGAACAATCAACGATTGTGAAAATATTAAAATTCAATGTGTGAGTGTGTGAGTGTGTGTATATAAAGCAGAGTCTCTATTGTATGCATTCATTTGATTACAAGATGTTAAAGTTTCAACATCCCTCTACTATTTTAATCGCTGGTCCTTCAAGGGCTGGTAAAACTTGTTTTGTAAATCGTTTACTTAATGAACATGATCAAATGTTTAGTATAAAGTTTAATGATATTGTTTGGTGTTATGGTGCAGTAATACCAAAATTAGATGCAAATGCAAAAATACGTTTTGTAGAGGGAATACCTGACATGAATAATTTTGAAATCAAAGAAAATTCATTATTAATACTTGATGATTTAATGTCAGAAACTAATGGTGATGTTGCTAATTTATTTACAAAGTATGCACATCACAAAAAGTTAACTGTAATATTTATTATTCAAAATTTATTTCCAAAAGGAAAACATGCACGTGATATTAGTTTAAATGCACATTATATTATAGTATTTAAAAATCCACGTGATAAATTACAAATACAATATTTAGCAAGGCAAATTATGCCTCGGTATAGTAAAGAAGTCGTGAGTGTGTTCGAAGAAGTAACACGAGAGCCTCACACTTATTTATTATTTGACTTGACACAAAAAACAAACGATGCATTGCGAATACGTACAAATATTTTTCCGAATGAAATCATGTATGTGTACGCTAACGTAAAAGACATGCATACAGAAATTTTTGTTTAGTCTGCATCAAGATGTTGAAGGTGAAACAACACTACAGCACGCTCCGTGCGCTGTGCAAATGCAAGAATACCAAACGAAAACAAATTTTACAAAATGCTTCAGGGGATTTAATAAGAACAATATCTCAAGTAGCTAAGAACACAATAAAAGGAAACATCCCTTTAAATTCTCGTCAGAAGCAACGTTTACGTAGACATAAAAAGATCTTACGTGCTCTATCTCAGCAACGTACTGCATTGAATAAAAAGAAAAAGTTGTTACTACAGAAAGGTGGTGCTCTTTTACCGTTAATCTTGGGACCACTTCTTGCAGCAGTGGGAAGCAGTATTTTTAGTCGTTAAGTATGTCAGAATTACGTAAGATGATTTTAGTTCCTGAAAATGCTGTACATGAAATTCAATCGAATCTTAAATCCATAGATTCGCATCAGTCACGTTTAGATGAAGAAATGAATAACATCTTAAAACGTCGTGATCTTAGTGTACAACAAAAGTGGAAATTATATCAACAAGCTTTGCATCGTTATTTACAGTATACATCTTCTTCACATAAACCTATTACTTTACCTATCATTCAAGAAGAAGAAGAAGAAAAATCATCATCATCATCATCAACTTCCAAACAAGATAGCAATACTTCTATTTTACCATTTGTATCAGACATTTTACAATCAGTACCGAAAACACTTCGTAGGAAAACAGATCTATTATTAAAACAGTTGACAAGTTGTAATAAAATTCAGTGGGATAAGTCTGGTACAGTACGTATTCATGAAAAAACAATACCAGGTTCAAATATTATAGATTTAGTAAATGATGTTGTTCGTACAAGAAAATATCCAAGAAATCCTATAGGTATTCATGAATTTAAAAATGTATTAGAAGATCTTAATGTTCCTAAAGAATTTATTGGTACACCTATTAGCACGCCAGCATCAAAAGTGAAAAGTAGTAGTAGTAGTAGTAGTAGACAACGTGTTCGTAAAGTAAGAAAATCTCCTAGTCCTGCAGTAGTAGCTAATTTATTTAAACATTGGAAAGAATATAGTATGTAAAATGACAAAATTATCAAAAATATATTATGATTATTCAAATCCTGATTCTTTATCAAGTATACAAACATTACAACGCAAAACAAAGTTATCTAAAAAGAAAATTAAAAAATGGTTAGCTTCTCAAGATGCTTATACATTACATGCACCAGCTCGTAAAGTTTTTGAACGTAAAAAGTATTATGTTAGTGCACCAAATGAAACATTACAAATGGATTTAGCAGATATGCAAAATATTGCAAAGTATAATAATAATTATAAATATATATTATGTTGTATTGACATTTTTTCACGTTATGCATATTGTGTTCCGTTAAAAACAAAGAAAGGTCCTGAAATGGTAAAAGCAATAACAAAAATTTTTAAAAATTTCAAGTTACCTGTGTTTAACGTACAAACAGATTTAGGTGGTGAATTTTATAATCGCCATGTAAAACAATTGTTTAAAGAATATGAAATTAATCATTATAGTGTTCATTCCGAAATTAAGTGTGCGTTAGCAGAACGCTTTATACGTACATTAAAAGAAAGATTGTATCGTTATTTTACTGCAAAGAATACTTATCGTTATATTAATATATTAGATCAAATTGTGAAAAATTATAATCATTCATACCATTCAAGTATTAAAATGGCACCTGCACAAGTAAATGATTCCAATGTGAATCAAGTGTGGGAAACATTATACGGAAATAAAAAGAATAAGAAAAATATAACTTGTAAATTTAGTTCGGGTGATTATGTTCGTGTTAGTAAGTATAAACATAAATTAGAAAAAGGATATTTACCTAAATGGTCACAAGAAATATTTATTGTTGACAAATGTATAAAGTCAGATCCTGTCACTTACAAATTAAAAGATTGGAACGGTGAAGAAATTAAAGGAATATTTTATGCAGAAGAATTACAAAAAGTAATTATAAATTCAAAGAAAACATATCTTATTGAAAAAGTATTGAAACGTAAAAATGGGTGGATGTATGTAAAATGGTTAGGATATCCATCAAGTATGAATTCGTGGATTAGATCAGATTCTATTCAGTCTGCAAAATGAATTCGAACTTTACACACGACTTTTACGTTACTCTTCCTTCAAATGCAAGTAGCAATCTTTTTGATAATAATACAACATCATCATTTCGAGTTAAATTGGCACAACCTATTGATTTACGTGATGGGGAATGGGGTGTTGCATTAACACAAATTAATATTCCGTGGAGTTTTTACAATGTTGGTGAAAATGAAGAAATTATAATTACTAGTGTTATCGATGGTAAAGTTGAACGCCACCATGTTCCAATAACACCTGGATATTATTCATCAATTGAATCTATTCTACAATTAATTCCTGAAAATGCTCGTATGTTACACTATTTAAAAAATAAAAATCAAATTGTTATTAAACATTCTTTGAAATTAGAAGATCAATGTATGATTGGTGTTACACCAGGATTACAACACATTTTCGGATTTATTAATGAAAATACGTATGATGTTAAAAAAGTTGTATACACAAAAGTTAGAAATGTTGATTTAATATTAGCACGTGGAAAATTTCCATGTGATTTAGATTATAATATTCCCAATACAATTAATGTTTGCATTGATATTGTAAAACAACAACAAAATATAGGACCATTAGTTCGAAAACTTAGTGTATATAATGTACAACACGGTCATGTAAAATCTTTTGTGTTTCACGCGCCACATTATGTTAAAGTTGAAAAGAAATATTTTGATACGATAGAAGTAAACTTAAAAGATGAACACGGGTTAAAATTACCATTTCGTTTTGGAACTTCAAACCTAACACTTCACTTTAAACGAAAATGATTTCTGAAAGTATTGATGATAGTTTTTACATTACACTAGTTTCAAATGCTAGTGCAGATGTATATCCTACAAATAGTCCAACACATTTTATTAATCAATTAAAAAATAATATTCGTTTATCAGAATCCGATTGGTATGTAGGATTAAGTGAAGTACATATTCCATTAACATGTTATAATGTTACCGATGGTGAAAATGTTATATGGTACAAATTTAAAAATGCAGAACCTATGAAAAGTAAAATTCTTGTTGGATATTATCCATCCATTCATCATTTACTAGAGGAATTAAACGTAATATCAAGTTTTATAAAATTTAGTTTTTCAAATGTTGTGCATGTTGAATGTGATGAACGTGTAGAATCAGTTACATTGTCGCCTACATTAGCTTTACAATTAGGTTTTTCTGAAAAATCAGATCTTGTTAAAGAATCTCGTGGATTCAAACAACCATATGTAGATATCGGATATCCACATCAGATTTTTATTTATACAGATATTATACAATATCAATTTTTAGGTGATACAAAAGCACCATTATTACGTATAGCAACAATCTCTGATATTAAATACGGAAAAGTTCAAACAATTACCTTTGAAGATATTCATTATATGCCACTTGCAAAATTTTGTTTTAACACAATTGAAATACTATTAAAAGATCATGCAGGGCGAAATTTGCCATTTCGTTCTGGGACACTGACCGTAACACTACATTTTAAACGCTCTCCTGCATCTGCTAAATAATAATTATAGGAAAAAGATGAGAGCAAGACGTGTTACTTATCACCGTGGACGTGGAATACCATATTTTTCAGGACCTGTATATCAAAGGGGACATGGTATAGGTAGTTTCTTTAAAGGATTATTTCGTTTTGCTTTACCATTTCTTAAACAAGGTGCAAAAACTGTAGGACGTCAAGCATTACAAACCGGTATGCAAGTTGCGGGTGATGTATTAGAAAATCGACCATTTAAAGAATCTGTTCGTGCGCGTGTAAAAGAAGCTGGTAATAGTTTAAAGACAAAAGCAATTAATAAAGTTGGACAGTTGCTAACTGGTAACGGCAAGAGACGGTCACGCAAGAGGAAAGCTCCTGCAATTGTAAAGTTTGGACCACCAACAAAACGTAAACATATACACGACATCTTTTCATAATGGCGCTCCTAAATTCAAGTAGTTTTGAATGTTGTACCAATGAATTTGATTTCTTTTCTATACCAATGACACAAACAGCTATTGAAGCAACTACAAATGCTGAATATCGTCCTATTTCCACATTAACCTCAGAAGGACCTATTGAATTTGTTATTCCAGGAGAAACAGGAGAATTTATTCATCCTGCATATCTATATCTTTATGTACGTTGTAAAATTACTAAAGCTGATGGTACAACTTTAGCTAATGATGATACTGTTGCACCAGTAAATAATTTCTTACATTCTTTATTTAGTCAAATTGATATTTCGTTAAATGATAAATTAATTAGTTCCTCATCAGGATCTTATCCTTATCGTGCATACATTGAAACATTATTAAATTATTCTTATGACGCTTCTCAAACACATTTAGCATGTGGGTTGTGGCATAAAGATACTGCAAAAAATTTTAATAAATTAGATAATACAAATGCTGGTTTTCAAAAACGTGCTAATAAGGTGAAAAATAGTAAATCTTTTGAAATGTATGGACGTCTTCATACTGATATTGTAAGTTTAGATCGTATGCTTCCTAACAAAGTAAGTTTACGTGTAAAACTACATCGTAGTAAAGATAATTTTTGCTTAATGTCTCCTGAAAATACAAGTTATAAAGTTGCACTTGAGGAAGTTATTCTTCATGTACGACGTATTGATGTAGCTGCAGATTTAGCTATGCAATTAAATACACGAATGGGTTCGGAAACGGCCAAGTTACCTCTGACGAGAGTGGAGACAAGATCTTATACTATACCTGCACAAGTAAAGTCTTACAACATTGATAATCTTTTCCTGGGTAATGTTCCTAAAGGCCTGGTTATTGGTTTCATCTCCAACACAGCCTTCAATGGGAAATCACATCTTAATCCCTTTGAATTTCGAAACTTTAACGTTAACAAACTGCAATTACAAGTCGGGTCAAAATCATTTCCTCCCAACCCCCTCACTCCTGATTTTAATAACAATTTATACCTTCTAAGTTACTATACTTTGATTTCAGGTACTGGTATATATTATCAAAATTATTCACATACTGTTACTCTTGATGAGTATCCAAACGGATATGCTCTGTATGCTTTTATTCTATCTCCAACAGGAACTTTAGACGATAACACGTGGGATGTGGTACGCGATTCCCCTGTAAATTTAAAAGTATCATTTTCAGAAACTTTAACTGAACCTGTTACATGCATTGTGTATGCACAATTCGATTCTTTAGCACAAGTAGACAAAGATAGAAATATTTATACTGATAACACCTTCTAATTTATTCAGTTGAGTAGGATGAGGGTTGTTGTACACTTCTCGGCGTATCATGATAACGAAGATGACTTTATTGTAAAAGAATTAGCCATTGTAAATCCTGACGTTCCCTTTTTCCAAAATTGGATTTTTAAACCACCATTTCCTTTAAATAAGTTAGCTGAGCCGATCGTAAGTACAAACAAATATCTAGGTGAGAATGTGTATGGCATTACCTGGCACGAAGGCGATGTAGAATATTCCCATCTTAAAGAAATACTTCAATCATATTGTTCAAATACTACAACAATATACACCTACGGAATAAATAGAAAGTGTTTTCTTCAAGAAATTCTTCAAAGAGAAGTTACAAATTTAGAAGAAATAAACTGTCCAAAGTATACTGCATTAAGTTTTCACGTTCATCGGTGTGCACATAATAAACATCGTTTCGGACAATATAGGTGCAGTGTTCATGAAGCATTACTGTATAGTGAATATGTAAAAGTGTATGACTATGTCTTACATGTGAATAACAGTGATAGTTACATACCTACTACAATTAAAAATAATAATCTTCATCATGTATAGTGACGAATTGTTAAAAGTGTTACTAAGTGATAAAGTGACTGGTGCAAGTGTTACTGGAATTTACCCTATTGACAGACTTCCTGTAACGGTAGAACCTCCTGCTGCACTTGTGATTAATCTTGATACATCTGATTCTGCTGGTTCCCACTGGGTCGCAGTGTACATCAATAAGAAAAAACATGGGTACTACTTTGACAGTCTTGCTATGGACATTCCCAAAGAAATAAAAAACTTTTTGTCGAAAAATACTAAAATGTACTTTACGAATAATCATCAATATCAACATGATAATTCTGTGTTGTGCGGGTATTTTGTGTTGTTCTTTTTGCATCATATTATCCGCACTCAATCATTTCAAAAGTGTATAAAAATGTTTAACAAGAAAAATTTGAAAAAGAATGATGATATCGTTTATAAACATGTGAACAAATTTTTTAAAAAAAGAAAACAGAAATAATTTTTTTATTTTTTTATTTTTTTCTTATTATATGTTTACAATTTTTTTATTTTTTTTTATCATATATACAATTTTTTTTCTTAAATTTTCAATAAATTTTTTTTAAACTTACATCCCTGCATTTTATTTACAATTCCTAAGAAAAACATTACAATCTTGATAATGCATTAGTTAATGCTGTTGATCTTTCATATTTCCACCAATAATTCAACTGTTGTGCATTACGATATGCACATCCTGATTTCTTTACAATATTTGTATGAAAATTACAATAATCATTAAATGTGTTTCCACATAATTCACTTAATGGTGGACAATGTTTTGTTTCTAAATCAATGACATTATCTAATGCAAATATTCTTTTAATCCAAAGAGATTTCTCTAAACCTTTACAATAAAAGGATGAATTCTTTGAACATAATTGATATACAAGGTTTCGTATGCATGATACAGTATATCCAGTTTTGCTATTCCATTTCAAACCGTGTAAATTTAAAGTTAACCATTCAATTTGTTTTTGACATCCTAATGATAATAAATTATAATCTATTGGTGATTTTACCAAGCAATGGAAATTTACTGTATCATCGCATGCAGTTAAACAAAACTCACGAATGATAAATTCATTATCAGACATTTTAAAACCTTGAATATCGATAATATATTGATTTACACATGGTGAAATTTCATTTGTGTGATAAATGAAAAACGGAATAATCTGTCCAACAAATTCTGTATTTTTTAAAAGATCACAAATTTTACGCATAAACCATATAAATGAGATTTCACTATGTTCTTGTTCAAAAACTTCAAAAAGTTCACTAAGAGTTTTATCAAGAGATAAGTACTTCGTTGCAAATGTTCCAGTATTATGAAGATGAGTACAATCATGAGGAAGATTTAACTTGCATTCCATGCACTCAATTGGATTGGTGTTACGTAAGTATACTTTTATAGTTTTTAATACACAGTTCACATTAATGTTTTCATCACTGCATAACACACATGAAACACTAACTCTATTCGAATACATTTTCTCAATCTGAAATATTCGCTTTCCGTTTGTCTTTTCTTATGAAAATGTCCAGTAATTCCGGAAGATAGTCTGTATCACTTAATAATTCCACATACGTTTCATAGAATTTTTCTCTTGTTAATATTCCAATAATATGGGTGTTTGCATACAAGTAAAACACATCTTCTTCAACACTAGGACTTGCAATAATACTCCATGCACGGGTTTCCAATGACTCTGGGTGTACATTCATACAATCATGCGCAAAATCATGAGGGGCTCCTTCTCTACAGCCATCGCATATTAATGTATCGTTGAAATCCCATTTTTCAATAGCCTTCTTTATACATTCACGGTCCACCTTTTGACTATTACAACAGCAATCTAAACCCCAAAATCGTGATGTTCTTGATAATACTGCTGGTGATGACGGTGGTGTTGGTGAAACTGTTGTTAGCACTGGTGAATCTATTGCATCAAAATCATATTCTTCATCTGACGATGATTCGTATATTTCTGTTTCAGCATCGGATATTGCTTCGGTGTTAACCTCGTAGCGTTCTTCTTTCTCAAAGAGATGCATGGTGTCTCTATATATATTTTCCGCTATGACTCGTATTTAAAGTATTTTCATACCCACAAGGCAATCACGTGTTCATCATTCGCCGCGCAAAACTTCTTTTCTATTACCAATTAGCATAGGGGCATGATTCAACATGTTTACCTACCACAACCTCAATCTTCTTTGTATTCTTCGCCGACAATGTCTTGAGTTCACGTACCCTGGCGCCAAACTTGTTTTTATTACTCTGTCGGTACTCTGTGATGTGTACTAAACGTGTCGTCGGTTTTCCTTTGTATTTGTCTTCATGTTTTAACACGCACCTGTTACCCGACAACGCCATCTTTCCCTCTTGCCCAACCAGTTTCCAAAAGCGCGCAAAAAGTTCAGTTCATGTCTTAAGTTCAGCAGCGAAAAACGTACAAGAACCACGCTCTGTATATGTACCAGCAATGCTTATCATACCGCACTATACATATTCTATACACGAAATTTCTAGTATGCTCACCGAGTATGCTATGCATACGATCCGTCAAATTAAAAAGTCCCGCATGAATAAAGTTTATTCCCTCCACCATTTTAATATGAATGCAAATGGTCAAATTAATTAATATAATCACAATCAGAGATTGTTCTATGGAGTATGCTTTAGCATACGATTTGGGAAAAATAATAAGGAGCTTGTAGGGCAAGCAATCCAATAGAAATTGTTCCAATTAATTTATTAAGAGAATTAATTAATATAATCACAATCAGAGATTGTTCTATGGAGTATGCTTTAGCATACGATCCAATAAATAAGGAGTTTGCACAGCAAACGATCCAATAAATAAGCAGAGTATGCTTTAGCATACAATCCAATAAATAAGGAGCTTGCTTAGCAAGCGAACCAGTACAATTGTTCCGACTAATTTATTAAGAAATACAAATAAAAGAATAATTAATTTGATCATAGCATAGCTGTTAGAAACAACCCTATCAAAATCATGTCCTTCAACCTCTTTTCTAGAAACTACTCCATCCCTCCTAACACTCAACCTTTTCCAGGAACCCGTCTAACCACCTAACAAACAGGGTAATAAAACCACCTCCCCTAAAACCTCCCCAAGGCCGACACGGCCATATTGACATCGAAAGTCGTTAGGTAATAAAGCAATTAAGGGGGCAATAAAATCTATTGTCTGCGACTTATAGCTCCATGACTACTAAGACGGAGAGGAGAAAGAGTCAATAGTTGGTGCATGATATTATAGCAGAAAATTCCTACGTGAGAACGACGAAGACTGGCGCACGGATTTTTTTCAGTTTGGGGCAATTCAGCTGCCAATAATGATAGAACACCTATGATGGTGGTGATGATGTCAATCCGGTCTATAAATCCCCCCCCCCAAAAAAATTATAACGTTTGAGTTCGATGCACTAATTACATATATATTCTAATCGAACTTCCTCCATCTAATAGGTATTAGCTTTCGTATGGGCTGCAGTGACAGAGAACTTGCCTTATAGTCCAGATTCCGGTACAGAAGATAAGAGAGGAGAGGGGATACATGGAGAATTAGCCTTCGCTCATATACTTGAAATGTCTATATAAGAGCATTTTTTTAAATGCAATAAAATTACTACAGTATTCGCCAATATTAAGAATAAACTTCCTACGTAT
This sequence comes from Thermobia domestica, assembly GCF_964235325.1. Lineage (NCBI taxonomy): Eukaryota > Metazoa > Arthropoda > Insecta > Zygentoma > Lepismatidae > Thermobia > Thermobia domestica. The sequence continues at coordinate 126,476,832 of NC_137458.1, read as the reverse complement.
TTCAAATTCTGTTTCTATTGATACAAGACTACAGTCCGCGTCACCCGAATTGGCGTGTAGCATCAGCCAATAAGCTTGCAGTGCGATGTTACTAAACCTTCAGGGAGGAATCTAAGCATTCATAATTAATTTTGTTTGTATTTGTGGACAATTATGAGTGATTAAATTCCTCATTGAAGGCATCGCACTGCGAGCTTATTGGCTGATATCACACGCCAATTCGGGTGACGTGGACTATAGTCTTTATTTCCGTTAAGAAAATTGACTACCTGACAATATAGAAAATAAGAATGCTTTCGAAATGTGGATGTGGAGAAGAATGGAGAAAATTAGCTAGGTCGAGCGGGAAACAATGAGGAGGTGTTAGAAATGGTGGAAGCGAAAACAATTTTAGATATTATTAAAAAGAGGAAGAGAAACTGGTTGGGACATTGGATAAGGAGGAACTGTATTATGACCCTAAAAGCATTCGAAACTTTTAGTAGCCTTACTCAAGCCTTCAAGGCTAAATTTGTAGGTTTACGCAAACTTGCATTTACATGGCAGCTGACCTAACAAAGGCTATATATAGCAAACCTGCTAGTTCCTAGATTGCAAGCTCAATTCAGACTTGACAATAATACTAACATAAGGGTAGGCTTAAAATTTCTTTGAATTGACACGCCTATTAAGCATGACTTAAAATGTACAATTGGCAAAGCCATACACACCAAGAATCTATAATACAAAGTATAAAGTGCACGCGTTTTGTACAGCCTTAATTCTTACATCTGTTCTAAACGTTATACAGGTTTATACTTCAGAGCTAGCTGGACGCGAAACATGGCTTAAAATTTACACTTGGCAAAGCCATGCACAGAGAGAATCTCTAAGGTTGAATCTATCAAAGGAAATTAATGACAAATTTAGACTTACCGTAGATGTGCTTGCTTATTGGGGAGGGATGTGCTAGAGGCGCTGGTGGCAATAAAGAGAAGGAAAGGTCTACAATTTATGGACAATATCAAAACAAAAAAATCGTACGTGAAGATGAAGAGGTTAGCTAAAAACCGTGAAGCATGGAAGTTTCTTAGTTGCAGTAATTGATCTGCCAATAATGGCAGAATACTTATGATGATGGTGATTATTTAGAGGGAACAATGGTTAAAATGCACTAGTGGACAGCTGTGTATTGTTGCAATTATTGCTTTTATATACATATAACACTTAATCCTAATTCTCTATCTAACTATATTCACTTCAATGCATCAGCATTCCTATGAGGACAACTGGGAAAGGAACTAGCCGGTCCAGTCTTTTATACTGACTTGGTAGTCTCACTAGCTACGTAAAGCAAGTGAAATAGAATCTACATCCAGGAAGAATACTCAGACTAGGATTGCTTAATGAGACGAGACGAACTCTCCTCGCTGGTATACTGGCTAGCGGAATGGCTTTAGTGCACGTAGTTTAGGTAGCAGAGCAATCACTTCTGATGTAAGAGTCCTTTGACTCGACGGACAATATCGTATCCGTGTTTTTTTTTTTTTTTTTTTTTTTTTTTTTTTTGCGGTTCTCCCCTTCTTTTTTGCATTATTATTTGACGATTTCTTCCATTGTAATTCATTTGAAATTGTTCTTTAGAATACAGGACGTATGCGATTGACGTCAAACTAAAGGCTCCATTTCATTTACTGTCTATCCTCAAGTTTTGCTACTATAGTCCGCGTCACCCGAATTGGCGTGTGGCATCAGCCAATAAGCTAGCAGTGCACTGTTACTAAACCTTCAGGGAGGAATCTAATGATCCATAATTGTGAACAAATACAAACAAAATCAATTATGAATCATTAGATTCCTCCCTGAAGGTTTAGTAACAGTGCACTGCTAGCTTATTGGCTGATGCCACACGCCAATTAGGGTGACGCGGAGTATAGTTACAATACCTTATAGAGGAATTTTTCCCAATCGATTTAACATAAATAAGGGTTTGCAATTTAATTGTTATTAATATTGCTACTTGCCTCTCAACTACTATGTAGATAATAAAATTTAAAGGTATGACGTCTGTACGTCGCCTTGAAAAAAAGGGGCCGCCACTGAAGTAATTGGAAACCATTGCCGTATAGTATATTGAAGAACACAAGCATAGTTAGATATTACTTAAACTAACGAGTGAATGTTGGTTACCTCCGAAAGAATTCAAATTAAATGAACGAGTTGAAATTTCCAATAGTGCTTCATCTATTAGAAAAAGAAATACAACTTGGAAGGTAAGAGTTTGCTGTGGAGCAAATTACTGGAATGTTGATAATGAAAGAAAAGTTTTTTGGGTGACGTTACTAAGTCCTTCGACAAGGACGATCGAATCCAAATGTGCCCTGAAGCAGGGCAGCAACAAGGAAGTAATGTGCAGGAAAAAGAGAACTTTATTACGAGAACGACGGAAAAGAGACCCTCTTTGTAAGTCGTCTAGAAATCACTGCAGAATTTGAAGTAAAAATTTCCGAATAAAATATGCTCTGAAACTGTTTGACGTGTATTAAGAAGGACAAATCTTGATAACCGCGCGACGAGTAGAGACTAGGTGAGACGAGAAATAAGGCAAATGCTGTGAGAAGTCTTACCTAGTCTCGATTTTTGAATATACTTTTTTCTAATCTCGTCTCGATTCTTAGAAAATTCCCGTCATCAAGAAGTTATCAGAATCCTTTCACGTCATGAGAGATCCAAGAAGATGATACAACGACATTTAAACCATATTTATTATTGGAGTATGTTGTATAATGACTTGCTGACCTTTAAAATTCGATATATGCTCTTCATTGTATTCGTACAATCACTTTATCAATTTATAGTTTTTATACTAAAAATAATATAACACTAAAACATTGCTTGAGATGTAAGAATTAAGACCAATTCGGTGAACTACAGGTAGTATTTAACCACGGGAAATTTCTCATCCTATTTCGAAGTTTAAAATGTAGTAGTTCTTGTCTCGCTTCCAAGACGATAATGAAAACAAGAAGAGAAATTTCAGGAGATGAAATCCATACTCAAGGAAGTCCAACCAGAGGAGAAGGGTTCACTGGAAACCGAAAAGATTGATTGATTACATATTATAGTTTCTTTTCAGTGCCGAGGCTGTATGAGATGAGTGGTATTCAAACAAGTTCTGTAAGACTACCACGTGGCAGTGGCATTCTAGTTTGACGGCTTTGGTTGCCACTAACCTTAAAAATACATTATTATTATTATTATTATTATTATTATTATTATTATTATTATTATTATTATTATTATTATTATTATTATTATTATTATTATTATTATTATTATTATTATTATTTTAAGCAATGACGATTAGAAACATTTAGTTAAAAGTAATTTTAAGACTTCTGTTATTAGTTTTTCGTTGTTTTAGATAGACAGAAAACTTGACAATTTTTACAGCGTTGACAACGAATTATTTATGTTTAATTGACTTTTATCTACATTGTGTTTTATATTAGTGTTCTTTTTTCACTGGTTTCTTATTTATTATTATTACTATTAATATTCCATCATAATGTAATGCTCTGATATCACGTGCTGTATTTTTGCCAACAAGCTGTTCGAAATGCTTTATTTTAGGCAACAAGTTGAAAAAAGATTATTATTATTATTATTATTATTATTATTATTATTATTATTATTATTACCCTCCTGTTACCACTACTACTACTACTACTACTACTACTAATAATAATAATAATAAGCAAAATATGCGTAAAAATGGAGAAATAGTAATTGGAAATGTTTTTCTTGAACTTTACTTTTCAGATCATTACTTTTTGAAAGTTTATGCATTTACTCATTTACGATTATGCACTGATGCTAAGGGCGATAGTGAGATGAGTGATCATGGTGGGATGATGAAAGCGGGAGGAAATTGGAGAACCTCGAGAAAATCTACGCTCGCGGTGTTTGTCCACTACAAAGCTCATTTGGTGAGAGCTGGGGTCGGAACAGGGATCCCACGAATCATATGTGAGCATTCTAGCACTGAGTCACTGCGTCCCTGCACAAACCATAAATGTTTATCACCGTAACCCAAACACTACCGTATCTCTGTACGTTTAACTTATTGTGGCTTGTAAGGGTAAAATGTCAATTTTTAGCGACATTACTTCCCTCGAGGGCCGCCTATCACACTGACGCTATATCATGCAATAGTTTTCCAGGCTGAAACATTCAGAAACGTTTCGTTCATTTCTTTACAACACACACACACAAATATTTTCCGTTTTTGAGCCTTATTCTGTGCGTTTGCGTCGACACAATGCAAAATTTGCATTCTAGTTTGAGATAATCGATCTCACATACCGGTTTTGCAATATTACCTGGGTAACGTAAATTTTTCCCCAAACGTTTATACTGCACAATATTATTCTTTTCTTTTAAATCATCTTGCTCATTATCTGAATTCAAACTGATCTTCCCATAGATTATGCTCTAATTTTAATTGTCTTTTTTTGATAGATGGTTTTGGAAAGATCTGTGGAAACATGACTAGAAAACTTACTATTCTACAATCTTTGCATTTTCGCTTTCCCATCCTCTTTGGAATTGAAATATGACAATGTTCTCTGGCACTTATTCTGTCCTGAACATATTTTATACCAACTTAAATATATTTTGTCTTGTTTTCGTTGCTAATTCCTTCATTGGATAATAGCGAAACATCTTATATGATCCAGTTCTTTTCTTACAATTTTAAATGAACTTGAGCATTTCATGCATCTGACGCTAATCTACCAACCGTACGTGTAACTACAGATTGGTTCATAAAATGGATGTTTTGATTTTATATATACAAACAGGCCATAGTTTACTTTTATGTCTATATCCAAGTATGAAGTTCTAGATAATAGCAAAAGCTGGATAATTCAGCCCATATGACGTCGATCCCGAACAGTCGAATGTTGAAACCGACTTTCTTCATTATAGTTCCGTATATAGGTAATGGAGGAGATGCTTCGAAGAAATATTTTTAAAATTGGAAATATACGTACAATATATCTTTATGCGAACAAAGTTTAAAATTTGAAATATACTTATATCTTTATGCCACGTGATGTTATGTTAAATATCCTTCGTGGCTGAGCTACACGCCTACGGTACAAGGGATTCCAGTGCTTGTTCATGTAGTTAGGATTCCACGTTAAACTGTAGGACCTCATCCCATTATAGTCTTGGTGCCGAAAGGGACGTTAAATTTTCAATGCATCAATTAGGTAGAATGTGAAACATACTGCTTTGGAAGATTCGAGAACTGTCGCTTCACTACTCTATTTCTTTACATTGTTTCTAATTTATATAAAAACGTGGAGTTGTGAATAAAGTTTATAGTAAACTTAGTTTTCTCACAGGAACATCGAAATAAAGTGAAATGTTTTTTCTTCCTTTCCTTCTTTCTTTTAATTAAAACACTTTTGTTATGCAACCAAATGTTCATGACATCCATGTGTGTTGCATACAACTTAGGGGATGAAACAGTTTTCTGGCAGGCGATTGCTCATTAGCGTCCTTGCAAGTTACATTGTTCATCTTTCATTATAAATGATACTGATGATGAGAAAGATGTAATGAATCCAGATTTTTTTTTCTCAGTACAGCTGTATGCGTATCCTTCCACGAACTATCGAATTCATCAATATACAAGTTGAAGCCTTCCATGAACTTTGATTCTAAGCTTACCACTTCGACTTTAGACCAGTTATCCGATTTGATACAGTGCGTAATTTATAACATTTTCTCGTCCTCACTAGTACATTTTCAATTTCTCAGAAAATATGTAATTGCATAAAAAGAGCTCGAAAACAGATATTTGTAATAAAGAGTAAATTTTCTTTCACATTGTGGAACTACAATAGACGTCCAAACCATATGAACTGAATATTGAAAATGGTCGTAGAAGATCTACAACTTCCAGCTGCAATACAGAAATGAATACAGAGAGGGAACTGATTCCTGCAACACTGAAGCGATATCAAGAAATCATTTCTTGCTATCTCCTACCGTTTTCGGTTTGCGAAGATTAATATTCAAACCGGAAAAGGTAGTAGATTTTTACAACTTCCGATTTCACTAGAGAAATATGGAACATATGGTAGACTATGGAACATATTCTTCGGATGTTTAATTCATTGCCGAAAACTGCTTCTTACTATCTTTTACCGTTCTTGCTCTACAGAAATCCACACTGAAACCAGAAGTAGAAGTAAAATTAATCGACTACCGCTTTTAGAAGAAGGATGAGAGTGAAAGTGTTGTCTGTTCTTGAGAAGCAGAATTCATTCCGAAAACAGTTTGTTGGTATCTATTACTATTTTTGTTGTACGGATATCTACGTTGAAACAGGAAATGGTTAATTTCTACCACTTACGGTTTAACTAGAGAGTTACGGATGTGATGGAGGTGAATCTAGGGAGGTGAATCGATTTCAAACAAACCATTTGTCGTTATGTATGCCGTTTTTGCTCTACGGGAATCAATATTGCAACTGGAAATAGTATTAAGTTTCTATTACTTCAGGTTTTAATAGAGAGATGCTGCTGAAGATATTATCTTTCTTTGAGACACTGAATCGATTCCAGAAATTTACTTGTTGTTATCTATTAAAGCTTATTTTGCTATGGTGATCAAAGTTAGAACCGGAAATTATGAGTTTCTACTACTCCCGGATTGAGTATGTGATTAACGAACGACATGAAACCTATTTTTGGAACACTAAATAGATTCTAATAAAAATACACTCCTCGGTTTCTCTTACCATTTTTGCTCTGATACCTAATAACAGATAGACGGACAAAGCCATTCTATAGGATTTCCGACACTTATGTATAGCATAGTTTGGGAGTCTAACAAATTACCAAAAGGTTTTAAAAGCAAATATTAGCTCTTATGATAACGTTTTGCTGCTATTATCTGGATAATTTTCTACATTTTTTTCTATTATTCATTGTCATTACGTTATTAAATAAAATTTAAAAAAAATGGGGTGATCTTAGGGGATTAGATTATTGAATAACCATAATAATATTATATAAATAATACATAGTGGAAGTAATAAAGTTATAGGGTTATAATTTTGTCATTTTCTGTACTGGAAACAAATTAGTTACAGTTTAAAACTTCACTGGCTATTTTAAAAACAAACAAAAAAATCTAGATTAACATGTCTCGAAAATAATTGATGCAGGGTTTACAAAAAATCCCGAAGGACCTAAGCCGTTCATTTCTAATGATCCAATATTCGGCGTAGGAACGCGTTTCCACAATCAGATAAATAAAAGAGAGAAACTCTCGACAATACTTTTGTTGTTTCAAACCACACACACACACACACACACACATATATATATATATATATATATATATATATATATATATATATATATATATATATATATATATATATATATATATATATATATATAAAAGCAATGTTAGAACCCTGATTGATTAATTCTCGGAGTTATGATGAGTAACTTCATTTTCTCTCACTATTCATGCTGTCACTTCATGTTACAGATTTTGGTATAGCTTCCCTTTTGTTTCTTAAACTCTTAAAATGTATATTTTTTCACATAATAAGTGTTTACCACTACAAAATGCTTAACATAAACAATTTACTTTAATAAGAATTGTACTGAGTTCTACTTCAGATGATTCTATATATTTAAAGTTGTCTAATTCAATATGATGACACAATAGTCAGACAACTAGAATAGACGTGTCATAAGTATTTAGAAAATGTATGTTTAAAATTGCTTTATTAATGTGTGTAATATAGTAAATTAATGTATACACCAAAGTCATGGAAGTACGTACTCGAAACATTGCATACGATAAATGAAAACTGCATTAATATTAAAATGAAACAATTGATACTTTTTATTAGTATAGCATGCTTACGCGTATACAACAAAAATGCTGTATCATGACTACCAATTTCAGTGTCTAGTGCGTTTCTATCGGTGTTATTCAGATGTTACAATAGAAACAAAAGAAAAAGTGTTAAATTACACCTATTTATAAAACAAAATACTCCTCATGAATAAATTGGTGCGCTACCTTTTTGCTTAAGAAACTTTATGTTCTCTGTGCGGAGATCTTGTATACAAATCTGTTTCTAAAAACAAATCAAACGATTCCAAGATTATTTCTAAAGGAAGAATAGTTAGCAACCCTGAAGAACAATTAAAGTCTCATAGAAGCTTGGCCATGATAAAACCTATATGATTTGAGCGTGATAGTCACCTGCCCTTTAGATGGAAATAGCACCAAACAACCAATCAGAGAACTTCTGTGAAGACCAAGAGATGTTGTAAAGTAAAGGAAGAGACCCTCTCCTGTATGAACAAAATTCTCTCTCTCTCTCTCTCTCTCTCTCTCTGTGTGTGTGTGTGTGTGAGCGATTAAGATTTTTTTGTCGTTGTTTTTGGTTCATATATTCTTAGCTACTGCCTCTACCAGTACAAGAAACTACACACCTTTGGGGCAGGCATTCCTGATTGCTGTTATAATGCATTGTTAACCGCTGTCGTGTGGAAAACTGTTGCTACTGGAATTTCCATAATTGACTATAAGAGAGAGAGTGCGAATTCTTTGAAACACAACGTTTTTTAATTGTCCCTTCAGACATTTTCCGTTGTTTTCTATTTTCTTTAGTTTTGTTCTTAAAAAGAAAAGAGAGAGAAAAAAAGTATTTTCTCGCCAGCATTTATATTATTTCTTCTACAGACGTTATACATATTCAAGTTACCATGGAGATCACACACAAGAAACCACTACGAATAACCCAAAGGCATAAACAAAAAAACACAGAGAGTGTAATTTTTCGATCACCAGGTACTGTTCGTCCAATATCTAATCTTTTTTTCTTTCTTTTTCCAAAAATCTTTTTCCATCTTTCTAGACTCATATTTTTTTAGTCATCTTCTCTTGCCTGTAGCGCCCAGACAATTTTAACCTCAAGTTTTCTTACTTGATTTCTACTCAAGAGTTTTGCCTTCGAGTTCTATTTTTCTTCTTGGAATACAATTGCATATAAAAGAATGATATAAATTGCCTTTAACGTGCTTTATAAATACTTACCTCTACTGTATATGTACATTTTACTTGCAAATCATGGAAAAAATATGTTCTATTGACATACATTTTTAATGTAACATTTTTAGTACGCATCTGTCATTCATTTTTTTAAAATTCAAAGTTGTTATTATTTTATTTCAATTTCTAAATATTCGATTTTTTGTATTATTTTGTGTATCTCCCCTTCCATAATAAAAGAATAGTTCAGAAACCTCCACTGTAATTTAATATTACATGATTTTTGGGAATCAACCGATTTTCTCAATAAAAATATTTGTTGAATGTGAAGTTAATAAGATACTGTATCTCGACATCAAGAGAGTCTATAGACGGGATTTCGTTTGACTATACCCTACAATATACGTAGTACTATTATTATATGGGCTGCTGTTGATTCGACTCCAAAGACACTGGAGCCAAAAGCAAAATAAAAGCCTACCTTTCAGATCCACGGCGAGGAAGGGCAGGGGAGAATGGGATTTCCACAAAATGACTAACTCTATATTACTTAAGATGTATAAAAAGAAAAAAACTACAGTCTGACTAATTGATCACCGTATGTGACGAAATTCTCACTATGTATGCGACGAAGTTTCGTTGAATGAAACGAAAGTTTGTAGAACTGTTATTTTTAACACTACAGGATCATAAAAGTTTTTTTTAAAAAAGAAATCACTGAATTCTGATTGGTTGTTATAATCGTATACCATTTATATCACATTTGATTCGTAATGATGTAGAACTTCAGGTAATGCAGCACTGTGCATTACTATATACAGGCCAAACCAGAAGTAGGTGGATAGTAAGTTATTAATCGTCGAGTTCTCTGAACTATCCGAAAAGAAAAACAAGTTTAAATTTAATTATAAAATTCAATGTAATATAACACAAACAGCATAGTTGTAATGAACATCTTGCTATAGTATAACCTAACACGAACCCTATTCCAGCTAATGTCCAGGTATATTTGGTTCACCCTGTATATAAGGATACAATAATAAGTTGTTGTTGTTGTTCAGGATAGTTTAAATGACACTAAACGTTTGAAAATTCATTGTAAAATAGCAGGGAGAGAACTGAAGAAAATCTTATTAATAAAATAATAATAAAACTCTTCTACTGGATAGGGTTGAAAAAAACATGATTTAAAAAAAAACAAAAAGAACGTTTTTTATGTTTAAAACATGTTTTTTGTTTAAAACGTTTTTAACGTTTAAAACAAAGTACTTTGTTAAAAAATGTTTAAAATGTTTATTTTGTTTAAATAATCTAAATAGGCATATACAGTATATTACATTTTTACACTCTTAGGTATTGCTTGTCATCTATATTCAGTTTCTTTGTGTTACGTTCTATCAGGGCTTTAAACCTCAATGGCTCAGTCTTAAACCTCAAATTAAGGCTGGAAGATGATTTTGGTACCAATTTATTCCTGAAAGATGCAGCTTTGCTAGTGTGCATTTTATGTATGTGGAAGTAGGGTAAATATCATGTTTTTTTCAACAGTTTTTTGGGGATCATTCCCCCTCTTGGGGGATAGATTCATAAAAATTGTTACGTGAAGCAATGAAGTAGGCCACTACATGGTAATATCGTGTATTTGGACTTCTTACTTATATGGGGTAGCAGGAAGGGGGCAAAGTTAGCCAATTTTTGGAGGTTTTTTTTTTTTAACGTAAATTACATTTATTTTTACAACAAACATCAATAGCTCAGTCCTTAATTAAGCTAGAAAGATGATTTGGTACCAAAGTATTTTTGAGAGATGAAGCTTTCCGTCAGTTGCATTTTATGTATATGGGGGTTCGTATGTACGGCCGAGAGAGGGAGGATGGAGTTGTTGTTTTTTTTTTTTTAATTTTTCATCAATTTTTTTTCATCAGGTTTTGGCGGGTATTTCTCACTCCTTTGTGGTACATCCCTAAAAATTGGTATGTGAAGCAATGAAGTAGTCTTCTACATGAAAGTAACCTGTATGTGTACTTGTTGTTTATAGAGGAAGAGGGGGGTCAAATTTGCTAAATTTACATTTATTTTCGAGACAATCCCATATAACACAAGATATATTTCACTGAAGTGGTCTAGAAGCATAATTCGTGTTCTTATACATGATGTGTGCAGCAAAAATGATTTGCAACAATTACTGAATGGACGTGGTACTATAGTAGGGAAGGGAGAGAATGTCTAATTCAATGAATGTTTTACTGTGCATATATTTTTAAAATATTTCCTACATAAAACGAATTCATTACGCAATGACAGCAATGGCTACCATTTCTTATATTATTGTCACAAGTATGTGGCCTACACATTAGCATCATTTTGTTAGCGTAGAGAGACTGCAAGGGTTGACAGGGACCCGCAAAGTCAATATTTTCATATTTTTAATGATTTTTTATGTCTGTTCTTTTTCTACGAATACGGCGGGAATTTCACGAATGTTACCTCGTCGGAATTTGTGGTCTATAAGCTTTCCAATGGTGTATAACTCATGACTCTGTGATAATTAGGGGGTCAGCAGAGCCCCGAACATGAGAGTCTACCGTTTTTTTTTAAATCCCTGGCGGGTGTCTAGGGTTAATTGTGTTGTTATGCCGTAGACACTAATCATTATTAGCTACCGACGTTGCAGATAGAGATGTATCTTGAAAACTGTTTAGTTAAAATGTCATTTGCTCCTTGTAGGCTAGTCACTGCTCTTTTCTATGAGTTGTATTGTATTTGTCAGAGTATTTCTTCTAACTTATGATGTGAGAACTGTTCATTATTATGGAAATGATAGTGATAAAAAAATACCTAAGTTTTGAATTTGTGAATTTAGATCTTAGAATAGTGTATAGTGTGTTTAACCTCCATTATTCTTGGAAATTAAGAAATGTTAGTTATACGCACATTGATGTGCAGAATTCCGTTCAGTAATTGCTGTTATAATAAGAATATAACTCTGCTTGTAATTTACTCCATGGACAAACCCTGCGGAGGATGGGTTGTTTGTTAGAAAATTAAATTAGTTTCTTCAATCTGATATTTTAGTTGTTTTAAACATGTCCAACCAGCATCGAAAAAAAAAACACGTTTGAAACAAACTGAATAAAACAATAGCCCTCGTTTGAAAAATGTTTTAAACACTTGTTTTAAACATTTTATTTTAAACTTATCAACCCTGCTACTGGATCGCGATATTTTTTTGACAGGCCATGGCTTTTAGATAGGCTTTCATTATCTCATCCCTTTTCTTGTTGAGATAGCCTACTATCCATCAACGCAAGGAGATGTATTAATATTATCACATGTTCCTTTCGAACTATTGGACATAGATGCACGAAATTTGAGAAAAGGGTTCTTTTCGCTGTACAAATTTCCAATTTAAATCATTCATTTAAAAAAATTGGGAATTTCTTCCCCAAAGATGGAAGCCAGAATTTTAATGATATAAATATATTAGCGCAAAGGTTTTAAGTCCATTTTTTTTCGAAATTGAGTTTTTTATACTTATAGATGGCGCATGATGTGCTCTTTCTCATGGCGACAAAAAAGCGTATGAAATCATTATTAGTTACAAGAAATAATGAATGAAATATTGTCCATATGTCCTTCTATGTCCTATGTCCATTATTTTTGCTCTCCTGTAAAATTTCTAAAATTGGACATAGAACCTTTGCGCTCTAAGGACGTGTAATGTTTCTTTTGAATCGTTAAACATCATGGCTCGAGATTTATTATATTATTCACACGAACAAGAACTTAATCCGAGAGACACAGAAGAAAGAAACGCAAACTGTTGTCAGTAGCATTTACTAGTATCCACTGTGAAAAATTAGTCACCAGCGTAAGAAATTCACTGAACAGCATTTTGTCATTTAATTGACAGCAGAATTTCACAAAGTGTTAATAATAAATATTTTATTAATATTCAAATACACATGCACTGTAATATGAAATTTAGTTATCAATATACAAGTGAATTATTAGCTCTACTAGTATTAATTGCTAAAATTATGACGTGTCAGTGGCAGGCGCACACACAGAAATTTTTGTTGGGGGAGGTGCAAGATTTGGAGGGGGATCCAATATTACAAGCTACTACATCTATGTAGTATTGAACTGGTATTATTCTGCACCCGAGAAGACGATAAGTAATTGTAAAATACTTCCACCTATATTTTCAGGAAAACAAAATGATAGAACTATATATAGGTTGTTTTTATAAGAGAAGAAGTGCAGAGGAAATGTAAAATCAAATGTTCACTCTACATCAATCATTTCCCTGTTAAACAAGTATAATTTTATTGGGAAAGTGTACAAATGTATCTTGAGTTACGAAATTTGGGGGGAGGAGGTCCGAACCTGGTGGACCTCCTGTGTGTGCGCCCCTGGTCAGTGATTTCCTTATACAATTACTTTTACTCTTATTTCTCCTTTATCTGATGGAATTTTTACAAGCATCGACAAAACCAAAATATCATACCATAATCTATTTTGCCGAAAACTGCACAATGTAATGAGTAATTACGAGTAGTTAGTAAGGTATAATTTGTTTATTCTCTTTAAAACATGAATAATTTACAAAAACGCAGATATTTATGATTTATTGTTACCCATGAGACGAAAAAATTCTCGTCAAGAAAATAAGACAAGATTCGAGCTGAGGAACACTTTTAAATTTGTCAATCTCGTCTCGTCACGTTTTCGAGATGAGACGAGAAATTTCTTGAGTCTCGTTGGTAACACTAGTTCACCCAAGTCTTAGATCTCAAACACTGTTTCAGTATTACATGATTCATAATATAAAAAAAACTATAAATTGATAAAATGATTGTACGAATACAATGAAGAGCATTTATCAACATTTGAACAGACACAATCATTACACAATTATATTACAGTGGCGGACCCACAGAGGGGAGAGGACGGTAGGTGGCAAATGCCACCTCCAGCAGCTATCTTAAGCTCAGTTGATTTTGCAATACATAGACCCACTTTTATTTTCATAAACAAGGCTCGAAGATTCATGGGAGCAAGGTCGGCATGGTGACTGAAAACATGAGCCTGGCGCCTAGATAAATTTAGGATTATATGTCGAACTGGATTTGTATTATTATGTCTCCTGGTTTTCAGAACTGTCACTTGACTATGGAGGTCAGAAAAAAATCTTGAGTACCTTCTATATATAGGGAGAGCATGATGACAAACCTTGCTACTTGACTAAATGTACTATCTATCTCTGTTTCTTCAATTTTTCGTTGATAAGAAATCCAACACCGCTAATTTTGTCATATCTGATTCACTGTAATAGGATAAGTGAACGTTTTTCAAATTATTTTGCTTAAACTAACGATGTCCCAGGTGATCTTTCGTAGATCTTTTGCTTGTGATGACGGAAACTTTGCATTATACGTAGAAATAGTCAATTTTAAATAGCAACGTAATCCTTAACTCTAAGTATTCTTAGAATTCTCTGCCTGCATGTGATTCTGAACGTTGCGTTGCCAATTCACAATTTAACTTCCCAAGAATAAGGGCCTTGGCTTATCCTGTCATGATTGATGGAAGAAGTGCCTAGCTATTTGAGAAAAATCAAAGTGATGGCCAAACTTGTTATTATAGTACTTTTATCATTAATCAAGCATGTAAGGTTTCATCGTGGAATGGAAAGTTCCAGTTTGCACAATTGGGAGGTATGGGTAAGATATGTGGTAGTAGATCCGGCCGGTTCCACACATCTTCAATCGATCCTTAGCGTCTCCTTCCTGTAAGATATCAGATTCCTCTTTGCAGCCTTCCACAACACGCCATTCAGCAGAAATTAGAGAGTTTAATAAACAGGGAGACAGAGAAACTAATTGCGTAAGTACTACCATGGAAGATTTCAACACTAATAAGGACAGAAAGAGAGAAACGAAAATTCCAAATGACGATAAAGGCAAACGTAGAAATCTCTTAGTAAAATTCACCGAAGCAGAGAAGATTTACGTTATGAATTTCCTCTAGCAAAATCTCCTCACTCTCCAAATGGGCATGACGACACCTAAGGTGAAAGACAAACTACATTATGTCAAACAGAAGATGCATGATCGGAGAATGAAATATTCTAAACAGGTTCAATACAGGAAGTAAGAAATCGATTATTTTGATGTAAACTTTGCCTCTGAAAATCAGAAAGTTTGTTGCAAGACAGGATTGTGTGTAAAAAGGAAAATTCTTCAAGAACCACATAACATTTTTCAACTGGGACTGAAAATTTATTTTGCCGCACTCAGAAGCTAACAGTGTAAACATTTTGATGGATACAGCTACGAAGATACGAAGTATTACGAGAAAGAAAAATGAGAAGATAATACCCAAAGAAACACGACATGTAAAGAAGAAAAAAAGGATAAAAGTGACAATGCGATATTTAAAATAGAATATGTAGGACTTTGTTAAGCATAACGGAGCTGCATTACAGAAAGTATAAGAAAGTTTAACAACAATCTTGAACGAAAAACAATTGAACACAACAAGGGGCTTTAAAAAGGAAAAACAGAGTTTAAACAATGGATTGAAGTAAATCAAAGCGCAGAAAAGAGAAGAAGACGCATCCACTAAAGACCATGAAGAAATACTGAAGAAGATTTAACTATTCACCAACAAATTATATTTAAGCGATGAACTCGAAGTGAAAGAAGTCGAAAACAGAGATATCGTTAGTGCAAGGGGAACTTGAATTCGGTATAAGAAATACTGAAACGAAGAAATCTACGAGGAGATGAAGGTATTAGACAAAATAAAGGAAAATGATTACCAGGTGATTAAGTTTTCTAGAAGTGGGGAAACGCTAGGATCGTGAGCTGTGGAGAAAAGAACACAAATTATATCTACGGACTTAGAGACCTATAAATTTTCTTCTTAACATATACAAAGTTTTTGCGGAAGTATTGATGCTCTTATTAGATAAATTCAAACTTCGTCCACCGAGAAACAGGCTACATTTAGAATGTTGCAGCACAGATCATATTCAAGTGATGAAGAAACTGATAGAATAGTCAAACGATTACATTACGGGATCGTTCATTGACTTTGAAAAAGCTTTCGATTCTGTGAAGTCCTTGGTAGTTGTTCATGCTGCTAAAGCACGTGATGTCGAAGAAGCTTATATAACTATTTTATTAGGCCTTGTTTCCATATTGTCAACTAAAACACAACACACTGAGCAAGGCTATGTGATAAAAATATATAAAACAATCACTAAGAGTTTCATCATACTAACTGTGTCTTCATCACACTTCCACTACCAATGTATAATTAGTCGTGTCTATAGACCCACCTTGTCTGTTCACTTCTACTGTAAGATTACCAATTATGGAGCATTTCATCCCAAATATTGAAAAACTATTAAAGGCCAATTTCGAAAAAGAAAAACTGGAGATGGAAATGTTCCTTTTTGAAAATAAGATAATAATAATAATAATAATAATAATAATAATAATAATAATAATAATAATAATAATAATAATAATAATAATAATAATGTTTTGACATTTCAATTCTTCGATATGAACAAAATTTTTTTTTAAAAAATGTGGTGCATGGGGTCTCGGGTTCAAACCCTGCTCCCGCCAAGTGAACTTTGTGGTGGACAAACACCGTGTGCGTGGGTTTTCTCGGGGTTCTCCCGTTTCCTCTCACTTTCTTCATTCCACCATTTCATTCATTTCTCATAATCACCGTCTCCTTTAGCCTAACCGGCATAACCGTGGGACGTAAAACTCAAAGATTTCATTTCATTTCATTTTTATTTTATAAAAATGATAATAATAAAATATTTTTCAGAAATGAATATTTTGGAAGAAATATTTGATGCCACTTTACACACATTTCTGTACTTATTGATGACGTATTATAACATAATTTCAGCTAAGCTTCCTTTCATTAAACTTTATAATATAATTTATCATAATTACTATATTAACTTCCGTAAATTAACTCTTCGGCCAAGATTTGAAACTTTTTCAAATTCTATGTAGATTTTCTATAAAAGAAAAAGTTCTCTGCTTTGCGCGTGTTGATTTCTGCTTGTTTGTACTGAAGTCAAGGTGGTGAATATAGAAGTTTACCCCAATTAAATATATATAGAGCCTTAAAAGCAAATTGCAGAAGGGCTACTATTTTTTGGTTTTAATTTGTTGAGATGACTCGAGGAGAAGGAAGACATTCCATTTTGTACGTTAGGATTCCGCAAGAACTTTATTGTATACAGAGATCTGGAAATAAACGAGTGATCCTTTGATACAAATTTTTCCTGAAAGATACCATACATTTTTCTGCTGCACCAAATTCGTATTTTTTTGTTTCTCTTTTTTTTTCACTAGTAGATTTCCCTACTGGGACCAAATCGTCTTCATTCCTTTCTTATTAAATTGAACTCCGATCATTTAATTTGTTATGGCTAAAATTGACATTTAATAACAGGTTTTGTTCCATGCACTTTTAATCTAAATATCAAATACAGATTCCTAACAAGGTTTGGTTTACCAAAACTCCTTTTTGCATCTACTGTCTACTGGCATGTCTGTCTCGGAGGTACAAAATCTCAAGAAATACCTGAGGAATCACCATCAATTTAGGCCGGGGAGGCATGTAGAGAGTTAAGAGTTAGGAAATCGAGGTTATTGATGGAGATGATCCATCTAGTTGATTCCAAGATATGGACAATCGAAATTCGGTTCCGCATGTATTCCTATGGGAGTAATTATAGTTACCATCCTTGCTTCGTAGACTACCCGCAGAGCTGTTGAGATCAGCGGGTTAGTGTAATGCTTAGGATGCAATATATTAATCTGTCTAAGTTATACAACGCTAAAATGAAGCTAAATGATTTTCTACTCGAAAATATAAAGAATAAAATATTTTCTATTTCCAAGTATTCATTCATCTTACAAAAAGGTTTTGAGTAGAGAAATAAAAACTGATGGGAAAATGTAAAAATTCAAACTACAATTTTCACGTTATGTGCACAGAGACACTGCTATTTATCGTGTTTTCTTAAGCGAAAAATTGACGAAGTCCAAACCCCAACTTTGATAGTCCATGATTCGGGAACCAAAGACCTGGATATCAAGCTCCTCAAGGTCTATCAACATGCCAAGTTCAATCAAGATCGGATGAGTTTCATCAATTGCGTTCGACTTATACTATCATTAGTGATTAGTTTAATTTAGAATATAAAATGAATGATTAGGATCAGGATTTAGATTTCTGGGCTTTCGTCATCTATGGCCATGTTAGCATGTCACGTTTGAGGGATAACGTCCCTCGACCATCACACTACCCGAGGAAAGAGAAGGAAGAAAGGATTGGAAAAGGAAGTTAGCAGCCTGGGATCTGTATGTTAGGTACCATCCCAGGATATACCCGGTGTGAATGAGAAAAACCCAGGAAAACATCTCTCAAGATGGCTGGCATGAAAAAGCGCTTTTACAATTTTCGACCAAATCTGTACGCCGATAATCGAATCTGCGACTGCTGGAACCAAAGACAAGAGCGTTAGCAACTACGCCACGTGGGGCAACAGAATATAATCTGAAGGACGAAAATACTTAGTTGAAGGAACATTTTATGATAATATTTATTAGAGTCACATTGGGCCCCAAAGGCTCAGTCGTAGAGCGTTTACCTTTGGTGCGTGAGATTCCTGGATCGATTCCAGCCTGCGCCAAATAGTCTTTGTAGTGGACTAACAGCATATGCGTGGGTTTTCTCGAGGTTCCCCTGTTTCCTTCTGTTTTATTTATTTCATCATTTCATTCATTTCTCGTCATCACTATCTCCTTTACCCTATACGACATAGCCGTGGGACGTAAAATTCAAAGATTTCATTCCATTTCATATCAGATTTACATTGATACAACTGAAGCCGAGACTTCCATAACCGCACAAATCCAGCTAAGGAGATATTGAGATACTCAATAAAAACTGAATATTTGTTGGAAGTGTGAACTTGGAAATCAGACTTTTTTTCACACTTACACTTTGCTGAATAACAAGTGTCACTAAGTATGAAAAATAATCTGATTTCCAGCTGACATTTCCCAATATCTCTTCAGCTGGACTTGTGTGGTTATGGAAGTGACGGCCTCAATTTCCTTCTCAAGTTATTGGCATTAAGCTCACAAAGTGAAATTATTTCTATATGAACTGATTCAATTATGAAAATCACGAACAATTGACATTACATTGAGTTTAATATCACATTTTAGGCTCGTAAATATTAGATAAGTAACTACACGAAACAAAAACAATTTTCTGGAAGTTGATGTTGTTCAAGATGTGTAACTGGGCCATCTTTATCTTTTAATCAAAGGTGTATCCAGAGGATGAATATTGCAATCTGTCATTCCTCTTTAATGAGGGAAAGAAATCTTCCAATTTTCTTCATAATGAGATTCTCGTTTCCTTTTGAACCATAACATCCCATAATTTTATTTCAACGAAACCGTTTTTCTTGCAATTTTATATATAATGTAATGCAAACAGCACTGTTTCTATGGATAACTTTCCGAAAGTTAATATGAGTATATACCTATTTCAATATGTACCTAAAATTAATATTTCCATGTAACTATTTCTAGGGAAATTTTTCAGTTTAAGTCCCATGATTATGTTAGGCTAAGGGAGATAAATGACTAGGTAAGTGAATGATGATGGAAGAATTGGTGGAATGAGAATGTGGGGGAAAGGTGTACTCGAGAAAACCCATGGACACGATGTTGTCTATCACAAACTTACTTGACCGGAGGTCGAACCAAGGACCTCACGCACCAGAGGTAAGGATTCTGTCATTGAGCCAGTGTGCTTCCACTATTTCTACGGGAAAATTGCTAAAGTTAATATTAACATAACTGTTTATACCAATAAGTTACCAAGAGTTAACATAACTATGTACTGCTTCTACAGGAAGTTACCTAGAGTTAATATGAGTACATAACTGTTCTATAGGTAAGTTAATGAGTATGTAACTGTTTCTACAAGTAAGTTACCTAAAGTTGAAATCAGTATGGAATTGTTTCTCGGAGTAATTTACTCTAAGGTTAGTTAATGTGATTATGTAACTTCTTATATGTGTAAGTTACCTAAAGTTAAAAATGAATATGGAACTGTTTCTACGGATAATTTTACCTAAAGTTAATATGAGTATGTATCTGTTTCTACAGGTAAGTTGCCTAAAATTAATATATGACGGCTAAATTACCTAAAGTAAATATGAAGTTACTATTTTCTTTCAATA
Source organism: Thermobia domestica (assembly GCF_964235325.1). Classification (NCBI taxonomy): domain Eukaryota; kingdom Metazoa; phylum Arthropoda; class Insecta; order Zygentoma; family Lepismatidae; genus Thermobia; species Thermobia domestica. The sequence continues at coordinate 126,456,449 of NC_137458.1, read as the reverse complement.
TTTATAATCACTTTATGGAAGACGTTGAACTCTTTAGTTGCAAAATGCTTGTTCTCACTTTCCAATAGTCCTTCCATAAAAGGCTTAATTAAAGGAATGTGTATTTTTAAAACGGCTGCCTTTACAATGTCATTCAACCTTTGACTGATACATCACATACCTGTAATAACTTGAACTGAAAAAGAAAGAAAAGTTAATTATTCATAAAGTTACAGCATAAACATAAGAACACATATAAATATTTTTAAAAATACAGTATATTTCCTTTTTTTGTTTCCCTTTTCATTCATTGTTACCATTGCGTTTATAATATATATTATAATATGTTGTCTTCTTGAGTGTGTGTGTGTATGTATTTCCCCAGGAGTTCATAGCACTCGACCGTCAGACAGTACGTGTTATCATCATCACTCTCACTTACTTGAATCTTCTTCATGAAAAAGATAGATGATATGGGAACGGGGTTACTAAGATTTCAAGGCAGTAGGCGAAAGACCTTTTGGTATACAGTAAGAATTCAAAACACAATACTTTTTAAATGGAAAAATTCACACCAGCTTTGTTAAAGTAAGTAAGAAAGAAAGAAAGAAAAAAGGATATGATCATACAATGGAAAGAAAGTAAAAGGTACATCTCCTTCTTTCCCTCCAACTTCCCCTTCCCTTTTATTCTTCGCAAAAAGTCCTACTACTGTTTGTTTAGTGTGTAATGAACAACTTTTGCCGCATAGAAACATAAGCACGTAAAAAAACTTCTCTCACTTATCCCTTATCCCCCCCTACTTTCCGTCTCTCGCGCACTTTCGTTTCCGTTGGGTTGGATTACCTCTTGCCTTGATGAAAAAAAAAGCCCAACATATTCACACATAAGTACAGTTTCTTATGTACGTATATGGGAAACGAAATGTATTGTATTTTGATGAAAGGGTAACAACCTTTGTTAACAGATCTCAAGATTAGAAAAAAAAAGTTTTACACTTAAACGTAATATGATACATTATCATACTATGAGAAAGATGAACTTGTGTTTTCTTCAATATATTTATTCATGTTAAAGTTTCTGATAATCTACATTGCTTTTTCTTCTCCGTCTCACCTCGCAGTACGGAAGAAACATCAGCTGATATTTAACTATAGTTTTATATACTAAAGTTGTATGGAAGAAAGTTAATATACATATGCATCACATCATCAACATATAATAAAAAGAAACTATGAATGATCTACGTGCTTCGACTTGTACAATGAATATTAAAAATGTTTTTTTCTTATTATTGTATAACGAAACATTCTAAACACTTTTTTTTGACATTAAACATATAGAACACCCCTTGTTTAAAAGAAAAATGAGGACAGTCTTTTAATATATGTAGCAGATTAAGTAAGTTAGGAAGTTGGTGAAATTTTTCGCATATTTTTTTCATTCTTCCTTTCTTTCGTCAACACAATCAGCACTAAAAATATATTCTGTATTTCACTTCCGTCAATATGGAACACAGAGACTATAATGATTATATTTAAAATAAAAAAAAAGTGCCAGTGCATTGCCTTTTCTTTTCAACACAATAGATTATATTTATATCTTTGTAGGAAGTTTATGCAACCTAAAGTGGATAGAGCCCATGTAATCAGAGATACACAGCGTAGCGATTATTTAAAATTCCGCAATATCGTTAGTCTAAAACACAAACAAAAATTGTCCAAAGATGAGACATAACCAACCAGTAGTCATGTAATCAGAGGTACTAAACGTAGTGGATATTTAAAATTCTACAATATCATTAGCCTAAAACAAAAACAAAAATTATCCAAAGAAGAGATATAACCAATCAATAGATCTCACTGAACTGATAAAAACTTATGTGGGTAAGTGAAAATCTTCATGTGTAGTTTTCCAGGAAATCGACTTTTTTTTTTCGTTTGTAAATCTAGAACTAGTTATTGTACAATAATCCCGTCAGCTTTTAAGATGAAACTGGTACTGAAGTATGTCCTAATAAAACTCTTGATTATGACACTAATAAGACCATCAGTATTTACATACGGTATGGCTAATGACATACAGTATAGTCCAAATTTATCACAAACTCTTATAACTTTAATTTTTGTTTATTTGTAATATTGTATATACAAAGATTAGACATAAATGAATGAATACAAACAAAATGAGATAATTAAGAATAAATTCTGATTTCCATACAATCGAGAAAAATGAATTTTTATGGGGTTAAAACATAAGCTGTTTCTAGCCAATTATGCTGGAACAGAATATTTTGTAAAATAATAATAATAATAATAATAATAATAATAATAATAATAATAATAATAATAATAATAATAATAATATATTGTTAAGTTGTAGATTATAACTTTATATTTTTGTTCCTTTCTTTTTCTAATAGTGACATAATACTCCTAATAGTGACACACACTGCTTGAAATTTTGTCCTAGTGAACTGTATCCCATAGGAGACACTTGTCCTCAAGTCAGGCTCACGACTGCTTTGATCGAAAACAATCATGGCTTTCTTTTGCTATAGACTTAAGTACACGTACTATTTTATTTTAACAATATTTATTTAAAATCTGTTTCAGCATTAAGATTGAAATGAATCCCAAAGTGAAGTTCGGGTTGGAAAATTTTTGTCCACGAGCTTTCACGTCGAGAATGGCCTGAAACAAGGTGGTGTGTTGTCGACATTATTATTCAACTTCGTCCTGGAGTATGCTATAAGGAAAATCAAAGATAGCAACCAGGGTCTAGAGTTGAATGGTGTTCACCAGGTTATGGCGTATGTTGATAATGGAAATTTAATAAGGGATGATAGGAGAACAATAGAAAGAAATGCAGAGGTTTTATTAAACGATCGCAGGGACATCGGTAAATGCAGAGAAAACTAAATACCTGGAATTTCGTCGGGGTCGTAATACGGCAAATTATGCATGCGTAAAAATATTAAATAATACTTTTGATAAAGTGGATACTTCCAAATATCTAGGATCAATATTAACAGACGAAAACAATATTCACGAAGAAGTTAAATGTCGCCTAAAAGCAGGGAATTCGTGTTGTTATTCAGTTCAAAATCTCTTGTCGTCGAGAATTTTGTCTAGGAATTTGAAGCTTAAATATATAAAACAATAATCATGCCTGTTGTTCTGTATGGTTGCGAAACATGGTAGGAGAAGAATATAGACTATAGACTGGGAGTATTTGAGAACAAGGCCCTGAGACAAATATTCGGACCCAAGAGGAACGGGAATGAGGAATGGCGGAAACTTCATAACGAGGAACTACATAATTTATACTCGTACGGTTTACCAAACACTGTTAGGGTCATCAAATCTAGGAGGCTCAGGTGGGCAGGTCATGTAGCCTGGATGGAAGAAATAGGAACACTTTCAAAGTCTTAACTGGAAGACTAATCTGGAAACGACCATTAGGAAGACCTAGGAGCAGATGGGAGGACAATATTAAGATGGATCTCGCAGAAATAGGAATACAAAGTAAAAACTGAATCGAGTTGGCTAAGGATAGAAGTCATTGGAGAGCTTTTGTGAACGCGGCATTGAACCTTCGGGTTCCATAGGCCATAGAGTTAGTTAATTAGTTCAGCATTAAGATTTACGAGATATAATTCTACAGCTTCAAGCAGTGGCGTACACAGAATTTCATCAAGAAGGGTTAAGTGCTCAATTTCATATCCTTTCAGGGCACGCATGATTTTTGTATGTTTAGTGAAGTATATAGGGACTACTGATTTTTCCATAATATCTTACTCAAAGGGGAAGGTTAAACTCTCGAAACCTCACTAGAGTACACTACATGCTTCAAGAGACATCTGATCTACACGTACATCCACTAGAATCGAACCCGAGGTTTCTTCAGTATTTCTTTCAATGAGAAATGATTGTATATAATGTAATGATTGTAGTTCTTAGATTAAAAATGCTTTCAAGTGTGATGTTCATTAAAGAATACACGTAGACAACCTTTTAATGTGAACTTGGAGAGAAAGGATATCATTAGTCGATTCAATAAGAATGTGTTTGAAAGTAAGGTAATGAAATACTTTCCCGTCACTTCCAAATCATAACACAATCTAATTAATTTGAGAGAGAGTGAAATTAGTTGTCTCTTCAGCACAGCAATTTTTTTAAGCAACTGAATGTTAATAAATCAGACTGGCTAGGTGCAGACTAACCTAAGAGGATACCAAATACGCAATTTTTTCAGGCGTGAATTCTACACTCAGTTGGCTGTCTTTTCCAGAGAACATTTGAGATAACTGAAGATTTCAAGTATCATTAGATTAGCTAAATGGACACCAACCTCCAAAGAGGGTCAATGAGTGTCCAACTACTATTTTGTGAAGTTTATCAGACAGCAACGAAGGTTCTGTTTGTGGAAGCTCATCAGTAAATATCTTCAGTAAGAAGGAGGTAATCACAGATTTAAAAATTGAAATATTTAATTTAGCGTCCTCTCACTTAAGCCATTTTTATCTGGAAAGAAGAGATAAATAATGAAAAAAAAGAATGATTATAGAAAGAATTTGTAGGATGAGAATATGAGAAGGCTTGAGAAAACCCTCGGGCATGGCATTGTGATCTCATGTAACCTGAGATCAAACCAGGGACGTCTCGAATCAGAGTTGAGAGCTCCACCACTAAACGTCTCGCTAATCACGAAATTCTAAAAAAAAAATGAACAAAAATGTAATAAACTTTTAAAAATAAAACCAGTTTCGCAATATAAAATTATGATGAATGGTGACCTATGTAATATTGATTACGGAAGTCCGGAAGTATAGAGGTATTATTCCCGGTTTCAATACAAGAATAAGGCCGAAGTATTCTATTCTATCCTAATATTCTTGAAACTTTGAATAATCCATGTAAAAAAAATCGTTTTTCACTATCTCTTACCGTTTTCACTGTTTGGAAATATAATGTTGAAACCGAACACGAATTGTTAAATCTACACTACTTCCTATATGGACTTAGCGTCGAAAGAATGAATATAGTCTATATCATATTAACCTTAGTGGTTGGTGGGTAGGATAAGCCTTTTGAATTATTCCGAGCCTCTTTAATTTCCACATGCGGACGTTCCTTCTTTACGCCTTTCATGATATGGTATTCTTCTTTCCCTTTTCCTTGCAACCTCCATTCTTCCTTGAATTTAGTTCGTACACCAATCTGAATATTGTATAAAATGGCCACCAATGAATTTCTTCTTTATGCAATTGGTTCCACCAGCTATCTTTCTCCTTTTGCTCCTTTCAGCACTTCCTCATTGCTCATCCAGGAAATTCTGAACATGCAGTGCCAACATTACATTTCAAACGCTATAATTTTGATTTTGTCATTTTCTACAAGTGTCCACTTTTAGATTTATACGTTTCCTTTTCCAGTACTAAATCAAAGACTTTTATAAAACGTTTATTAATATTTGTAATGAAAGCTTTACATGATTATTTCCATAATGAAAGCTTCTTTAACTTGAACTAACCTGACTCTAACTTCTATCTCGCTTCTTCAATTCATTGAGATAAAGCTTCCTTGCCAGAAAAATGTCTTAACTTGGGTCTATTTTTCTCCATGTAGGCAAATATTAGCACTCTCATGGGCATTTCATTACTTCGGTTTTGTTTTTATTTATTTTCAATTTGCATTTCTCATTTAACAAGTTATTACAGTGCTGTAAAGCCTACCACTAATTTTAACACCCTAAATGTTTCTGTCCTTGAATTCTTTTAGTACTTCTTCGATATTGATGTTGAACAGTGTTGATAGCCGGTGATTTTGCCTCAAGCCCTTAAAAATTGTTTGCTTCTAACCTCTGTTTTCCTATCATTGCTGTCTGGTTCTTGTACGTATTTCTGTAGTCCACGTTGAAGTCTCTTAAAACTGTGAATAAAATTTCTCAATCATCGTTGTCAAATGCTTTTTCTACAAATATAAAAGCAACAACTTGTGACTTATTGGTTACTAGTACATTCTCCATGATCACTCTCAAGCTCAGTGTGGCTTCTGGTATTCCTCAATCTTTGTGGAATTGAAGATGATCTTTCGGTAGATTTTCCTTAATTCCTATGCATATTATATTAGGGTCGAATTTAGGGGGTTACACCGGTCCACGTGCACCCTCCTTCGTTGTAAATAAACACTATCTAAAACGAGAAGCTAGCAGTGAAAATAGCAACACTTTCGAAACTTTCTGCCATTATGTTTCCGTTTAGGACTTGAAAGAGAGGGAAGTTTGCAAAACCAATAGTTTAAGTCGATTTTCTGAAAGTTGAAGGAAAGGAAAATGAAATTTCTTTTCTCTTTGACGTCTCACAATAATGCCCGTTAGGCTAAGGGAGGACGATAATGAAAGCAAGTGAATGAAGATGAAAGGACTGGTGTAATGAGAAAGTGGGAGGAAACGGGAGTATCCCGAGCAAACCCAAAGACACGATGTTGTCCACTACAAACTTACGTGACCGGGGATCGAACCAGGGGCCCCACAAACCAGAGGTAAGCAATCTACCCCTGGGCCACCGTACCCCCGTTGAAGGAAAAAGATTCACCAAGCAAAATAGTATTCCTCATTCATAGCGCAGATGCCTAAAGACATTAACAGAATTCAAACTTAATTCAAATGTACTGGTAGTTACTGGTGCATTCCCTGTATATTTTTATTCTAATGTTGACAGAAATGTTCAATAAAACTTCGCATGGTAACATCAAAATAGAGGTGGACACAAAAACCGGTTTTCAAAAATTTTCAGAAAACAGGTTTTTCACCGAAACCGGTTTCGGTTTTTTCCTAAAACTGTTTCATTTTCCACCGAATCCGGTTTCGGTTTTCCTGTTTTCTTTTCAAAATTGGTTCAGTTTCTGACCAGAAGTGTGTTTCGTTGTTCTCCGGAAATCAATTCCGTTTCCACAGAAATAGTTTTGTGTTTTCCAAAAATTTTCGCCGAAATCAGTTTCGGTGAAAAACCAAAATGTCGATTTTTCGTATTTCGATTTTTGTAGAAACTAGTTTCCGGTTTTTATAAAAAAAAAACGGTTTTGCCTACATCAAAATTTGTCTGACTTCTGGCAATTGAATTTACAGATGAAAGATCAAGAGAAAATGTAGGCGAATCTTGAAACCAATATTCGGCTAATGCGAAATTATGTTGCTAGCACTTACAAGAAATAACACAAAAATTGAATTTGTTAAAGTAAGAATGCTGTGCATTTCAAAACAACGTAAGCATAATCATATGACTAAGTACATTTAACATCGAGCTGTGATAAAGTTATAATTAAAAGGTTATAGAAATCGTAGAATAAAGTAACACAAATTCTAAAGTTCTACAATATTTTTAGCGTTTGTAGAAAAATATTGATCAAATAAGAGACACACGCCAGTTGGTAGATCTTATTGTACTAAAGAAAATACGATGGATGAGTTTAAAATCTCATACGTAGTTTTCAAATATAGGGAGAGAAATATTTTTAAACTTAAAAAACTGATATTTTACACGAACCACGGCACTTATTGATATGAAAATGACACTAAAGTGTAACCACATTAAGCTCTTCGTTATGACATCAGCAAAATCACAATGTATACTATGATTAAAGAGATATAGGCTAAAATTTTAATTTATTCTTACGTTTTAGTTTCTGTTTAACTAATAGAGGGTGCGGTGGAGTCCCAGATTCTATCCCGGTGATATAAGTTTGTGGTGGACAGTGGCGTATTTAAGGGGCTTCCGGGCTTAAGCCCCCCTCTGAAATTCAATAAACTATTTTAAAGTAAATGGAATATCTTGCAGAAATTTTCACATTTCCAGGAGTAAAGTTAACAAAGCCTACCGAAACAAAATCGTAAATACGCCAGTGGTGGTGGACAACATCGTGTCCATGGGTTTTCTAGGGGTATTCCCGTTTCCTCCCAAATTCTCATTCCACCAATTCTTCAATCATCATTCACTTCCCTTAATCATAAATCTCCCTTAGCCTAACAAACATAATCGTGGGACGTTAAACTGAAGAGATTTATGTTTAGCTAATGTATTGTTCAAAGATAAGACATATATAGTAAGTTAGGGTGAATAGGGTCACTCCAAGAAAATTCAATATTGCAACGCTGGACATATATGCAGAATGTGAAATGCCTTATGGAGGGAGAGCTTAGTATATGAGGAGTGTTAATAGAACAGATGGATGGGTGTTGGTTGTACAGTTTTCATTGTATGAAGAATTGAAGTTACGTCCTTGAAGATAAGTTGTTAAAATTTGACTACAAGTAAAAATTCAGTGTTGAGAATTTTGTGTATCATATGGCATGTAGTTTTCCTAACAATGAAATATTTCGTTCTGTAAGAGGGATAGTTATGGGGCAACAGACAGTCACTTGTTCAATGTCAGTCAGTGAATGGAAGTAGGGTTGCCATCCAATGATATGAAAATATGTGTAAATTGGGTGAATAGGGCCTAGTCATTTGGGGCGAATAGGACCACCTTACTTGTAACATATTTTATAGATTTTTTATATTTTAAATGATTGTAGACATATTTTGAAGATGTCTTCCCATATTAAGACACCTTTAAGAAAAAAAAGATTAATTATTTTGTTACTGTTTAATTTCAGATGACCAGACGCGAAAGAAAAACTGAAGTCAAATCTACTGAAGAAGTTGCTCAGGTGGCACTGTACACAGAGACGGTAGTCAAAGACAAGCAGCAAGGGTATATGGTGTTCCCAGAACGTGCTTGCAGAGAAGAATCGAGGCTAGGGCAGGTTTCAAACCAGTTAAAAAGGAAAGAGGACAAACATATTTTACAAATGAACAAGAGCAGGAGTTGGAACAACGATTAGTAAAAATGTCACCGGAATTCATCGATCGAGCACAAACGAAACTTTTCAAGACCAATCATCAACCATGCTGTGCTACACACCCTGAACTTCTACTGGAAAATCGAAAGGAAGTCAAAAAGGAAGAAAAAAAATGCACCTAAAGATGACAATATTTGTGCATTTTGTGGTATTTCGTATTGCTACTCCAAATTTTCATCCTTCGGCGATTGGATATCTTGTGGAAATGTAAAGCTTAGTTCCATGCACAATGCGTAGGAGCAGAGAAGAAGAAGATGTTGACATGCGGACAATGTTTGATTGCCTCTACTTCTTAAATACAGGTATAATTCAGATTCAAGTGTAACTATTGAGTCTCGAATGATTTTATATAATAATAATAATAATAATAATAATAATAATAATAATAATAATAATAATAATAATAATAATAATAATAATAATTATTATTATTATTATTATTATTATTATTATTATTATTATTATTATTATTATTATTATTATTTCGTGCGAGCAATATAATATCATATCATATTATTCTGTAATGTGCTGTATTCCGAGTAACCTACTAATGTTTTTGTGCTTACTCTGAATTCTGAAAGAAAAGCTATTGTTTTTCGGCAATATTGTTCTTTAATAATTCATTATTTCATAAATACTTCGTAATTCAATGTATCACAGTAGGAGTAACAATATTTTTTTATTATTCATTAAAAATATTTTTTCTTTTTTCGCATTATTGTTCTTTTTTTACACTATTGATAACATATATGTTTGCTCTCTTGATAAATAAATATATTTTCCAAATATATTCATTTCATGATAAGTAAACCCAATGGCCCTATTCGCCCTTTGGGTGGCCCTATTCACCCAATCAACAATGGTAAATAGGACCACTCGTAATACTTTGTCCTTTTTTTTAATTTCCTCTCCAACCTTAGAGGATGTGTAAACATTTCTGGATGGAATCAATGGATAATGGATGTAGGAAGTATATTTACTAGAAATTCGGAAGATATAATGAACAATGAAGGAGCAGTAGGTATTTAAAAAAAGTGGCCCTAATCACCCACAATTACGATATCAGTCGATATATCACATCCAGCTAAACAAAATAACACACTTAATTGGCAAGGAAAAATGATTTTTTGTGGCTCTAAGAAATATGATGGTCGATCTCAATAATAATTTACAGTTTTTATTTTGTTGAAAAAATGTATATTTATGTACTGTATATTTAGTAAAATACATTGTTAAGTAGTAGATTATTTCTAATGTGGATTGTCTTACGTAACGGTAACATACGTACTTTTTTTTTTCGTATATAGGTTGTACTTGGTATAAACTATGAATTTGGTAGTTGGCTTGTAAAGTTGGTATAAATTATGAAATAAAGTTTTACAAATGACCAAAAATCACTAATCAGATCTAAATGAAATGCAGTGAAACATTGTATTAACGTACCGTCTTATGCAATATCTTCCGATTCTAGTGTTCTAGTGTTCCGATTCTAGTTCCGGTTCTAGTTTGAAAATACGTCGATTAAAGGGACAGCACTTTGCTTTCTTCGATTTAACAACGCGCCCATTGGATGTTGTTAATTGTCATTTCATTCTCTGTTTCAAAAGATCTCTAAATATGTATAGAACAAATATGTAATTTCTGCTTCCTTGTTAAATTTGGTATCCCATGCTTTAGCCCGACTTCTGGTACTTACAATGTTTTTTTTTTCTTTTTCATGTTTGTTAGTTATCTCCCTGTAAAATATTAAAATTTCTGTATCTTTTCTATTTATTCTTTTTTTTTTAAAATCACCTTTATGTGTATTGTATGGTCCACATGCTTTATCGTTTTCTTTTTTTCTAAATATCTTAATTTGCTATACAAATTTATATACTTCTTTAGTTTCCATGCTTTTCTTTCGTTCTTTTTTGTTTAGTTCTGTTCCTTTCATGATTTCTTCTTGTTAGCTTACACTCATAATGCTCGAAATTCAGCTACCACCATTTAGTTTATTTCTCGTATTTCAATCTTCATATTTACAATCTCTGTCATCGAATGAAGACTTACAGGATTTATCTTACGTTGATTCAATCATATGGTTCCTATTATTAGCGAACTCTGCCAACAGAAGTTCACACACTTATTTTATTTCTACTATGTTACCTTCCTGTCCTTTCCTTTATACAGTTACGCATTCTCTTTACTTACAATTTCTTCTATTTGTAAGTAATTTCTTCCAATACAACTAAATAGATTATTAATTTCAAACTATAAGGTGAAATAGTCAAAATTCAAAGTGCATATCCGAGATAGAATCAGTAAATAGACAGAAGATAGTAACAGCAAGTAAATGTGTATTCCCTGCTTTGCTGTTGCATTGTTAGTAGATACTACATGAAAATTGATGTTTCATGGTTTATAATGCTATCTACCTAAGAAAGAAGAAAAGTGATGTTGTGAGACTAGGGATACGAGATGTTTGTAAATCTTTAAAACGTATTAATCTTGATCTAGGTACATAATGCAATATATCGGTTGTTCAGAACACAAGGGATTCAAGTCCTACTTACCAAAGTTGTGAGGAAAAGAGGCATAATGTTTGCACGTTGGAACACTGTTCTTTATATTATGAAAGTCATTTACAATATCTGAAAATGAATATTTTAATAATCTAATAATAAGAATAAAAGGAGCTTCAGGTAGAGATGTGTAATGTGCCGCTGTTATATAACTATCCCATAGCGCATTACGTAAAATTTTAGAAGTTGGTGATGGAGTATTTGGTCCGCATCTTGTGGTATTAAGATTAAAATTTAAAAGCAACTTTTTCGAATCGAATTTAGAAAACAAACAATTTGATTGAACATATGGTTTACAATTTGTGAAAAGGGAAGGGGAATAAGTTTGTTTTTAACAAGGATCTTATAAAATAGAGGATCTGCCCTTACAACAAAAACTTGAAGCCATACGTCACAGTTTCATCACTCCGTCCAATAAGATCGCAATGTTTTGAGCCAACAATCATGGCGGAGACGAAAGTAGCCGATCAGGCTTGCCGATGCTCGGTTGTTTTTTGGCTTCAATAATTTAATAGGATGAAGATACATATAGGCAGATCCTCTATTTTATAAGACCCTTGGTTTTTAATCGATTCCATAGATTAGAAATATAAATCTGTAAGTAGGTAAAACCTCGGATAGAACGTCGAAAGCTAAACCAACTGTAAATTGTGTATGTGTTTATATTTAAAAAAAGAAATGTCAAGTGAGTTCGAGCTGTTGCAACTATATTGTTATTTGTTCACATATGATGTGCAGCTTTATAAATATAGAATGATTGACAATTAATAGTTTTGATTATGTTTACATATATTGAGAATATTAATAGTTTTCTGACTGGTTTTGAAAACAGCCTCTATGAAATTAGAAAATGAGTTTAATCATATGATGAATTATAATAATGGTATATATGATTACAAAGATGATGAAAATGTGTATGAATGCGTTATACAGTAAGTATAACATGTATTTTTTTTATTTTTAGAAAGCTGTTGAAAAGTTAAGAATTGATTGCTATTGAAATATCACCTAATATTCATATGTTCGGATTGAGTATAGCCCGCTCCCCCCAGTGATTTTTAACGAATCATAGTGATTCTAACGATTCATATTAGGGTAATAGTATACATGAGAACGTCGTGATCTGCGTTTCTTCTGTGTTCTTCAACGGTGATTGAGAGAGAGAGAGAGAGAGCTTACGTTCTTCATTGTGGAAGTTTCTCTATTTGCTCACCGAACCTCCAATTTTATAACTGAACATGGACCAGTGTGTGTGAGTAGGTGCATTTCAGATGTTGAATGTGAAATATGTCTAAAATGTCCAAAACTGGACTTGAATCTCTTGTGCCCTGAGTGCCCCATATATTACTGTAAAAGAGACATAATATTAACTTGTTTTTCATATATACCATATTTGATTGACAGTATTTCCTCTTCTCTGAAAATACCTTTAAAAAAGAAAAGAACGAAAAAGTAAAAAAAAAAATGACTATTTAAACTTCGATATTTCATTTTTCTAAGTTTTCTAGATTCTGTGATATTTGATATTTTCCTTGCTTTCTGGCGGTTTGTAGCACCATTCCATTTACGCACATTTCAATGACTCGATAAATGCCGTATATCTTCTCAAATAATATTGTTTACTTGCTGAAAATATCATTTTATATTTTCAAATATTGTACTATGTAGTGAAAATATTTTTTTTATTCAAACAAGAGTACGGGAAATGGAACGTAAAACTTTAAGTTTTACGTCCCACGATTATCCCGGCTAGGCTAAATGAGACGGTGATGGTGAGAAGTGAATGAAAATGGTGGAATGAATAAAGTGGGAGGAAACGGAAGATCCCCGAGGAAACCCACACATTTACAAAGCTCACTTGGCGCGAGCAGGGATCGAGAAAGGACCCTATACACTAGAGATGAACTCTCTACTACTGAGCCACTACGATCCCAGAAATGGAACGTGTCTCATACGCCAGTCAATGAGGTATTTACTTCTTCTATGGAAACATATCCCGCGTTGATGTAGGTTATCTTCTACACAAGATATTTGGGCCGAACATGTCCCCGCCAGAGACGCCCGTTAGCAGAGTACCAACATATGCGAGTTAATTTTTTTTAAAAAAATCAACTTTCGCCTAATATGAACAGAAACTCTGTATCCTCATTTTGATTGAAGTTTTCTTAGCTTGGGGATTTTAGGCGAAATTTTCATAGGCAAAATTTGAAGCCCTGACTTCCTATACTTACATATAACAAAATTTGGAAGTCTAATATGGGAAGTAGTAAATAAATGCATTGTTATCTTTATGACTTGGCGTTACTAAATGCACCGATAAAGGGGTGACATTCAGATCTTCTAAAGTGCGGTGTATAATTTTTTTTTAATGAGCACAAGTCCTAAATTTTAGATCTGTAATTTATTTATTTACTTTAGGACTTACACCTCTGGATGAGTTTTGTGACTTCTGCACTTTTGAATTTATGTTTTAAGGACTTGTGAAGTTAAATGATTTTTATGAATTTTGCACTTGGTCATGTGAGGTTCAACATAATTGAGAACTTACGCACTCTAGGACTCGTGTATCTAGATTATTTTTAGGACTTCTGTAGCTAAATGATACTTAGGATTTATGAATTTTACGACTTGCATACCATATGACTTTTGTAATTTCCCAACTTTATGACTTCTGCATTTTAAGAATTATCAACCTACCTATCTATCTATCTATCTATCTATCTATCTATCTATCTATCTATCTATCTATCTATCTATCTATCTATCTATCTATCTATCTATCTATCTATCTATTTATATATATATATATATATATATATATATATATATATATATATATATATAGTTCTGCATGTTGATCACTTTTAGGATTTCTGCACTATAGGACTTATGTGTGTGAGGTTCAACATAGTTTAGGACTTCTGTACTTTATGATTTGTGGATCTAGATGAGTTCTAGGATTTCTGCACTTTTTGAGTCATGATCTTGAGGACTTGTACACCTGAACCAAGATGTATTTAGACTTCTGCATGTTGATTATTTTTAGAAATTCTACATTTTAGAATTTGTGCTTGTGAATCTATACAGTTTAGGACTTCTACACTTTTGGACTTGTGCATCTAGATGAATTTTAGGACTTCTACATTTTAGGGCTTGCGAACACACTTGATTTTTGGGATTTCTGTACTTTGGGACTTGTGAACCTAGATGTTTTGAGAACTTTTGCATGTTGATGATTTTTATTGCTTTTACACTTTAGAACTCCTATATTCTAGGACATCTGCGTGTTTCACTATTTTGAGGATTTCTGTACACTTTAAGATTTCCTATTTTAGAACTAATGAATCTAGATTTTTTGGACTTTGGAATCTGGACTTTGGATTTTTTGGATCATTTTTAGGACTAGTGTACTTTAGAACTTGTGGAAGTGGGTTCAATACAATTTTGGACTTAGGCACTTAAAAACTTTTTCCGTGTCCACTCAAAAAGTAATGAAAATTTAGTTGATGTAAGAGGCTTATTGCAAATCACACATATGATGGAGAAAATGGATATTGAATACTGAAAGTATTGACCCTCATACCATTTAGTGAAATCTGTAATTAAAATTTTAGATTCTGTTGTTTCCGTAGATACAAGTAACATACCCCATATTTTCCCTTAGGGTCTGAATGTATATGCGTTAGTTCAGTTTAGTTGTTGAGTGTGTAATGGTGATATGCTAGTCGCAGTGTTAACTGTATTATAGGACAGAAGGTCTTATAAATGATTATAATCTGTTTATACACTTTATTTGAGAAATAAGGAAAGGTTAAATGTTTGTAGGTCTTTTTGTGAGAAAAACAATTACTTGAGTGATTTATAACCGAAACAAGATATATTTCCTCTAAACAGAAAGTGGACACAGAAAGTTAGGATAACTGATAGTGGAACGAATATCGATGAAGAGAATAAAAAAAAGATAAGAATGTACAAATGAGTGTCGTTTGATGTCTTACTGAAGTATTACGTATGAGGAAAAAAATCTGTAAACCAAGAACTTTCAATTAACTACGCTAATTGTAAGAAGTTAATTCAAGTACCAGCGATGAGTTAAGGTTTGCACATTCATTATTATATGTCTTTTTTCATCTCTTATATATGGACATTTACAAAGGAATGTGTGTACGTGTTCAATGTTCCGTAAATAAGTACTGTTAACTTCTTGACTGCCACCATGAATCTCTCAAGCATAGTTGACTTCTCTAGGTCACAAATGTTTCATGAACACACAGAATAAGACATTTTCAACATTGACTTAAAAGTAAAAACTACAAGAGTCAATATGTCAATTAATATAGGTTTTGTAAAGCGAATTACAACAAACTTCTTGTTATGAGGGCGAGCCATGGGACAAACAGACACACAGATATTGAATTGATTTTTTCTTTCATGTAATACTAAGTGTTAAATTTCAAATTTAAAATAGTATTGTTAAATGCTTACCTAAGGAGAAGCTTTGCTATTAACAATTTAATAATTCATGGAAAGCAGTTTACTAATTCCTACTTTCAGGAATGACACAAAATATGCATTACAAATTTAAAAATTATTCAATTATGATATTAACTACTGAATCACTCCTCTTCTACCTTGCAATAGAAAATTCTTTATACAGCAATCTTACATCTTGCGTAATACATGCCTTAATATCAATTAGTATCAACGTACTAAATGTCGAAAACTTCAATTACTAGTGTGTATGGACATGTTTGCAGCTCTTACTCGTACTTCTTTCACATTTATTGCAGTATTCAATAACAAAGATAATGTATATCTTTCTGCCTTAGGCACTAGAATAAATAAATACTAGAATAAATACTGATGCATGATGTTTCGTTTATAAAACAGTACTATATAAATAATATATGACAGTATATACAAACATATACATATAATAATAATAATACATTTTGCTGGAGACCGCGATGGCTTAGTAGTAGGGCACTTACCTCTAGGGCGGGGAGTCCTTGATTCGATTCCAGCTCGCACCAAGTGGTTTTGTGGTGGACAAACTCCGTGTGCTTGATTCTTGTCGAAGTTCTCCCATTTCTTCCCACTTTCTTTATTCCACTATTCATCCATTACCATAATCATCACCGTCTTCTTTAGCCTCGGTACATAAACATGGGACATTAAACTAAAAAACATGGGACATTAAACTATATATTACAGTTTCTTACGAAGTTTCACTTAAGCAACTTACGCATACAAATTAAAATTGAAGCTACCTAAAGTTTTACGGAACGCATTACGTAAGTCGGGAGGTTATTGTATACAAGTATCCGTAATTCGGTAGTTTTTTTAATATATAAATACAATCTCAATTTTACCATTTGGTTTGGTGATGAATAAAAAGCCTTTTCTTGGGGAGGGGGAATGAGAGCAAGATAAACACTTTTGAAATTGCTGTACACACAGATAAACCGCTCTTAAAACGGTACTCCATTCATACAAAGTTTGCTGTATTTTGTTTTCTCACTTTGTAGTTAAAAAAAATATCTTCCGCAAATGTTTCTACTAAAATGTTTGAAGTTTAGTATGTTTTAGCGGTTATGTGAGGTTTGTCACAACTAGATTTTGGTGTTGTTTGCCACGTATTCTCAACTAGAATTTGTCAGATATCATGATCTTGAAGATTGACACATAACACTGTTCGACATTTTTCACTTTTTATTTTTTACAGAAACGAAAGTAGCCGCTCTTTATTGATTTTTGGCCACAGAACGCGACAATCGCGCTTAAAAGTTTCTCTTGACTCAGGTTTCTGAGTAATTTAGCGTTTTGTATTTTGCATATAACGCTATGGAGCATTATAAGTACATGATTTGAAATTATTATTCTACACGGTACAAAGTGTCGTTCTTGACAAGTATTTGCTGCATATTCGACTTGGTAACTTTGTACTTTATCAACAGCTTTTGTGAGCGTCTCATGAGTCACGTGAGGCAATGATTGCAAGTTGCAACTAACTCCAGTTAACTTATCTAATCGTATTCGTGGAATGCTTCAAGCAGTAGTTTGTCAAACTGTTTGTGTTACTGGTGAACCAGCAGTTTGAAAGTAGTGAGTGAGAACATTATCGCTGTAGTACATATTGTCTTCGTTGCGAAGTGTCAGTGATTCAAGGAAAGTGCAGCAATGCCCCGCGTTTGTAAAAATTCGGTGGACAGTGTGTGATACATATGTGCGGAGTGATTTGTGGTTCCAGGAAGCGACCATTGACTGCTGCAGTTCGAAGGGCATATTTACTATACTTTGGGTGTCGTGTTGAAGACCAGGATAAATCATGACCTCCCCACGTTTGTTGTACGAGTTGTTCATCTACTCTCAATGCCTGGATGCATGGGAAGAACGTTTCTATGCGCTTTGCTGTGCCCGCCATTTGGTTTGAACCAACAAACCATAGTACAGATTGCTACTTTTGCATGCTACCCTGCTTAAAGAAAAGTATAAATACGAAGAAGAAGAGGAAGATCGAATACCCAGTGATACCATCTGTCATTCAACCAGTGGCCCATGGAGAAGGATTGCCTGTTCCCGATCCCCCGGTTACCATTCCGACGGAAAGTGATACAGAGAATGAAAGTGAAGGTGAACCTGTTCAACATACCAGTGACATTGATCCTTCATTTGAGCCGAAAACCAACTATCTTGAACCACACCGGCTCACACAAGCGGAACTTCATGACCTGATTAGAGATTTGGAACTGCCAAAGAATAAAGCTGCGCTCTTAGCATCTAAGTTGCAGCATGGAGGATACAGTTAGGGTATCAACTCTACGCGATCGTCAAAAAGATCTTGCAAAATATTTCTGCTGCACCGATGAGTTAGTATTTTGCAATGATGATCCAGGTTTGATGTAGAAACTGAAGATTCCGTACAAAGTAGAAGATTGGAGACTGTTTATAGACACCTCCAAAGCAAGCCTTAAGGTTGTGCTCCTGTACAACAGTAAGGAGATATCAGCATCAATCTCTGTTGTTTATGCAACCCTAGGTAAAGAAAATTATCTCATGTTGGAAAGCATTCTGGATCTTATAAAATATCATGAACGCAAGCGGTTAGTTAGTGGTGATTTTAAGGTGATCGCAATTTGCTTGGTCTACAAGGTGACTATACAAAGTACAGTTCTTACATATGTGAGTGGGATAGTCGTGCAAAGAATGTCCATTACACTCAAAAGGAATGGCCGCGACGAACAGCTTTGTTGCTAGGCGAAAGAAACATTTCAAATGTACCTCTCGTGAACTCACAAAGCATTGTGCTCCCATCATTGCACACCAAACTTGGACTTACGAAGGCATTTGTGAAGGTCATGAACAGGAATGAACGTGCATTGGCATGTGCCAAAATTTTCCGCGTCTAAGTACAGAAAAGATTAAGCAGGGAGTCTTTATTGGTACGCAAATATGCAAGCTATTGCAAGATGAGGTGTTTGAATCTATTCTCAGCGCTGATGAGCTCCATAAGTGGCATTGTTTACGCAATGTTTGTACCAGATTCTTGGGCAACCACCGAGCCGAAAATTACAAAGAATTAGTAGAAGAATTGCTATCTGCCTACGAGAAACTTGGGTGCAATATGTCATTCAAAATGCACTTCCTTCATTCCCACCTTGACGTCTTTCCAGTGAATTGTGGATCTTTCGGTGACGAGCAAGGAGAGCGATTTCATCAGGACATTTCTACGATGAAACAACACTACAAAGGAAAGTGGTCAGTTTCAATGTTAGCGAATTTCTGCTGGATGATTCCAAGAGATGCTCCAGATGTTCCTCATAAGAAACAAGCAAAAAGACGGCTTGTTTAAAACAGATGCTTTAGGTAACTTATACCAATACAGTTCTTATCTTGTAGCGCTATATGCAAAATGTTAAGAGTGCTACTCTGTATTACACTGATAGTGTGCCAGGAGGACGTTATATTTTTGATATTCATATTCAATGTCCAAACATTTATAAGAGACAGCTATTTTTATTTCCGTAATTATGTTAATGTTTGTTACTTTTACCTTTACAGTTTCATTATCATAGTGTTATATGCAAAGTGTAAATTGTGTAATTAGTAC
>NC_137458.1:126404988-126436695 GCF_964235325.1 Thermobia domestica | reverse complement strand
CAGGTATTTAAACTTGTCCGGCACTTTTTAGAGATATTTTTAAAATCTAATGTCTCCACAGATTTTAAACCAATTTCTTAGAAAATAACAGGATATACAGTAAATGTGCCAAATGTTCAAAATTAGAAAAGCGAATTCATATCTTGTTTGGATTTGCATGCGATGGTCTTCGAAAATTTGTTGCTTTTTGTCAGTTTTTCACTTACTGCACGCAGTACAAAATACACTTGCACAGAAACAAATACACGCACAAAGTGCATTATATGATACAAACCTTAGTTGATATGTAATATTGAGTTTACACTTTACAGAAAATCTGTTTTTCAGATCTAGGAGTTCCAGTACTTCTCTTTAGTGTTGTACATTTCGAAGCACTTTCCCACGCAAAGTCCAACTTTATATATCAGGCAATAAACCAGGGATGCAAAAAAGCAACAAAATTTTACTCGCCCAAGAAAAAAGTTACTAGCTCACATCACATAATAAAAATAATTAACTTAACTTCCGTGTGATATTAAATACTCACCCGCACCGATGAACCACATGCCCCAGGCGAGTGGTTATTTGCATCCCTGCAATAAACGCTAATATTTATTAAAAACTTCCTTTCATCGTGCGGATGCTACGCACTTTGCATCTCCTTTGTCCTACTCTGTTAGAATTTGGAGATATTGGGGGGAAAACTCTCTATGGGTAATGGCCCCTTGCTACCAAGCCTTCTACCGGGGAAGGTCTCTGTACTTCAATGCCTGCTGAGTGCAGCAGTTTATCTGCTACATTCGCATAAAAAGTTCGAAGTGCGATGTTTTCCTGCTTTCTTCCTGTACTGTATGTGAGCATTGACATATGTGATAAACAGCAGAAAAAACAGCTTTTCCACCACTTGACAGACATACTAATAGCTCTTGCGTAGTTGATTTGTAAAAATCGCGTAAAGCTGGCTTCCGTACAAGGCATATGTGAATAATTAGTGTAAAAAGTTCCTTGTTTTCAATTCAAGTAACACGCTTTCATTCAGAAAAAACAAAGATTTTTGTTTTAGTAATTTTTCTTTTTCTCAATCTGCTGTTTTGCGTATTGATTCATTTCTTTTACTACTATTCCTGGCGGGAGCTCATGTAGTTTAGATTCCACGTTAATCAGTAGGTCCATGTCTCATATAGCCTCGCTGCTGAACAGGACGTTACACTCAAAATCAACTCAACTTTTCTTTTTACTATAAAAATTCATCGGTAAAAACAGCTGAAACATTTTAAATGCGGAATACTCTGTAAGCCCAGCATTTTGATCAATTCCCGGGACACCACTAAACAGGGGTTTTGTATTTACTTGAATTTTATCGCTCCAAGCTACATCAGAATCTGCCTTTGAATAGGAACGACGCGTTTTCTTCTCTCTTTCCCAGTGCAGCCTCAGGTTTACTTGAAACAGAGTTACTATCTTGTTCACTCCCGGATACGCCACTGAGCACAGAATAATCATTATCATTACTATTAATTACTAACTCATAACCGTCTGAGTCGGAGTCATTCATCAGCTCTGCAATTTCATCATCGCTAAACATTTTGCCTCTTCTTTTTTGTAATACCGCCGCTCGTAAAGAAATATCCATATTTTCTTTTCAATCAAAAAGCTCGAGATATACTCAGGAAAATATAAATGCCCATTCGTCCGTCTCATTGCAATGAACCCATATGATGTGAGTGCGTGTGTAAGTTTTTGACGCCTACGAACCGAAGGGAAGTGTTGAAGACGTAATCAGTGCGACGTAATTAGACGCAAATACAGCCCTCGTCACCTACTCATTGCTTTATTTTCTTTCGTTGAAAGAAAACAAAAGAAGCCATTCTGTGTTACTGTATATTCGGCAGGGGAATTGATCGCAGAACTTGGGTGAACAGGTGATTGCCAAGGCTACAATACATTTCTTTTTAACCTTTAAGATGTTCGTAAGCTGGAAAGTGTGTATACTGATAGATCTTGAGGTAGAAATGGAGCCATTGTTAATAAGTATTCAGGAAGATAGCAGGAGCAGCGATGAGTCAACAAAGCCATAACGAAAGTGAATGAAGTAAATAGATTAAGAGATGAGTTTTTGGATGTGTTACTTCAAAGTTTTATTTCGATTACATTGAGATGTGTACACTCATGTCCAAAATTATTGTCGCATATCTATAACTGTCTTCTTGTAAGAATATAATATGATAATGATTTTGCAGGGTACTTTTAATACTGATACTATATGTAGAGTCGGGAAATGTATATTTGTGGTAAATTTCATAGGAAAAGAACTATAAATACGAAAATTAGCACGGGTAAAACAAAATGTTGCTAAATGGATAAGAAAATTTTGTTTTTGTTTTATTGTTCTTATTTACTGCTCTTTTGACATGAAATTTGCCACATACATGTCTTTGCCGATTATACACATACTAACATTATAAGAAATACCAGGCGAATTCGTTATCAAATTATATTCCTACAATAACATATTTATAGACATGCGACAATAATTTTGGACATGAGTGTACATGCATTATTATTACTTTTATGATGTTGTGAAAAGTTATAATAAATACTTTTTCCTAATACATTCTTATGAAGTAGGTTTCGCGCTACAAGCTTCCTGAACGCGACAACACTGCCCGACAGCGTTGCCGCACTTCCAATTACTGTATGCTGTTTCTTCATATAAGCGTGGGGAATTTAAAGATTGGGCTGCAACATAGCTCACCGCTTAACGCAGAGAATATGTTGAAGTAAACATTTAAAAAAAAATAAATACTCTACTAACTAAACCCTTTTTTGTTAATAGTTCCAAATATTTGGAACACTAGACTTCCAAATTTTCGAACAGTGTTTTGTACGTTTCTCTACCTACCATGGTAAAGGAGATCAGAGCGTCGTGCATTTGTTTTAATTACACAAAAAGTATAAAGTGATGAAAATTGAACTTTTCCCAACTTACAGTTAATGGATACATCTACATATTGTATACAGGAAATTATTTCACGTGATCTCTATTCTGAGATATAGTCCTATAAACATTGATTTACCAAAAAAGTACGAAGAAATACACACTTTTTCATTATTTTTTTCTCACTACATAGTACAAAGAAAATTTTTATGTCTTAAGTATTGAAAAGACAACATTTCAACAATTCCAACGGGGTACGACAATGTAATATAAGTTTTGACTGGATGTCACGGCAGCACCGCGAAGTCAGGGGCCTATCTTTATGAAATGGATAGTAGTCATAAGTTGGGTGGAGTCATCCCGACAAATGTCGTGGAGCCCGGACGTTTCGGAGAAGGGAGGGTGGAAAAAAATTATCATTTTTATAATTTTTCATAGGCCTACATTTTTTAGAGATTAAATTAAACAAAATTAGATTCAAATATGTAGATTTAGCGACTTTGTAAACACCTTTTAGTGACAAAAGTAAAGTTCTTTCCTTGATAAAGCAAGAATTTAGTAAAGTTTATATTGTTACTTGAGTATTTTGAACCCCAAGCAGATTAGAAATGTTATTAAAATACACTGGTGGTCACTCTCTTCATAATTCTTTTATGAGTTAGACGAATTGAGGTAGTGATGCTTATACCAGAAAAACTTCCCGAAATAATGAAAGCTTTACAAGAAACACAAACCCAGTGCAGTTTCTCTCGTAATGAGACAGTAGAAGTAAAGGATGTTATTAAATATTTCTCCAAGTTTGAACCATTGATTCTCTTGAATGTTTAGTGAACATTTTAGACCATGTAAAGGTAAGAAGTAGGATGCTGCAATCAGAAAATAATTCTCTTGATACTAAGATAAACAACATTAAAGCTGTTAAGGTAACCGTAGGTAAGGATATAAGAGGTCTGTGGTCTGAATACTCAAGCGGAGCTAAAATTTTTCTAACATTGGGATTGAGGCAGTTTTTTCAAGAGAGATGGGAAGGAGAAGGAATGTTTTCTTCTATAAATCTGATCAATTTGTTACAATTAATTGGCATCTTATAACTTTTTCTATTCTTGTGGCTTCCCGAACTATTAGTTATACAATTCTTAAATTGGTTGTTTAGTCGCATAGCACAAGAGAAATATAGAACATGATGTAAGAAGAGGTAATATTAAGAGCTGTGTTAAAAGACAAAATGCGATTATGTCAGTTTACGTAGCTTTTTTAAAATTAGGGATATTTTGTACTCGTTTATTTTTTTTATTTTTTAGTCTAATATTCTTTTTCAGCAGTGAAACTATTCGACACCTCACGCATTTTGAAGCTGAGGACATTCACAAGGGACCAAAAATAGGACTGCCTGGCACCCTTAGCTGTTACGTTAGTTATGTATCAATGTTCACAATAATGATATATGATAAAATCGTAGTGAGAATACTGTGGCAAGCAATACAAAATCGTTTTGTGGGAAAACACACCCGCAACGAATTACATGACATCATTATGCAAATGGTTATCAAAATAATGGAAATACCTACTGAAAATGCAACTTACCTGAGTAATAGGACATTTGCCTAAGACAACAGATCTGATTTGTCGCGAAATGGAGGCATGTATGCCATGAATGGCTTCTAGATAAATATTGTACCATTCCTCATGCAGTGTAGTACTGAATAGGAGAAAGTTGCTCAAAATGGGATACTTAGTGCAAGATATGAAATACCTCACTTTGAAATTAACACATTCCATTGAAACTTAGACATTCTCGACAGCTATGTCTATTCAGTTTGTCAATTTGGCTTAGTTGAAAAATATATTTTCTACATGATATTAATATTTTTGGTATTTAGGTCAAAGTATGTCGTTTGGTCATACCGGTAGAATAAAACAGGATAGTAATAAAAAGTATGTGAAATATTAAAAATTATGTATAAAATATCGCTAGTTTGCTGCAATATTATTATAAGAGTATACGTTTAATCGTTTAAGTTTTATCTATTATTATAAGTGTTAACGTTTAAGAATATATATATGAAAATAAGGCCAAAGACATCATGGAAAACAAAATAAACTGAAATAATGTTGATTACAAACGAAACTATCATTGTCTTAATGAGGTTCCTTTACAAAAATCGTAGGTGAAACCATCACAGTCCTCTGGTTCTAATCCAGAACAAGTTTCGTGTTCCCATTGCTGACATTAAAGGCACTTGTTCTATCCTTCAGTAGATTTAGAATTTGAATACAATACTTGCACGCTGCATCATTACCAGAATCTTCTGAACTACTGGATGTATCTAAATCATCTGTGTTTACTACCTTTCGTTTTGTTCCTTTTGTTTTATTAGGATTAACATCTTTAACTGTATCACGTTTAGAATTAATCTTTGTCGTTGGATTGGACCGAGAGCTCTTGACCCCTTGAGCCTGTAGTAACTCCTGCTTGTAAGGAGACGACGTTAGAATTGCTGTTTTCCCCATCTTGGTATTTCGTCGTGTGTTGCAATTATTTTCAGCTATAGGTATCTTATATAAGTCCTTCGGTGATAACTAGTTACTGTGCTGAAAGCAGACGAAGGTCTAGATTCTGCATCCTGTGAAAGTTCTGTAGATCCAACAGGTGAAGCATCTGATCGATACGTTTTCTCTTTCTGTTGACTCTACTCGGTGTGTCACCTAGCTAGAAGTCGACGATTGTGATGGGCTAAGGTATATAAGATCTGACTCTTTTGGTTGAAGTGTCTGACAAGCCGAAGTTTTCTGTATGGGTCTATTTGTTGTCTCAGCAGAATCAAACATCCACTCTGGAAACACATCTTGTTCAAAGGATATATTCGAGTTTTGCGAAATCTACTTACAGCTGTTTGGACTCGTGCAGCTTCCGTAAATGCTGCTCCATACAGTTGGGTGACAATGTTGCGAATTGTTACGACTCTTCTTTGGTGTATTTGGAGACATTTCTGTACTTCCTGGGAATAGTATGTGCTCACTGGTGCTATAAAGAACCCTACCATTCTTAAGCCCCTTTCTTACTTTGGATACGCTTGCCACCAACGTAGAACGACACACTTCATACTCTTTGGAAGCTTTTAGACAGCCCACCTTTCTTTCAATGATGTCCCTTACAGCATTTTCCATGTTTTCTTGGCTCCAGGATTGCCGATCGGTTGTTCTTCTGTACCTTCCCATCTAAATTATTCCTGGAAGATAAAGCAAAATTAGATTTATAGTACTCATGCATACATAGAACTACTTCAATAATATTAGGCCCTCTACTTGCTTTGTTTGTTAATGTTGTTTATCCGTAGGTCATAGAGCATTACGAAGTGTAATTATTGGCAGGTCATATTTTATACTAGCACTTTATATAGTTGTTAACACTGTAATATATGTAACTTGTATTTTTTTTATTCTCATTTTAAGTACGTAAGGCAAATCAATTATCTAGAAATGCTCGGGTAAAACGAGCTACTATTTCGTTTTTCCATACTGATTGGTATCCTATTTTGTCCGACTCTATAATGATTTAAACAATATGGCGCCTTCCAAAAAATAAGCAAGCTGACAAAAAGTATTTTAAGCAAAATTATAGCTAAAACATTAATTTACTATAGGTACTCACTCACCTTCGAATAATCGAAAGCTAGCCACAACTTCTTTACTTGTTCCAACTCAAAACATTTTAGTGATACATCTATTTTTTAAATGTTCAGGTTTCAATGCCACTCATAGTTCTTTTCTGCATCATGACTTACTGCAGAATGGCGGCTGTTATTGCAGCGTTAGCTCTGTGGTCAGACACCAGATAGAAGCACTTGTTTACGAACGAGGCCCGATGTTCCGTTTTACCGTACTATTCCTTTTTAGCAGACTCTCCCCTACTATCAGAGAGAATGAAGGATAATCTGTGCTCTGGTGTCTGTGCTCCACAACTGACCATCAGTGTTCAATGATGTTGGGGACTGTGAATTGTACTGGTCAAGGGATGTGTGATTAATCCCCATGTTAATGAAACCACACCTCAACAACTCCAGTAGTATGAATTGACGCATTCCCATCACAGAAAATCCCATCATTGGCGGGAAATATAGTCTGAATCATAGAATCAAGTGATCACCTAAAAATGCCGTGAACATTAATGCGTTATACGAGCATAATCATGGGACCCA
Source organism: Thermobia domestica (assembly GCF_964235325.1). Classification (NCBI taxonomy): domain Eukaryota; kingdom Metazoa; phylum Arthropoda; class Insecta; order Zygentoma; family Lepismatidae; genus Thermobia; species Thermobia domestica. Next base: position 126,429,579 of record NC_137458.1, on the reverse strand, counting down.
CGGAACACCGAGAAATAGCGACCCGAATCAGGGAGTCATCGTCATGTTTTACGATAGGAAGGAGATAGCAGATAATAAGGTTCTTTGGGTGTCCAACAGACATAAATATGGAATATTGTTCAACATAAAGTGAAAGAGGCCTCATTGGATCATATTACGCGTTTTCAATCGTAAAGATTCAATTTGCATGTTCTCGGCACCATAAAGGATTGCTGGCGTTGCTCATTAGTTTGAAATTGCAACTCGACCGCTGATGTTGAGGTTGCCCAATTTGCACCTGATTGATTGTCGCAATAATCTGTTTCAAATGCTAATGAGTTCCGTAGTCACTTTTATAGCATTTACTCTACGATCTTTGGTGACAACCCTCTTCAGTACCGGACAATCTCTGTCACTGAAGCTTCTCTTCCGACAGAGTTCAATTCCTGTTAGGAACATGTGTAATTCGGATTCTTTGTTAGACAGTAGTTTTACGTCTTAACTGAAAAAAATGGTTAAATGAATTGCTGATTTCCTTTAGAAATTGTAGAAATCGAATGCATACTTGAATTTCAATGCATTGTGAAACTAATAGTGTTCTTATTTAGAAGTTAATAAATATTATAAGTATACAAGAAATGAAAAGAGTTAATTTTCACCATTACTTAGTTTTTTTGTATTCGTTTCAAATTACACTGTTAATAAACGAAATTGAAACTCAAGAAATGGGTTAAACAGTTTTGACAAAATTAATTATTTTTCACTTCTTGAATAGCCTGAACTCTTTCTGCTCAGTAATGTATTTAAATTTGAGTTCAATAATTCTGTATGAAAGGCACGTACTAAATATATGATTATGCAAGGCCAAATTCGTTGTTATTTTTCTCGTATCAGAATTTAAAGAATTCCTTGTCTCAAATTATGATTTTGTACATTTATTATTTCTTTGGAACAAAAATATTTATATGCATTTGAGTACAATGTCCAATGTATGCAACGAGTACATTTGTCTTTTCGCGGCGTCCCCTTATGCAGTTCACAAAATCACCTGAACCATCTAATATTATGCGTTGTTCATTGTGCCTTAATATATTTAATAATATTCAGAATATATTATCATGTCGTTTCTGCAGAAGCTTGCTTTCCCCCTTGCATATATGCATTCCAGCATCACACCACGTTCACAACGGCTCTCGTGAACGTGGTTACACGTTTCTGATGCGGCTCTTTATGACGCCCACTTTAGTGCTTCTGTCATTAGAAAACAGTGCAAGAATAGTTGCAACATCAGTTTAAGTGGAATAAAAAATGTTATTAAAAAGTACAAGGGCAAGACATGCAACCAGGATCATTTCAGAATGTGGGAGATTTGTCCGATTGTGTCAGAGTTTTGTCCATTTGTGTGGCAGTTGTGACAATTTCTGCATGTGGGAGTTTTGTCCATTTGTGTGGGGGTTTTGTCCATTTATGTGGGGATTGTGACCGTTGCTATTTGTGGAGTTTTGTCCATTTGTGTGGGAGTTATGACCGTTGGAGGTTATGACCGATTACCAGTGTGGGGGTTTTGGCTGTGGGAGTTATGACCGTTCGTGCATTTGGGAGATTTGTCCGTCTGTGTGGGCGTTTTGACATTTCTTGAGTGTGGGAGTTTTGGCTGAGGGAGTTTTGACCTGTTCCCGTACAGAAAGGTAAGCAGGAGCAGCGCAGCGGAGTAACTGCGATCTCCCGACGTTCAAAACAAGATTTGAACGTACAGTGTTAGTTATTGTTGACTATTTTCGTGAATTAATCTGACGCTTTAAACAGAATCAAAGGGCAAACTTTTGCAATTGAAAATAGAATAATACAGTAGTATATAACTCATTCTCTCAATCAGTTATCTGCATTTCTTTTTGTCTCAATTTCACATCATAAAAATAAACTAATGGAACAAACAACATTACGGCTTTCGTACGGAGGGGGATGGGTCCGATCTTAACCTCCTCCCCAGCGACTCTTAAGTTAACGCTTATTTGAAGTATTTTTATTTAATATGTATAATCTTCGATTTTTCTTTCGGGTACGGTTTTCCTGCCTAAATAAACTGAATATTTGTAAGAAAAGAGAATAGCTTATGAAGTCATACTGTACTTCGTAACATTGTTACAATCTTAAGATCTTACTTGCTATATTGTGAGAACTTGAAGGAAATTTTGGAACTGATTTTTACGATTTCAATATTATTTTTTAACGTATGCGAAATAGAAATAGACGAGTATTGTTATTTGCAGTAACGTAGTATAACACACGTCTGAACACTGTTTTCTTTTTGCACAACTTACTTATTTCCGTTGCGCTGAGACATGATTCTCTAAAGTGGCAAAAAGTTAAAAAGTGTTACTTGGTGGTAGACTGAATACTTATAAATGTGTTCGCTAGTATTTATTATTTCTTTTCCATATATTAAAGTTACGTGTTGCTATAATTTTTGGTAGATATAGCTTTACCGTTTTCAAAAGTATAGCTTATTCCCATTCTCATATCTCAATTACATCTCTAAATTAAAATAATTATATATACTGAACTATAAAAATGTTAGGTGGCTATACTCCGTATATTCCTGTATACCCTCATTACATCCTTGATAGGTTTGTAGTGTTCGATTTCCCTAAAAGACTGTGAAAGTACTAGTGAACGTAAGGCCTGTTTGACACGGAAACATATTCTCGGAAGCATTACCCTATTGTGTAGAGAATTATGTTGAGCGATTGTAAGCTACTGGACATTATTTAGTACATTGATTGTGAAAGTTTAGAAAGAAGTTAGGACAGACATATTCGGTCAAATTTAACTGTCATCAGGAGGTAAAAACTAAACTTTGCCGAAATTTCAAAGTTGATTTAAAGAAATAAATGAAATAAATGGCTGACAGATTGTGAAATAAAATTATTATTATTATTATTATTATTATTATTATTATTATTATTATTATTATTATTATTATTATTATTATTATTATTATTATTATTATTATTATTATTATTTCTTTCATTGCCTGAAATTTGAAGAGAATTGCCAGCGGACCCGAAAGGTGTAACATACTTGGGACATTTGATTGAAAAAGTAAAACAGACATGAAAACTGTAACACGTACATTAATACTATGCTGAATTTAACTATTTTAAGCACCAGGGGCGCATCCACACGTAAGGTCCACCGGGTCCCTCCCAAAACACTTCGCAACTCGATATACATTTGTACACTTTCATAATAAAATATAACTCTTTAGTACTGAAATTATAGGTGTAAACTAAAGATTTAATTTTATACTTCATATGTATTCGTTCTATTCTTATAGGATTTTTTAAAAGAAAATGGGTGGCATAACTCAACTATTACTTATCATTTTTCAGTTGTAGAATTACATCAACTTAATAGTAATTAGACGTAATGCCCGTAGTATTGAACCTGGCGTTTCAAACTTTGGACCTATCTCAACAAAATTTTCTGGTGCAAGCCTGCCAAACACACCAAAAATTCTATCAGAACTTCTCGCGTGATCATAATTACGAATAAAGCTCATAATAATCTTGTGGGAAAAGTTAAATTGGCTCAATTTTGATTGATTGCATCAAATTTTGGGTGTGTTTGAACATGCTGCATGTCTTCATTACGAGTCCGAAGATTCAGGTAGCTCTGGTATTTTCCGTTGTTTGATTGACTTCATGAAATGTCCTGTCTTCCTTACCTGTCTATTGACTGAAGATGTTCCTGGTCCAGTGGACGAGCGTCAAACACATTACAGTAATCTCATTTTTAAACTGTAAATCTCGTCTTCTATAACCTAACCTCTGACAGAGAACGTAAATACAAAATAAACAGTCATGAAATGTCTTGGGACAACAATGCATGATCACATGGACATATTGTTCGTAATTAAAGGTACCTCTGCAACTGTCATAATAATTTGGGCCATTGCATGTTGCTTGTATACGGTTAACAGTTTAAAAAACAGCATACCTCGAAATTCAAGTATACGAGTCTCGATTTGATTGATTTGATTTTGAGTTCAGCGTCCCTTCCAGCAGCAAGGTTGTATGAGACGTGGAGCTACAGATTAACGTGGGATCCAAACCACATGAGCTCCGGAATCGAATCCGGGTCGCCCACGCCAAAAAGTCGTACGCTAACCACTTTACCAGGAGGGAGCTCAGCAGATGTCTCGAGTCTAATACAAATACCAATTAATGTATCGTCGCGAAATTGATGGTGAGTCCGTAGAAAGACATAGAGTCTTCCAGCACACAAAAGAACTAGAAAAAACTATAGTGAGTATTGATATGCCTACTACAGAAAATTTAAGTTGTTTTATTATATTAAGGAATTTAAAAGCATTTAAAGAAATTCCATAATTCAGAATTATCTCAGTGCATTAGCTATAGTATCAATAGAGAAAAAATGGTAACAATTATACTTCAAAGGAATTATTGACAAATTGGCTATTCCGAGGTACAGCAGAATTGATTTCATACTACCTTGACCAAAAAGTTCTCGGAATAACCATTGTATTGCGTTCTCAGTCACTTGATTTGATCTTTTTTTTTCTGTGAGTTGCCACAACTGTCAGTTATATTTCTTCCCAATTTGAACATCCTACTTTACCATTAGTGTAAGTAACGCAGTGTTGAGTACATCTGCTTCGATTTTTGCAATGAAATTAATTTGACAACAATGAGTGTGCTTTAAATTTTGAGTTAAAAACGGATTCAATGGTGAAAAGATCTTGGAAATGTTGAAAAAGTGTTTCGGTAATGATGCTCTAAAACAAAACAACGGTTTACCAGCGGCGAGCACCCAATGAGCCAAGACCAAGAAAAAAAACATCGTTTTCAGTCGAAAAACGTGATGTTCACGGCTTTCATGGTTTACAACGGTGTTGTATATCATGAATTTCTACCGCAAAGTCAGACAGTCAACAAAAAGTATTATTTGAGCGTTATAAAGCGTTTGCGTGAAGCAATCTGTCTAAAAAGAAAAAAATCTCTTGTGAAACAACACGTGGATTTTGCACCATGACAACGGAGTATCAACTAGTGCTATCATTATCCGCATGTTTCTCACCAAAAACGGAACGAATATCATTCAGCAACTACCGAACTCACGGGATTTAGCTCCGTGTGACATTTTCCCGTTTGATCGACTCAAGAAACCATTACAGACAACACATTTTAGAGCCGAGAGGAGATCGAACGAATATTGAAGACGATTCTGATGGACATACCGAAAATCGAGTACCATAAATGTTTTGAGAACTGGATCAAGCGCTGGCATAAGTGCGTTGCAGTCGATGGGGATTACTTCGAAGGAGACAACATCAATTTTCAGGAGTAAACTTGTATTTTTAATTTTGTAAGTGAATTCCGGGAACTTTTTGAACAAGGTAGTATACAAATAAAATAGACCATTTGTTATGAATGGGTATTTTTTATTGTGTTTAAGTACCGTATATTTGGTTATCTTCATTGATTTTATCGTTTTGCTTATTTAGAATACTGAAAGAATTATAGGATTAGAATTTTCTAACGGATGTGAACTACCGGAAAATTATGTCACGAGACGCCACTGTTGCATTTCATATTTTGTATTGGTATCTGTAAAATAAACATAAGCTCCAAAAGTGTTCGAACATATGCAACTCTCCCCTAAGTTATTAACAGTTTATGGGAGCAGTGTTAACAAAACTGTATCAGTAGCAATAATTAAACTTTCACTTAAAATTTCCAATCAAAATATTAAAATGCTCCAAAGAGGAAAATATCAGAACTCATTATAATACAGCAAAGTGAAATATGCTCACATACTATACCATTGAATAATTTAGTCTAAAAAAAAAACTGCTTCCTATGCGTATATATATATATATATATATATATATATATATATATATATATATATATATAGTATACATATAAACTGATTCATTAAAGTTTACTATAATTGGATTGGAGCATCTTTTGGTATGCCCTGAAGATTCAACAGGCGAAAATGTGGCCTCCACCCATTGGAACCATTACGTTGGACTTAAGAGAACCTTCCGGCTGTTCTATGGACACAATGATTGTCTTTTTTTATTATTTCTTTCCTTCTCGGAGGAACAATCCTTTCTTTTCCCGGCATCTCCTTCGTTCTTTCGCTTTCTGTTATTAAACTTTTGCTTCCTTCTCTGAATGGCCAGAGGTGACGTGAATTTATGGCCGTAGCGATACCACCAAGGGCTTCCTATAGATTCCTTCAACAATGGGTTTCATCTGGTTCGATAACGGTTATACTCTATATTATCCTCTCGTGGCGTACACAAAGACCACGTTTGCTTAATAATGCTTTCGTTCTCCGCGTTCCTTTCCTTCTGAACAACCGTTCTTTAATACATTAAATAATTACCAAGTTTAATATGTGTTTCTCTTCCATTCACCCAATTTTACTGGAGGATTCTAATTCCGATTAGTGCTTTATTGGTTTCGGTTGGCATTAGATTAGCAATGTGTGGCGCGAAGGATGTCTAAATAAATGTATCAAGGTAATACCATCCCATCAGGCGCGCACACTCAAAGTTTTGTTTGGAGGGTTCCAAAGTTGAGGAGGGTTTCAATACTACAAGATACACTACTTCTATGTAGTATGGAACGATTATTCTATACCCGAAAAAAACTATAAGTAATTTTAAATACTGCTGCCTACATTTTCGGAAAAGACTATAAAAGTAGGATGTTTTTATTTGAAAAGTAAGAGTATAGGTAATTTGTAAGATCAAATTTGCACGGTAGATCAATAGTATCTGTCCTAAACAAGTAAAGTTTTATTAAGAAAGTGTTCAAATGTAGGCTGAGTTATTAAGTTTTTTGGGTTAAGAGTCAGTGGACCCTCACCTTGGTGCACTCCTGCATCCCATACAGCCTAATCCGTTTTCATCGAATGTTCTAGGAACTTAAAAAAATAATTAGAAAAGGTCATTTGGTAAAATAGCAAGCTTTTTTGGTCAAATCCTTTTTCGGAAGTTTGAAGGTTAAAATGAAAAAATAAAATAAAAACCTATGTCTTATGTGTATGCTTAGTAGGTTAAACTTTCTAAACATACAAATGAATGAATGATGACTATTGAAATGATTGGCAGAACTGAAGATAGCAGAAGGAAATAGAAAAAATATCAAGAAAACAAAATAAGCACACTTCCTCCTTACTGCTTTTCGCTCTTCATTTGATTTCCCCTCCTCTAAAAAGCAATCATTTGACACTGTGTAATTTACCATACAAGAACAATAGAAATCATCCGACGTGGATCAAACTTGGCGTAGTAGTAGATCTTAATGAATTTATTATGTATGTGAAATATTATGTTGCCTAGTCCTTGTAGTCCCATGTTAGGACTATCAAAGTAATAGTTTAGTCTTCATCAAATTCTGAAAGGAAGAAAGAGAATCTCTAGTTCCTTTCCAGAACAAGAATACAATGGAACATAGTAGTTATTAAACGGATAATTTGAGAAATAAGAAGATAAATGATGAAACAGTTGATTAGCTATGTTTTAAAAAGTAAATTAAATGAAAACTTTCAGTTTAACATGCCAAGATTATGCCCTTTAGGCTAAGGGAGATGGATGATTAAGGGATGTGAATGATGTTGGAAGAATCAGGAGAATGGGGATGTAGAAGGGAACGGGAGTACCCCGAAAAAACCTACGGACACGATGTTCTCCACCACAAACTTACTTGGCCAGGGATTGAATCAGGGACACCACGCACCAGAGGTAAGCGCTCTACCACTGAGCTGCCATGCCTCCTGATTAGCTATGTTGTAAATGCAGTCCTGATGAATGTTTTCCTAGAGTTTCCAGATAAAGTGAGGGAGTTCCATTGTATATAGTCAGTTTTTCCCCTTCTTGAAATGTAAAATCTCAAACAATGGTTGCCTTTACTCCATCTAAACAAAGTGAAAATACTTTTCAACAGAAAAGATAAAATATGCAAATAAAAAATCACAATATACAGGGTGTTCATTTATTATGTAGCTACAATTCACTCGTGAAATCCTCACACCCAAACAATAAAAAATGTCCATAGGAAGTAGGGGGTAAAACGCATTGTTTCAAAGTTACGAGGTGGCAAAATCGAGAAAATTGTAACTTTGAGGCTCCCTAGCTCGAAAACTATGAGAGGTATCAAAGGCTGTTAAAGAAATATTAGAGGAACTATACCATTGTCTATCTAAATACCTATGTTTCAGAGTTGAGTTGTACCGGCGAAAGTCATTTTAGAGAGAGAGATGGAAGAGCTGAAGCTATACCGCAGTTCTTTCTATAAAATCCATTGTACCATACGATACCAACTCTGAAACATGTTTTATTTAGATAAACAGTGTACTAGTTCCTCTAATATTTGTATAACCGCCTTTGATATCTCTCATAGTTTTCGAGCTAGGCAGTCTCGAAGTTACAATTTTCTCGATTTCGGCAATTCGTAACTTCGAAACAATGCGTTTTTCACCGTATCTTCATATGGACTTATTTTTAATTGTTTAGGTGTGAGGATTTCACCTGTGAATTTTGGTTACATAATAAATGAACACCCTGTATATCTATAATGGACACTAGCTTTCGACTAGCTAGAGGCTTGATATCCCTGTAAGTCCGGGTGATATGAAACCACGAAACTTTCTGTGTAAAGAAATTGTAATAAGTAAATTTAGAAATTAAGAAATTTAACAAGGAAGAAGAATTGAATATCGGAAGTTGGAAATAGAAGACAGAAAAATAAAAGTGAATTTGGTTAGATATTTTATTTTTTCATCGTAATTTTTTTATATTGTAATACCCGGCACCCAGAAATCTGATTTGAACAGTACAAAAATCAGTTAACGAATAAGAAGAGAAAATATTTAATCGAAATAAACAAGTGAAGATATTTTTCAAGCAATCCATCATCCCACAAAAAGTGGCTAACGTGTCTTAAAAATATTTTTCCACTTCCCGTATCGCGTATTTCGTACGTATGTACTGATACTGTTAAAGTTGTTCGAGTATTCGTTACTTGAATAATTGAACCGATGAGTGGAAAAAGGTAAATACTGGTATTCTAATAAAGAAGAAGGTTCCACGATAGAAATTTCTGTATAACTAAACATCAAATCTCTCTACGTTTTTGGTATTTTGGAAAATGAAGGGTCTTAACATATGCTTGAAATATTCCATATATATTGTGAAGCGGTTTTCTTTTTCGTTTTTTCAAAAGTAAGGTGGTGTGGAATTTTCTTCTTTTTTCATTCACTGAATCAGTAAGTCTGCTGTTATTCAAATGGGTCGAATACCGGAATATTCGTTTCCAATGTTCGAATACAGAATTTTATTTGAATATTCGAATAATGGCTTATCCAATGTTGACAGCTGGAACCAGTGGCGTGGCTCTATAATAAAAGTTTCTTGGTGGTGAGATTGAGTGGTGGGGAATGGCACATACTAAAAGAATTAATCTTTTGTATGATGGTCTCAGTACACCAACTGTACTGGATCCAAGCGCCGGTAGGATTTCACTTTCTTAGTAGATCATGTCCTTCATAACCTCGGCATACATAAAGTAAAACATAAAAACTAAAAACAAAAGTTAAAAGCACTAGTATGCATGCCACGAGGACAGCCTACGTCTTGCGACATCTGTATTTGATGTAAAATCTTGAAAGAGGCTTAACGAATTACCTGTTGAGTATACTCTTACATTTCCTATCTAGGGAAGGATGTTTCCAACGTAAAATTCTTGATGGCGTTGGGGCATTAGGAGTACGTATGTGGATAAATCATTAATCTATTTGAAGCAATAATAATCACTTCTTTACAAGAATTTTCTTCAAAAATTCTGATTTATCTTGAATATTGTCATATTCAATGTAATTTTCTTTCAAAATTACTTAGCATATCAATACAGAATAGATGTTATAATATCGAAACTAATAAATGTCTGTTTATAAAAACCGAAGGGGATAAAAATATATACATGCAACGTTGATAAAGAATAATTTTTCCTTTCCTTTTCTTTTTTTTCTAGAAAATTCAAAATATTCAGTGATTTAATGTTGCTACCAGAGAACATACGCAGCGGGTGGATTCTAGGGATCAAAGCCCGACACAAAATTCCTTCTTTGCTATAAATTTAGTACAATTTTATTGCTGATTTTACAAATTTTAATATAATTTATCCTTACATTAAATTTGAACCCCAATTTAAACCCCCCAGAAATAAATCCATGCGTATACCTGTTGCTATGTTGTGCAACCGACTGATGCCTCTTTCCATACAAAAATGTGGTTTTATGGAGTGTACAACCTACTTGCTTCCATAATTCCATTAATCCAAAAACAGTGACCGACAACACTCTTTTTAAATCTATTGATTCAGTTGTAAATTTTCTTATGCAGAAATCGTACACTACTGATGAATGACATGTTTATGGTAAGGAATGATAAGAACGGTCAACCAAACTGGTACGAACTTCACCATGTTCTGATATGTGGAAATATGATCTGAAAATCAAATCTGAATCAACTCCGGATGACCATAATCACTGACACCTTTATACTAGACTCTCACATGTTTAAGAGAATTGGAAGATAGTTGCAGTGTCTGGAGAACAATGTGTAGAAAATATGAGAGTATCAATGTGGAGAACCATCCTTTGCATTAATGTAATGTGCTGTTCATACAAGATTCTCCTGTAATATCTTGTTGGTTGCAGACTTGTTCCTGTAGAAGTCTCAGTAAATATAATGCCTCCACCACACGAAAACTTATATAAGTACACTTACGTTTTGTTTTACTTCATTGTCATATAAATGGAATATTCTATTGGGAAGTAAGATCTGATTTTTTTTAACCATTGCATTTGAAATATTTCTTTATAACGTAACGAAATACTGCATTTTTTCGATCAGATGTAAACTGTTGTCGGAAGTGAAAAAAAGACTAGCACTTACAAAAAGGGGAAAATTTTGCTTTAAAAGGAATTTTTTTTTTTCATTTTGTATCATGAATGGGTAGGAAATATGTTTCAGAAGACCCGCGAACACCAAGGGCGCCGATCAACATTTGCTACTTCCCAAGGATCTTTGCTGGGATATCTAATAATAAAACACAGATACCTCACCTCTCACCCCAAAGTCATAAAGATATCGTCGCCGCTGACGACACTGCTTTAACGTTAAACGTTAATCTCTAACAGACAGAAATAATGTAGTACCTGTTTCCTTTAAATAAAATACATGGCTTCACAATAAGAAATTTGTTCAAAATATTGGTTCTATATTCTTGGATAGTAATTGGTGCCGCAACTTGTGAGGAGGGAGTCAAACGGAGAACTGCCCCTCCATTTAAACTCCCGCCGTTTAAGGAGAGTTCACTTTAAGATAAAGCTTTTCGTACTCCATATGATACGATACAAACATGAATATATAAATGAAGTGTGAAATAGATACATCACACACACACACACACACACACACACACACAAATAAATAAATCTCAAATGAAGCACAAATGTGATCTTGGCCCATTTATATAAAATATCTACCATCAGGTGCCCCAGAAATAATATATATTTCTTAAGGCTTTAAGTTGTGTCAAATATTGCTCCTTCATTTTAACTTGTAAAGCCTAGAACAGGCCTACCATATCACTTTCAAAAGTACTGAAAATAATTTAAGGTGGTACCGCTGCTGCGCTATTATCTGAACAAAACATATTTCCTTATACCTTTAAGATGAAACATACTGTAAATATAATCTTGGCCTTACTTCAGTAAGACGTCAACCGGGGTCCTTAGAAGTAATAAAATGTTTATTAATAAAATGTTTTAAATTTTAGAGGTCCAATTGTCGCGTATGCTGATGATGTAAATCTGATAGAGTATGATAGGAGAACAATGAAAGAAATTGCAGAAGTCTTATTAAATGCTTGCAGGGACACAAGTTTGGAAGTAAATGAAAAAAAAAAAAACTAAATACGTGGCAGTTTGCCGTGATTGTAATATTGTAAATTATGGATGTATTAAAATATCAAATAATACTTTCGGCGAAGTAGATACTTTTAAATATCTAGGACCAGTGTTAACAGAACAAAACCATATCCACGAGGAAATTAAATGTGCACTAAAAGTAGGAAATTCGTATTATTACTCAGATTAAAATCTTTTCTGGTAGTGAATTCTGTCGAGGAATTTGAAGCTTTATAAAACTATCATGCCTGTTGCTCTGTATGATTGCGAAACAGGGTCGCTTACTCTGACTTGTGAGAGAACGCAAACTGAAAGTACTTGAGAATAAAATCCTAAGACTAATATTCGGACCAAGAGGGACAGGAATGGGCAATGATGGAAACATCAGGAACTGCTTAATTTATACTGCTTATCAAACATCTTTAGGATCATCAAGTCTAGGAGGCTCAGATGCGCAGGTCATTTAGCCAGAATGGAAGGAACTAGAAACGCTTTCAAAGTTTTAACTGGAAATTAAATCGGAAAATGACCATTAGGAAGACCTGAACGCAGATGGGAGGACAATATTAAGATGGATCTCAAAAATAAGAATACAAAGTAGAAACTGGATCCAATTCACAAAGACAGAAGTAAATATGGAGATCTTTTGTGAACGTGGCATTAAACCTCCGGGTTCCATAGGCCATAGAGTTAGTTAGTTAGTTTCTTATTTTCTAGGGAGACCCAACTTTATATTTAGAAAAAGAAACAAAGATTGTAATAATTGTTACTGTTTTCCGTTAAAAAAAAACTCCCGACTACGAACTTGACTTGCCAGACCACGTGGCAGAAGAAACACACATAAAAAGTGCACGCAATTGTATTGTATATTAAGACTAGTAATGGTTCGAGTATCGTCGTTTACTCCGAGGTCAACACCTTCTTGTAATTCACAAAAGAAAACGAAAGTCTTTTTGCAATTTCAAGGGAAGAAATATTGCAATATTAAAAGAAAAGTGCATACTTTCTTTATTGTCACAATATCGTCACGTAATATCTTGCAACTAAGTACATAATATTACATGTGAGAAGCTCAGTGCAAAGTTCTCCAAAAGGTGAACTAACTCATGTGGCGATTGTCAATCTAAATGAAAGTATATAAAAACAACCTCGCCCCTTTTCAGAGTACAGAGAAAGTAAAAATGCACTTTTGTTAAAACAAAGATATATATACATAAGGCGGCGAAGGGAATGTTCGTCTACACTGGAAGAAAAAGTATGAGAACAACACTGTGTATTGTACATTGTGATTCGACTAGAATTTTGTGCAGCATCTTCTCACAATAGTTAAGTAAAGAAAACTGAAGAAAGAATTCAGGTGAAAGTTTTGAAGAGATGTGTGTGTGTTATAATTCACTATATTCTACGTTCATTGCTCCCTTGTGTTATAGTCAGTTCACAATAATATCACTTTCGTCGTTGAGATTCTTGATTTTTCTCTCTCATAAACTGTGTAGGTAGAACTATTATCAAATTTCAAGTAATTCACACGAGTTCTTTCACTGCATTTATCACCTGAAAATATCATGCTCCAGTAGCCCAATGACTGTATGAAGCCGTCCAAGGGTGAATGAATAATCTTGAGAAGATTAATCGTTTTTACTTTTCAAATGATATAATTAATGTATCTGCAATTAACAGTAGTTCTTTTTATAATATGAAGTTAAAGCTTGGCTAAATGAATAATAAATATCTAGTAAATATTATAATAACCAATAGTGTAAAGAAGTGGCTTCAAGGGTTCTAACTCCCTTCCCCCTTGTGCAAGATATTATAAAAATAAAAAGTACGGGCCACTACATTAAACTTTTCAGCTTCTAATTCTTAAACTAAAACACGTTATGCTGCGGTTATAACTAACGCATTAATTAGTAAATTTCGAACAAAATTATGAGGCGTTTTTCGAAAGAGACGTCAACCGAAGAAAATTTATCCCCGAAAGTAAACTACTCCTTGTGGGTATTTTCATAAGAAATAATTTATGCAAGATTATAGATTATTAATGGAATATTTATTTATTAAATATGTAGACAATCGTCTGAGTCGTTTTTGAAAATAAAAACATTTGAAAAGGAATTTAACCCCACGAGTCAACAGTCCCTTGTTGGTTGTTTCATGAGAAATGGCTTATCGTGTATTGTGAGGTTATTAATAAAACTTTTGTTTAAGAAATGGGAACAAAATAGCTGAGACGTTCTTGAGAAAATCACCCGGAAAAAATCCCCAGGAGTAAATTACCCCTTGTGGATTTTTACATAACAAATGAATTATGTTGTGTTGATAAATTATTAACTAAACTTTTATTTATAAAGTATGAACAAAATCGTCCGATTCGTTTTTGAGAAAATCGCCCCCCAAAATTCACTGTCATGACTTTACCATCCCTTGTGAATTTTTTCAGAAGAAATGAGTTACGCTACATCGTTAGGTTATTACTGAAATATTTATTGATAAAATATAACAAAATTGTATCAGCTGCTTTTGAGAAAATCCCTCCAATAAAAAAAAGCTTACTCCCAAGGGTAAACTACTCCTTGTGGAGTATTTCAGGAGAAATGAGTTATGTAATAGGCTATTGATGAGATATTTATTTATGAAATATGAATAAAACCGCTTGAGTTGCTTTTGAGAAAATTACCCGAAAAATGCTTTAACCAAGAGTAAACTAACCCTTATGTATACTTTCAGGGCAAATTAGTTACCGTATTGTCAATTAATAACGAAATATGTATTTATGAAAAATGAACAAAATCACTGACGCAATTTTTGAGAAAGTCGTTTTAAAATAACTCATCCTAAGAGTAAACAACCCCTTCTGGATGTTTTCCAGAGAAATGACATATCATAGTATACGGTTGTTAATGAAAAATTGATGTATGAAATGTAAACAAAATCCTTAGAGTCGTTTTCGAGAAAATATCAATTTTCAATTTTCAACCTTCTGGAAATTGCTCTTCATTTTGGGCCTAGAAAGAAAATACGGAAAACGTCCCTATAGGTAATCTTGTACAAACCCTAAGTTTAAAATTTGTCGCGAATATGTTAAACTGTGTGGCTTCTAGGCTAGTAGTGAACGCATTTATATCGAGACAAACGTTCGGACGGACTGACGAACATGGGGTCGCGGTTGCTCAGTAATAGAGCGTTCACCTCTGGTGCTTGAGGTCCGAGGTGCAATCCCAGCCCCCGCCAAGTGAACATTGTGGTAGACAAAAACTGTGTGTGTGGGTTTCCTCAGGGTCCTCCCGTTTCCTCACACTTTCTTCATTCCACCATTTCATTCATTTCTCATCATCACTGTCTCCTTTAGTCTAGCCGACATAATAGTCGGACGTAAAACTCAAAGATTTTGTTTCATTTTTCTTTTGACGAGTACATGAACAGACACCGAAAAATAACTTTTTCGGTATGTAAGGGCCATGAAACGTGCAAATCCCTTGAAATCTCGAATTCGATTTTTTTTTCACGCTCACAATATTTTCTCCTTTCCTGCCGTCTTTCGAAAGTAACAAATATGAATGAATTTGGAAGCCTGAAACATAATTTTCATGAAATTTTGCATATGCTACTGCATGTAACCAGAGTGCAGGTCATTTGAAACTTTCAGAAAGTTTCTAGAAGCAATTGAGATATGTATTTTCACATTCACAATATCACAATTTCAGAGCTAGATCGTTGCAATGTTTAACATAGTTTTATTTTTCAACCGCAAATTTCAAACAAAAAAACCTGTTAATTTTATTTTAATATAGTCTATACAATATAGATACAAAGGTACTTCTTGGCTAAATGATCAGCATTCCCTTCTTCGGTATAAGAGACAGCAGAAATCGTTCACGAGTAGGGGTTTATGTGATTCGGATCACACGTGAAGCCATGAAGGCGAGAACCCAGAAATTTTTGTTGAGAGGGGTTCAAGGCTTGAGGTGAATCATAGGCGGGCGAAGGGGAGGGCAGGAGTGGCGGGTCCCCCTGTCTCACAAAATGTATTACATTTCTTCAGATTTTCTTAATACAAGTAAAAAATATCAAACGTAATATAGCAACCAGGGAGATGGAGATGCCCCCTTAGAAAATTTTCTTCGGGCGCCCATGGAGTAAATCCAATACTACAAGCCACTATGTCTATGTAGTATTGAACGGCAATTATTCTGCATCTCCCGAACGAGGATAAGTAATTGTAAAGTGCTTGCACCTACATTTTCAAAAAAAAAAAAAAAAAAAAATGATAGAACTAGATTATTTTTATAGATAAAGTGTAAGATCAAATCTTCATGCTACATCAATCATTTCTCTGCTAAACAAATATAGTTTTATTAAGAAAGTATATTAATACGAATGTATATTGAGTTAGGAAGTTTGAGGGGGTCTGGACTTGGTGGACCCCTCGCATGAGTGTGAAAAGGTACTCTCGGTATTGAAAAGGAGAGTACAACTTAAAAGGATTACTGATATTCAGTGTTATTGAATCAAATATATGATAAGTGTTTCCAATGTTTCTGGAAATAAGCACAAAATAAATCTTTCCTCCTACGCGGGTAACTCAGGAATTGAATGAAAATAATTATTTGTAAGCTCGAGAAATTCTCTGTTATTTTGGACATAACCGACTATTGAAACATTAATAATGCTAGAAGTTAGATGTGTTCAGGGTCGGATCCAGGATTTTCTGAGTGGGTGCACCATAACTACCAAAAAAAAGCTGTTTCATTGAAACTCTTCAAAGTGACATGTGAATTCTATACACCTGACAACGCTGATACAGAGGGGGAAGGAAGTATTTTAAAGACGGTAGCAAGTGATACCCAAGAAAAATTGTCCTTCTCTCTTCCTGAGTTCTGTTTTCTTCTCTACTTGACAAATATTACGATATATTGCTTTACTTGGTGAATCTTTTTCCTTCAACCTTCAGAAAATCGACTTAAACTATTGCTTTTACAAAACTCCTCTTTCTTTTAAGCCCCAAACGGAAACATGGTGGCAAAAAGTTTCGGAAAGTGTTACTAGCTTCTCATTTTAGATAGTGTACATTTACAACGAAGGGGAAGGGGGGTGCACGCGCACCAGTGCACCAGTCCTAAATCCGACCCTGGATGTGTTCAGTGCTCACTGTTAACAAATCAACAAATGGTCGTTAGAAACTTTCAGTAAATACCAATTAATGATGAGAGAGACTAAAATAAAATATGTTATAACTTTAGAGGCAATTCATGCCTTCAAATAACTGTTGCAACACATAGCAGTGACGTAAGCACAGGTGAGTTCCAGGTTTTAAATCTCCCCTTTCTACAAGATATTATGTAAAAAAATATGCGTTTTCTATATTAAGATATGTAGGGTTGTACAAAAATGGTGCATGTCCTGAAACGATATAAGTTTGGGTGTTGGAATCTCCCTTGACGTAATTCTGTGTACGTTATTGATAATTTGTACTATAATTACTGTAGTACTAATGAGTGTACTGTAAATAATAGCTATGTGTGGTATCCATTCTTTATATTAGCTAGACAGCTGTGCTATAAGTTCTGCCCTTGTTCCAATACAAAAAAAAAAACAAAGTATTAAAGTAAACACAATCTTTTATTGTCATTTGTTCTTCAGTAACAAACAAAAACAAAAATGTACATTAATCAAAATGGCCTCTCTTAGCTTTCACATACTTCTTCAAACGTTCAGACCACTCGTCAATGTTAGCATGGATCAGCGACTCGGTTTTAAAACAAATATCACGTTTCTATACTGAGAAAAAAATAAACGGAGGTGTTAAAACTTGAATTCACCTCGTACTTCTAGATAAGTATACGGAAGAGATCGTAGGCTATTTAGAATTAAGAATTTACTCCGTTGACTTGTATATGCGTACTTGTGGGTAAATGTGCGGAAGAAACTGTAGACTATTTAGAAGTAGAATCCAAGCCGTAGGCTTGGCATACGTACTTCTAGCCACACCGTTGGCTTGAATATTTCTAGGTAAGTGTACAGAAGAGACTGTAAGGTATTTAGAATTAGAATTACCATAAGAATTATCTTTTAAGTAAGGTGCGACTGTCAATAGAAACAAAACTAGTAAAAATAGTGCCACACATTCTTGGTTATTTCCTCTGTATACATTAAGCTATTTTTCGACATAATTACCACACTTGTTTAACCATTTACCTAGTGTTCGACAAGATTTTGTATGCACACTCATAGAAATCACCGGCCTGTGACCGAGGTCAATCTCCAACCGTTGTTTTCACTTGTTCATCGGTGTCAAACCGCTGATAGACGACAAACTGCTTCAGGTAGGGAACAGATGTTAATCGCTCGGCGCAAAATCCAGTACCTCCCACCCAAAAGATGTAATTAACTCCTAAGTTTGGACAGCAGAATGAGGACGTGCATTGTCATATAGCAAAAAAAAAAACACCAGATGACAGTAGGCCACGGTACTTATTTTGTATAGCACGTCAAAGCTTTTTCAAGGTTGCGCAGTACGCAGCTGAGTTAATGGTTGTTCCTCGTGGCATAAACTTGACAAACAGGACACAATGGCGATCCCAGAATATAGTAGCCATAATCTTACGTTTAGAAATTATCTGTTCGGGTTTCACTTTGACTGGAAATGTCGTGTGTTGCCATTCAATTGATTGCCACTTCGATGGTGGAGTCATGTGGGAAACCCATGTTTCTTCCCCTGTGACAATGTAATCTAACAGTTGATCTTCCTCATCGTATGAGCTCAAAAGGGTCAAAGCACAAGCCAGTCTCGTCTTTTTATGTTCCCCAGTAAGTAGTCTGGGAACACATTGCGAGCAGATTTTCGGAACTTCTAGATTTCAGAAATAATTGTGTACATCAATGACCGTAAAACTTGCGGAAATTCCAGTGACAACGTGGAAATCGTGAAACGACCATTTTCATGGATTTTTGCGTCAACTGCACACAAGAACTCGTCTGTGATTACAGAGGATCAACCCAATCGCGATTCATCATGAACATTATCCCGCCCGTTCTTGAACGATAGCACCCATTTACGCATCTTCCTGTCACTCATCGCATTCTGGCCGCACACCTCGCATACTTGGCAATGAATTTCCACTACTGACACGTTCCTTGCTGTCAAAAATCGAAGCACAGATCTTATCTCACACTTGGTTGGATGATCAATTTGATGAAACAATTCAACTGCCCACACTGAACCATATACGCTGACGATACGACTGCAACTGGTGTCGCCTCATGCCCAAGGCATACTGGGAGACAGCACAAGTGCGCATTTTGACAGAAACAACAAACATAGTCAATAGCTGCAGTGAAAATAACGGTTGTAGATTGGCTTTGGTCATAGGTGAGTGACTTCTACGACGTGGGCATACAAAACTTTACGCTATGATAAATGTATAAATAAACATGGTACTTTGTAGGAAAATAGCTTAATGTGTACAGAGGAAATACTCAAAAATATATGGCATTATCTTTACTAGTTTTGCTTCTATTGACAATTGGACTTTTCATAAAAAAAAATAATAATAAAAAAATAGCCCTGTATATAGAAAGCAGACGCCACATTTTTGGCTTGACATATTTTTAGGTAGCTGTAGAGAAGAGACCATGGGATATTTAGATTTTACCTTCTCTTTCTTTCTGTCTTTTCATCTCTTCTTTATTCCCGGACAACGCTGGGTACTTCAGCTGGTGTAAAATATCTACAAAGCGTGGTATTTTTTAAATATAAAAAGTACTTAAAAAGTATTTTAGTGAATGTTTATTAAAATTAACTTCTTTTTATTTTAGAGGTACTTATGCGTAGTGTCTGGAAACATCCGTCCACCCCTTCTAATATACCGCCCTATATTGATGAAGTATTGAGTGCAGACAGAGAAGAAGGATGAAAGAAAAGAGGCTTGTTTTTGTGTATCGTGGCTATTTGTTATAGAATTCAAACACCACTTCCACATTTATTATTTGGAGAAGTTTTACACCCTCATCTCAGTAGTCAAATACCGTGACGACCCCGTAAGTCCTCTCTCCAGTTACTCTGCTGAACCTTCTGAGCTGGAAAAAAAAAAGAAAAGAAAACCTGATCAGTAGCGGCACACATCTCATCGTCATGTGGAGCATTTTGCGGTGGGAGGAAGCGGCGATAGGTGGCACCCGTGTAGCCTCTGCTACGTCACTTCGGTTTCTTTCACAAGATGTCCGAGCAGAGGGCGTGGCAGTAGTTTTCCGTGGGAGCCACACCTGAATCGAAAATTAATAACTGAACCTCCAAGTGCATTAATCAGATCGTCTCATCTTGTTAATGAACAAAAGGCGGGCACTTTGCATATTCTTCGTTGTTCTTCTTTGGCTCAGTCAAACTATCCTCGCCTTCGGAGATGTTCCGGTCGTTCAAAAATTGATCGATGACAAAGCTCATTTGATCTGGTTTGATGTATGAGATGCTGAGCTTGTTCTAATCTTTATTTATTTTCTTTCTTCTTTACTGAGATTCTTTCTTTATTGACAACAAAAAAACTTTTTTTCTTTTTTTAAAAAAAGAAAGAAACACGATATGAAAAATGATTAATTACTATTCTATCCATATTTAATGTTAAGAAACGATTTACTCAATGTTTACGCAAAATCTGCGTTAAATCTGAAGCGGACTTATCAATATATATTTTTTCGACTTATGGACGTGTTATCATATATCGCCAATCTTCTTATGCAATAGTGTTTAAGCTCTTTTATGTTGAGTTGAAATTCCTTTCTGCCACAAAATTAAAGGGTTATTCCAAAAGCGTGCCAGCTTTGGTTCGTCTGGCAAACTTTTGTTTCTCGGTTGTCGACATTGTTTTCTATTGTTACTCTACCCATAAATATTCCGATTGTCGCCTTAGTCTGAATTTCTTACATTTCTTCAGTCTGTGTCTAGCCATGGAGCAGTTTACTATGGCGCAACGTGTGCTAATTGTGAAAACAATCCAATTGCTCCAAGAGATTTTCCCGGATCGCTTCATTTCGCGTAATGCTGACCAGCAATGACCCCCGAGGTCATGCGACTTAACTCCTTGTGACTTTTTTCTTCGGGGCACTCTTAAATCATTGGTGAATGTTAATAAACCCGTTCCATCCGTGAATTAAAGGAGGAAATTCGACGAGTCGTCTGCGAAATCCAAGTGGAAACTTATCAGATTGTCATAGCGAATTTCACAAACAGAGTTATTGTATATCAGCGCAATAGAGGAGGTGATATGCCCGACGTCATTCACCATACCTGAAATCGGAATATGTGATGAACATGTTTATGAATTTTGTCAGTGTGCTTTGAAAAAATAAAGTTCATAATTTAATGTAACAAAACCGGCGCGCTTTTTGAATAACCCTATAGTTCAAAGAAAGGCAAAATACAGAAAATCGTTTCAGGTTTATTTAGGAACGAATTCGATCTCTAGGTACTAGCAAACACGAACACGCATGAGAAGTTATAGGGGGAAGTTTGATGGTGTTGTATACTGATTTATTTGGAGCTTATAGGAAGGCTATTGTGTGCGTGAAGGTCATATGGTTCCCAAAATTCTCTCTTTCTGAGAGGGCTACATTTTGCTATTTCTGACGTTTGTTACAATAAAATAAGTAAACAGTATATGACAAAAAGTTTTTGTGTGCCAAAGAAAGGTATCGCAACGAAAGGTGTACTCTTGTTGTTTGCTGGAAGAAAGACAAACAGTCGAAAGCTGTACGAAGGTCATCTTACAAGGGACAATTTTAAGTTTGTAGTGACTCTGGACGGGACATAGGTCTATCCATCGGAATACGATTTAGAAAAAGAAAAAAAGCCATTTTCTATCGCCTGCATGAGTTCAGAGATCATTGTTACTGGGTACGTAAATTTGCGAAAGTTTTCCGCGCTGCTTTAATGGTTGTAAGTTACTTCTATAATTGTAAAGTTGCGCTTTGGGGGAGAGACAAAAAGGCTAAAATCAATATAGCTTATTACCAGATGAAGATTTTGCAGCCATTATATAGCCATGATATTGTATATTTATATGCCAGCGGCATGTCTCGCATCATTGTCATTCACCAGGACAAGTCATCCAGTCATACTGAGAAGTCAACGGGAACGTACATATAGCGAATGACATATGAAAATGGAATTCATACAATCCCTTTACTGTAAAATTCCCTGATGCATTCTCTCATGAATGTTTGTGCGTTCCCACTATTAAAATGAGCATTAGCCCCTAGACAACCACTCACACTCGACGTTATTTGGAAAGTTTGTCAAAAGGAATGGAACAGATTTGATGAAACTGTGCTTTAACGTAATCTCTTTGAATAGAAACTTAGATGCAGAGTGGCAGCAAACCGACAGGGTTTCCACATCGTGCACAACCACTGGTGGTGTCGTGGTATTTCTTGAGCTCGGAAAGGCTTAAACGACCTTATGTATACGACACTTATTGAACGAAATAATGTACATGAATAATATGAAGTTATACATTTTTTAAAGTATATACTAATGAGGTAATCTATTACCAGAGTAAATAAATTTATGTTTTAATTTGCGTATCTTAAAACGAAAAGCGTTAATTAATAATTAGTTCTACGCTATGAAGTCTTCCTTTGTAAGCTAAAAGAAACGAGTAACACATACAACAGATGATCATCCTTAACCTTAAAAAAGAAGGATGTTCTCAGTTTTACCTATATATGTGTATGCTTCTATGTTTGTATGTGTGGTTACACGCGATTATCTCGAGAACTATTGGTCTTATTTCGATGCAGTTTTCACTAATCGAATAAGCTACTCCCAAGGAAGATTTATACATATAAAAAATTTAAAAGTAATTAAATTCATCAAATAATTTTTGCAGCGTCTGAGAAAAACTATCCTAAAATAGGCTGGAACCAGAAATTCAACAAAGAAAAGTGGGTTGCATATAATCAGGGGTAAGTACACTTTTCAACTAGTTTTCTCCTATCCGAATGATTTATTAGCATTTGTGATGGAAGTTTAGGTGATTGGCAATGTCATGACTTTACACGCAGTCTTGCTCAATTTTTGTTACACTATCATGCAGTTTTTCTGTGATTTCTCGCCCATTGCGAGAATCATCTTGGAGATTGAAATTTCCAGAACAAAATCGACAATCTTAGTGACTTATGTGGCTATGTTTTCTGTTTGAAGTGCATAAATATCCACATCCACTAAAAATAAACCTGAAGGGAGTCATGATGGTCATTAGTAGAGGCCTACATCTGCTTTCAAGAATCGAATGTTTGATCCCAGGGTATATGAGTTCGTGACGGAAAATATTGAGAGAGAGAAAAAAAAGTTAAAATAAAAGGGGACAGAGAGGGACACATTGACATTTACAAGCTTTGAACTGGAGAAACAAGTGATCGGACTGCATCCATATTCCAAGAAAAGTTGTGATTTTCTGAAGCATAATAAGAATCATAAACCTGTGAGCATTACACCTGCACTTATCTAATTATGGTTGAAAGGTCTTTTTTCTTTAGGCATTCCATAGATGATTGTTCAGTGAGAGAAAGACATTAACATATGGAGAATGAAGAATTTTGAAAAATCACAACTTTTGGAGAGAAGTTTTGAACACAGAACCTTTCGTTTATGAAGTCACGACGTTAACCACTCACCCACGGAGAAAACTACATAATAAACTTTTTATCGTATATCTCGGGATTTCCAACACTTTCAAACCTTGGAAATTGGAAATATACTGTTATTGTGTCTATATTTATTGTTTGAAGTGCCTAAGTATCCGCACCCTACTAACAGTGAAGCTATAAGAATACACGATGGTCCATTGATAGAGTGTTTATATCTGGTTTCAAGAGTCAGAGGTTTGATCCCAGGTCATATGAGTTCGTGACGAACGACACCGAGAGAGAGAGTGATTCAAACATGGGGACGGAGAGGGATAAATTTGCATATGCAAAGTTAAAATTGAAGAAAAAAATCATTGAATAGCATCTATATTCTAAAAAAAAAAAAAAGTGATTTTGTGAAAAATAATAATCAAATTTTCTCGGTCGAACCTGTGAGCATCACACCCGCAGTTGTCAAATTAAAGTGAAGACTTCTTTTTGAAGCGTCAAATGATTGTGCACTGAGAGAAAGTTCTTAGCGTCTGGGGAATGAAGAATTAAACAATTTACAGTTTTCAGAGACGGGTGTCGAACCAACGACCTCTTAGTTATGAAGGCACGACGTTAACCACTCAACTACGGAGAAGGCTACTTAATAAACCATGTTCTTTTCCTATATCTCAAGAATGTCAACGATTTTTTCGAGGCATGAAGATTGGAAATATATTATTACTTTTATTAAGGATGGTTACTCAAACAGGCGTTGCAATCTGTCGAAAAAGAATGTTTCAGCTGCGTTGTAAACGAGCAAGTTCAATGTCTGAAGTACTACAAGGTCTCATAAGTAAACGTTCTTATCCAAGAAACGGGGATCTAGACGTGGTATATAAATATTCGTAAAAAACTGATATATTTCAGTTTAACGTCTCAGTTTTATGCCCTTAGGCTAAGGGAGACAAGTAAATGATGATGAAAGAATTG
>NC_137458.1:126222488-126402488 GCF_964235325.1 Thermobia domestica | reverse complement strand
AATAGTGTTGGTAGTTGGGATTTCGTTTTTCCAGATGTAATATTCCTCTTGGGATACTCAGTATAATAATCACTAACCTTGTTTCTAAAAACTTACAATAGTTACTAGCTTTTAACCAAACAATAAGAAAATTTGGATCTACTTATATGTATTCAACGTTGAACTGCAGAAACTTTACACTAAAAACTGCGGTTCTCAACTTGAGGAGCGTGAAGAGGAGGCTTGAAGGGGAAGGGGTGGGAAGAGCGAGCTAGGCTAGCCAAGCTAGTGACAGATATAAATTACATTTTTAATAAAAAAAATATTACAAACGTTGTAACAAGAAGATGGTAAATGCAAACACAAAGTAACTATCGAATAGGAACTGTCTTTCCATTAAGAACAAAGTTGGTATTAGTAAAATACTAAATATAATATGCAACGAGTGGTAAGGACAAGGGAGGTCTGAACTATGCACGGTTTACGAAGGAGGTAAAGTATGCGGGGTCTATAGAAGAGGTCGCCAGGTAAAAAAGATTAAGAACCGCTGCTCTATAGGAATAATGCACGTATTTACTCGTGAAAGAAAAAACCTTCGTTAAAAAACGATATTTTCTTAAAGAGTTGGATATAACATAATTATCAATGAAGCAATATTTAAGAGATCTCTTATTTTAAAGTCTGAGACTATTCATGTATTTTAACAAACTCTCTTCCTTTTCATCTTTTTTATTTCTTTTTTTTATCTTTTTGGTGACAGAATGAGAAGAAATAGAGAGATGATATTGAACATTTGATACACGCCGCAGATTACCATTTTTTAAAAGTTTATCTGATTATCAAAAGCCTCATTTTCATATAATTCTTTTGATGACCTTCGAGATAACGAACAACATTTCCACCACATTTTCGGCTTCTATTTATTAAAATGAAAAAAGAACTAATAATATTTTTTTTAAAAAAAGGTGTTTAAGCTATTTAGTGTCATGATCTGACAGAATCAACTCTTGCAGTGGTTTTACGTGGGTCTTCTCGTTCAGATGGATAAAGACGCTCCGGTGCGGCGTTTACTTTTAAGCAAAGATGACATAGTGGAAGTGAAGGGGAATTATGCAGGCCTACTACAGCCAGGGCATAAAGATTAAAAAAAGAAACAGGACCGCTTAGAGATTAATATTTTCAACAAGACACTGAAACTAAAAGAAATAGCAGTAATAAAAATATGTATATATATTAATAAATTTTCTGGCTTTTTTGTTACGTTAAATTTTACGGAATGAAGATATAATAATAAACTGTGAGTGTCTTTTAGCTCATTGATATGAATGGTCTACCACACAACATATTGGTTAACTGCAAAAGTATGTTTCTCAATCATAAAATGGGTTTTTGAGAACTTTGAATCCAGACAACATTTTTACCGCGTTTAATGCTACACTGTAGCGTAATCAATAAGGCCTTTAACAGTTACCTAGCAACTGGGCGACCCGTATTTGATCCCCGCTGGTCTTATCTTCGTTCTAATGCTGCTTTGGGGTTCACCCATCCTCTCTATTCTCCTCGGTCCTAGCATCCCCTATCAGTGTTGAATTCAGACATTTTCACCCGGGGGGAATTGTGAACTCCTCGGGGGGAAGGGTTGTTTTTCTGTATTTTTGCAAGAAAGCAGCATATTTAACAATTCCATTCACATGCACAACTTACCTAATATTGAGACTAATTGCTGATAAATATTCAATGTGAGATTATAATTAAAAAAAAACAATCGTTTAATTTTTTCTAAAACATTAAATAAAGACTGGCAAAAATATTTTAGACTAAACTTTAACTACTATTTACAGTAGCTATTTTTGTTATTATTTCCTATGTTCATATTTTTGTTATTATTTCCTATGTTCAGTAGTTGCTGTTTATTACCAATGTAGAAGTTCTCAAAAAGATTTAAATTAACGCAAATATTTTTTTGTCCTAAAACAAACATACATAGGAATATCTTAACAAAAAGTTATTATTCTTTCCCACACTTCTGATTCTAAATCAAGCGTATTAGCCTTGGTTTCTTCATTGCATACACATCAATAGTTTAGTTTACAAAATCTTCAGTAGGACTGTCTTCAGTAGGATTTTCCACGACTTTGTGCCGTGTCGTGGAAAATCAGCGCTTGGGGCGAGAGTATACGACGGTAGCCCTGTACGTGTGTGAGTGAGGTCGGCAGACCAGCCGCGAAAGGTGAGAAAATTTTAAAAAGTAAACCCTGCTTTTCCTTGATTTTGAGCACTTTTTATTACTTTTTTTCCTTTCATTTTATATATGTGCACATGCCCACATGTGCATATGTGTTTCATTCCTCTATTTTTTCTTTCCTTTTCTTTTTCCCTCCCGAATTTTGCACCCCTTACTTCGGCGCCCGGGGCCGTTGCCCCTCCTCCATTGCACGGCACTGAGCAGGATCTTCGGCACCTTAAATAGCAATCTTTCACTTATATACTACTATTATATTGATAAATTCTATATAAATCTCTAACCCAGGAGAGATAACTGTTCCTCTCTGATCCCTCTGAATCTCACCCTTTAACTCACTTATTTTTAGTTAAAGAAAGGTATGTTTACTTTAACAATCGTAAAACACACGCCTGTTTCTTCCGATGCGAGAAATGGAATTTAGGCGCTCTATTTCAAATAATGCAAGAACTGTACATTTTCAAGAACTGAATGAAGTCTGCTGACATCAGAGATCATATGGAATGATCAAAGCCCTATCTTTCCTTTCCTATCTCAGTCTGTGCTAGTGCTACCTACAGTACTAATATATAGTCTAATATAGGGCGAGAGTATAGTACCTACTAAAATACAAACCTTTCTTCAACAGTTGACAATTTCATGTTCTGCCAAACTCGGTCATAGCGTTAAGAAATACAGGTTTTATTGACTATTTTGGTATTATCTTAGATGTTAATTGTTTAATATTTATATAGAATGGGTCTGCGTCATTTATATGTATATTGAGAGATCGGATTTCGTCTGCACGTGCACGGAATGAAAAGCAAATAATTGGGTGAAGTAATTTCTACATTTTGTGACTGAAATTTTGGAAGTTTCTCCGGGAGGAATGAATTTTCTTCGGGGGGAGATTCCCCCCGGGCTACCCCCTGAATTCATCCTTGTCCCCTATAGGGGACATGGAATTGCTGTTTTTTTTTCAAAGAAGTCTAGTGAGTAATGATTAGAGTTTGCAAGATTGACTTCCGTCTCTACATGTTGTCGATAGGTGTCAGTACGTAATGTGATGTATTTTTCGCGCCAAATGTTTCTACTTCGCTTCTCAAGTATGTTGGAAATATGTGGCAGTAAAAAATAATTTAATTTCAGCGAGTAGATGCAGGTAAGTACATTTATTTTTAGTTAGAGGTTTTCTTTTAATACTGAAGGTACGTTTAATTAGTCATAAAAGAATGGGGCAGACATATGTAAGAGTAATACATCATTTGTACTTTCGTGGTGCAACTTCAGCTCATGGTTCGCAATTGCATTGTTGCCTATAAACTTCGAAGCTGGATTAAGACGTGCAATACGCTGGACGCCACTTCACATCCCGCCAAATACTGGAAAAAATTCAATGCATTAGCTGGGAAACTTACTCGAACACTTTATCCACTCATTGACGGCAATCGTCCACTAACTACCGATAGTGCCAAAGCTGACGCCTTTGGAAACCATCTTCATGTCATTTCCTCCAGAAAGATCTGAACGATACCATCCTGCATACAGGTTCAATATTGACTCTCCTCATCTTCAACCGTGTCCAGAGCACACCTTACCAGCTAATCATCAATTTATCACCCCAATTACAGTTTCAGAAATTCGGGCAGTAACAGCATGCAAGCGTAACAGCACTTCAGGTATGGACCTTATTACCCACATTAAAGAGAGCCCGCTTTGTTTACTAATATTATTAGCACATATCTTCACTTTCATTTTACGTACCAGATTCATTCCCGCCAACTGGAAAACCTCAAAGATTTTAATGTTTCTTAAACCTAACAAGCCAGCTACTTCTGTATCATCTTACCATCCAATCCAATTAACCACTGTTTTCTCCAAAATCCTTGAACGCATTCTCGTCAACCGACTTCATCCACATCTATCTCGCCATCATCTCATTCCACTCTACCAAGCAGGTTTCCGTCCTCATATTGGTATCCACTGCCAACTCTTACGCCTCACTAATCTCATAACTAATCATTTCAATTGCCTACAGCCTTCTTGCCTAATTCTCTTCAACCTTGAGAAAGCTTTCGACAAGGTATGGCATCTCGCATGTTTCTCTAAACTTCTGTCCTGTAAGCTACCAGTGTGTTATATCCGCTTCATTTTTAACTTTCTGTCCTGTCGCAATACATATATATCAGTAAACAGTTCCTCATCACGTCCTGTTTTTATTCATTCCGGGGTTCCCAAGGCTCAGCTCTATCTCCGCTTTTATATTCGCTCTTTGTTGCCGATCTTCCTCCTAATGTATATCTCTTCCAGTTTGCAGACAACACAGCCTTTCTTGCCCTTGGCAAAACGATTCATCAATTAAACACCTCACTACAATCTGCCATTGATATCTTTGTTCGCTTGTGCTCGAAATGGCGATTACGCCTAAATTCTGAGAAAACCCAGGTAATAGTTTTTCTTGACCCTAAGCGACGATCTTGTGTCCATATGAATCCATCCAGTCTAAATCTTACTGTTCTTGACATTTCCATCAAACCTACCAAGCACGTTAAATATCTCGGTGTCACGTTCGATACTCACCTCACCTGGCGACCTCACTTAGCTCAGCTTATCACTTCCGATGGCTCACTAGCACAACCTGGGGACTACAAGCAGCTACTATTCTCAAGACATACAAGGTATTCCTGCGACCTGTCCTTACCTGTGGGTTCACAGCTTGGGTCGCTGCACACTCTACCTTTTACGATAAGCTCAAGATCCTAGAACGCCACGCCCTGCGCATCGCTTATCGTACAAAGCTGCCTAGTCCTACACAAGATCTATATGATTGCCTCCCATTTCCGCATATACTTTACCACATAGAAAAAATCAGACTCTCCTAAATCATGAACAGATTGGCTCACAAGCATCCGCTTTTCCTTGATATTCTACACCATGATATAGACTATGCTCCCCACAATCCTGTCCGCCACCCCCCACTCTCCCTACTTTTCACCCTATATCGTTATTCACTGCCATCCAATCATCCTGTTGAAGACATTGCATCAGCCTTTGCCATTCATTCAGATTCGCATTACATCTTTCCATCATAATCCATCTTTTCTAACAGGGCTGTGTTCTAGCGTTGAATGCACCTCACCCTCATCTCCAACTCATCACCCATCCTCATGATTATGGCTAAAGGCCATAATGTCTGCTATGGTATTTCTATGCTACGAAGTTCATGATCAATAAAGTTTATATGATTTATTAAATCACTTAAAACATCCCTGCTACCTTCTTCCCATATCTCTACTCTTTCTCTTCCCGAGAAAAGGGCGTAACCTATGTAAGGGACTAGCATGCCTTCAGCATGCTAGCATTTGTAAAAGATAAATAAATAAATAAATAAAACTTTCGTCGATGGTACAGTAAACTTAAGACATTCGGTGTTAATATATTGGAAAAAACGAATTGTTCCAGAGTTGGGTGTTCTAAGTAGATGAGCTATTTTTCGTCTGTTTATCTATTTTATAGAATAGCATATTATTATTTTATTTTTGTTCGAACATCTACATACTTTAAGGAACTTGGAGACGTAATTGAAAGGAAACGTAAGGATCTAAATATTAACAACTGTAATTAAATTATTTTGAATATTCACATCAACAGCTAAAGAGTAAGATCTACTGTAGTTGCTGACAAGTTGTGGGTGTATTTTCAGGAAGGATTACTATGCGGGTTGCAAAGATTAGTGAAAGAGAACATTAATTTCAACATCATCTCCATCAGATAATTGTAATATTCAAAGAAGACAGTATTGGAAAAAGACGACTGAGTTTCATTTCCTTCCATCATCACCAGAATATGAAGAAATACCACCAGTTCCTACTAACCTGCCACCAGAAGATTATTTCAGAAAATATAGCCCCGAAACCATATTTGAAGCAATTTGCTTATATACTAATCAGAGAAACTAATCTGACACCGGAAAGCTACTGAATTGTACAGTACAAGATGTCAAAACTTTTTTTGTCGTTAGTATTATTTCCTACCTGAAATATCCGAGAATTCGAATGCATTAAGAAACGAAATCAAGGTTTCTGGTTATTTTTGACAACATGCAAAGGAATAGGTATTTCATATTTAGAAAACAGTTGAAATTATGTGATGACGCAAAACTTTTTCAGAGGAAGAGAAATCTTCTAACGTTTCTTGGAAGGTACAACCATTAATTGAGTCAGTGAAGAATGGATGCTGTCTCAATCCTTGGTCATCAAACGTTTCAATCGACGAACAAATGATTCCTGTTTGGGGCAAAGGAATCAATTAAGAACACAAATAGGTTCATAACGAGTTTCTTGTGCATATACGTATATGTACGTATTTTTAATTCCTAAGTTGCTAAAAAATTTACACTTAAATGTAATAATTAACAAATTTGTTCTTGAATCTTTGAAAATATATAATAAAATCGTTAAAAAAAAAAGAATTTAATTATTTATTTTCTAAGATACACGTAACCAAACAAAATGAAATCTCAGTGTGACGTCTTACTGCTATGCCGTTAAGGGTTAAATACACAAATGATAATGAACAACGATGGAATATTAGTGGTATGAGAAAGTGGAAAGAAATAGGAGAACCCAGAAAACCCACGACCTAATGTCGTCCACTACGAGCTCGCTTAGCAAGGGATCGAATCAAGGACTCTTCGAACAAGGAGTAAGAACTCTATAATTGAACTTCCACACCACAGACGTAAAGAAACAAAATTGTAAATATTTCTGTACCAAGAACCCCGTTTTAATAAAAGGAATTGAAATAAAACTGCAAAATTGTAAAAAAAAAAAAAAAAAAAAAAGTCGTAAGGTAATTATTGTACTCAACAAGACCAGATGTCCCGTAGAGGGGACGTGGGGGTTACTCGTAACCCACAGTAAGCACAGACATTTTGGGCTCATTTTACAATCATTTAGGATCTATATTACATATATCTAAAGGAAAATTAGAGATCCGAGACAAAAAAATCCAGGACTGAGGGAGAGTCGAAGCCAGTAAGTGTGAACCTTTACACACAACCTTTTTGGGTCTTCATGGTAGAGACCTGCACGGGCCTGGCCTGGCCCGAGGCCCGAAGCCCGGCCCGGCCCGCGGGCCGGGCTTGGGCGGGCCGACTTTGTTATTTCTTTGGGCCGGGCCGGGCTTGGGCGGGCCGACACTGTTATTTCTTTGGGCCGGGCCGGGCTTGGGCTGCCCGACACTGATTTGTCTTCAGGTCGGGCTGGGCTGGGGCCGATCAATTGCAATTCTTTAATAATCATTGACTTTCGTTAAACGATAATTGGAATAAAGCCAAACGTTGAAGAAGTGTGTCCGTGAAAAATGTTACAAAGAATGCAATAGCTATTTACAGTTTGTGTTGCTTAGCGGCTCCACTTTCACTATAGAGGATTGCTGGCATTATGCGGTAAATTGAGCTCTGACCTTGACCTTCACTGAACTCAAAATATAACAAGAAGGGGTGGGAATGTTTTGCCTGTCGCTAAACAATATTGCCATCTTCACTTTATGCTAAAAACCAATTAAGTTAGATTTTTGTTACAGGGAATGGAGTTTTTGTTCTCTCGATGACAGCAAAGTTCTAGCAGGCAATGGTACCATTCGGGAGGCAAGCGTTAGGTTGTAAACCAGAGTTTAGAAAATGTTTCTGAGGTTAGGTCAAATTTAGTACTAAATTTTGAGAAAGAGTGGGGCTCGAGCTAATTTTTTAAAAAAATTATCGGGCCGGGGTCGGGCCAAAAACTTTTAAAATTTATCGGGCCCGGGCCGGGCTTGGGCCAAGAATTTTAAAAAACTTATCGGGCCGGGCCGGGCTTGGGCCGAAAATCTCCAAAACTTTTCGGGCCCGGGCTGGGCCGGGCCTATGTACGTTCGGGCTGGATTGGGCTCGGGCCGAAAAATTCGGCCCGTGCAGGTCTCTACTTCATGGCCTGTTCTGAAAGAGTTGAAGATAATTTTTATTTTACTTTAGATGTACCAAAATATCTTTAAATGTGCTTGAGCAATCAATAAATAACTTCGGTAGCATAGTACATATACACTGCGTTGATTCGAAAGTTTGTCACTAATGTTAAAAATGATGTGTTTCCAAATCAGTATAAATACGTGTATTCTAGTTATACTACATCGGAGCATTATATATTAGCTGAAATACCGTTTTTCGCACAGGAACAATAAAATTATGGAAAATATTTAAATGCCCTTTGCCGCTTAGGGTACGCATTTCAGTGATAGTATTATGGTAAAATCCCATAACTGAATTTTAGATATAAATTTTGAACCTTCATAGAATACGCCCATTAATATTAGTGGCATGATAAAAATCAAGCTTGAAGTAGGCACTATGTCAAATTTTTCTTGTCATCGAAATTGTCACTAATCAGAGACTCTATTTATTTATTTATTTGACTCGTTGTAGTATGCAACCCAACTGTGGTAAACGTCAGTTTGGTTGCCTGCAACTCAGATACTTTCAATATTTTAAGTTTTTTTTGGCGGGAATTAATATTTTGACTGCTGCTGCGGGTGCTACGGGTCGCTTACACAATTATTTTTCTTTCAGATTGTAAGTCATATGATACCAAGTTTGATTAAAGTTACTCCAGACGTTTCAGGGCTATGCTGGAACATACTTACATACTTATTTTTTTATACAGATAGTTAGATTTAGAACGCCTACACAACTGTGAAGAAAATGCACAATAATATCATCGGAGTTATTAGAGGTTTTGAAACCATAACCCAAGACCAAATGTTGAATTTATCAAGCTCTTAGCGAACTGTACTCGTAGAAATAAGTCGTTCCAAATACAGAGTGATTTGTCATATTTGCACTACAGTTCTTCGTGACAATACTCTTTAATGTTAGACACCTTCTCTTATTTAAGCTTAGTTTCTGTTCATTATTCTTCTCTGATAATATTTGTCCAGTAGTGTTATTTCGGATTTTATCAGAGGGGAGGGGGAATTGTCCACCTGCATAAAAGTTTCTCGCTTTTTAGTATGTTACTATGCAATTTATTAAAAAAAATGTGTTACTCAAAGCCAAGGGGGTCATTACTCTCGTGCCCTTCCCAAATGACGCCCTTGGTCTTGCCACGAGGTCTATTCTCTCATCATCTTAGGCAGTGAAACTCTCGATACCCAGTGGTGTAGCAGGTTTATCTAGGAGGGGCCCATCGTTTTTAAGGGGGGCAGCTACAATGTACAAAGGGGGGAAAATGTATTACAGCTAGTGATTTTGATACCTGAAAAAACGGAAAATTTTAGTTTTCTTCCGGAAACACTGTATTTTTAGCTTTTTCTTTTTCTTTTTTTCTGTTTTTCTCCATAAATATTGTGCAACAGGTAGTTTTTATTATACCTAACCAAGAACTACTACCCTGGACCAAGCGTTATAAATTTCTGCATAACATTTTAATTTAAGTCCTTGTATACAGAACCTATCTACATAAGACTGATTTTCTTTGAAATTTCACTTAATTTCTTTAAGATTTCCTGACAAAATATTCATTTATTATTTGTGACTAGAAAACACCATATTTATATTATTAACAGCTATATCTCACTTTCTGTTTGATACCAAGTAGAGAAAAAGCGAATGAAATCCAAACTGAAAAACTGAATAAAAACGTTTTTCATCAAATTTTTCATCTGATAAAAAATGTTTTTAAACACTAGTTATAGCATATAAAAAATATGATGTACTTACAATCAGTTTAGTACCATTGTTTTATGCCAGTATTTATAATACCTTGTTAAAACATCTGTCTTTAAACTGACAAATATAAATCACAGTACATTGTGTAATCTGCTGTCACAAAAAAAGTAATTTTCAAAGTCCATTTGTTTATTATGCAAATTATCTTGATACAAATCTAAAGAAGAATAACACACACATAATATTATAAATGGTGTTGAATAATGTAGTTCTATTATTTAAATCTTTTCCATCCAATTTGGATGTAACTGAAACTGAACTACAAGAGGTTCATAGTTTTTTTTTTTTTTTTTTTTTTTTTTTACCACTTGGGTTAAAGAAGCTGCAACTTCCGTAAATTATTAATTGTATGTAAACTTTGTTATTTTTAAATGACGGAAGCTAGGTGATCTTATGATGATGTTTTAAAAGCTGGTCATTTGAGGGGCCAAGAAATCATTTGGGGGGCCTGGCCCCGATAGGCCCCGTCTGGCTACACCCCTGTCGATACCACACACTGGCAGTTTTGGATAATTTGCTTTACACTAGCCGCACAATCATAATTTTTCCTCTTTTAAACTCAGAGAGGTTTCTTTTAATTTACATAAACGTCTGGCCTATTGCACACACAAATTCGCACTACACTACTTCGCATACCAATCACTATTACACAACACGGTATTAACAAAAGACGATAGCAGTCACGAATGTTTATTGTTGATAGCTCTCAAATATGTGTTGGAGTGCATGGGTATATAAAGGACGTTAATGAACTATACCGACAAACTGTAAGAGGTGATATCTCATCAAAATAAGAGAAAAAGTTTATGTAATATATGGAACTAGGGCCATTCAAAAGTGTGGAAAGATACAGAATGATTTTTCCTTTACTCATAATTTTGATTTATACATATTGCCACATTTATCTGCCAAGATCTTGCGTTCTTCGAAAAAAAATTTTAAATATTTTTTTTTATTATCGTAACTTCTAAGAAGTACCACAGAATCGAGTATTCCCGGGACAGAAATTTTGTATTTTACACACCAGGGATTGTGGAGCTGGTTGTTCCTAATATTTCCAACTTCTTGCCATCACATGTCGATTTTACTGCTATCAAGAGTTCCTTTTTCCCTACTTCGAATCCATCATTAACATAGATCATAGCTGCTGGGAATTCTGTTGGGATATCCTGTAGTGAATCCATTGGGTACCCATTGCACGTGTTTATTTTTGAAAGGCGAATATGTGGCTTTCTTTACTCTGATAGGGACTCTCATGCTTGAAAGAACACATGTTGCAATGTATTTTTTTTTGTGCTTTTCGATGCTCATAAATTATGTACTTTTTCCCTCAAATGTTCATATGAACTTTTATTTTCTCATTTTGATGCGAGACATTACCACTTACACCTTGTTAATATACTTCATTAACACGTTGTATAAAGAAGCAAAACGGCAGCGTTCATTCCATTAGAATTTAAATATTTTATTAATTCCGATTAACTTCAGGAATACATTATCTAAAGTGGGTAATTTTCTTTATACCTCTAGGTATTTGTGAAGTTGCACTTCAAACTGAGTTCTTCGACTTGACGGACATACATACACACACACAAAGAAAGAAAACTGTGGTGGTAAACATTAGGTTAATAAAGCATGATGAACGTGGAAGTAGACTTTCATAACCGACAAGTAGACATTAACAATTTTCTAATTTCGCATGTCAGACTCATAAAACATCTACCAGTTCCAAAATCGCAAATTCAACTTATTTCAATCAATCTTGGATTTTCTCACTCGTAAGGGCATTTTTGCATAAAGAAAACCAGTATGATGAAACAAAAATTACGAAATGGTTGTATGTACAAGGTAACAAAAAAAAGTTCTTACCTGGTTTGACGTCCTATTAATCGTGCACTTACAGAGAGGAAACCAAATGACACACGTGCCTGTCAAACGATCAGGAGTTAGCCTAACCTTCGGCCTTCAGTAATAAAGGCACAGTTACGCACATACAGCAGTGATAACTTATAAACTGTCGAAGAGAAACGTAGGTATGGAAGCAGCTAGTTCGCGTGTGTTTGTACCGCATCAAATTGCCATATATGCCAGACATTTGGGGAGAATGCCGTAAACGAACGTGCGTTGATTCTAGAAATTCCATTCGGGAGATGTGAGTCTCTCGAATGAACCTCGCAGTGGACGACCACATGTGTTGGATGACGAGGTCCTGAAAGCAGTCATCGAGGAGGATAGTGGTCTAACCCGCTTAAACAGTCAGACTGCACCTGCATGGCATAGGAAAGTTATATAAGTTAAGCAAGTAGGTACTCCACACATTGTCAGCAGCCAACAAGGAACAACAAGTGACAGGCTATTTGTCCTTGTTCACTCAGCACCTGATCACACCAATCTTTGATCGCTTGCTCATAGGTGATGGAAAGTGGGTCCTCTATGACACTCCTAAGCGTACTTGTCATCCCATGACCCTGTTCCCAACACCTCAAGACGATTTCTGCACCCATGAAAGTTTATGCTCTCTGTATGGTGGAACTATCGGAAAGTGGTGCATTACTATCTTCTTCCACCTGGTCAGACAATTACTGCTGACCTCTACTCTCAACGATTGCAAAGAATGCACCGTACATTCCTGCAGAAGGAGTCGACATTGATGAATTCGAAGGGTGTGCTGTTTCTCCATGACAATACCAAGCTGCATGTAGCAAAGAGGTAGCCGGGAGACCCTGCAGCAACTTGGCTGGAAGGTACTGTACTATGCACCATATTCATTCACCGGACTTTGTGCCAACAGATTACCATCTGTTTTATTTCCTCGACAACCATCTCCATGGGAGATCCTTCGTAAATGAGGGAGACCTGCGGAACTCTCTCACAGAACATTCAGATTTTTCTTCTCAGTGGTGAGTTGACAATCAAATATAGCGAAAGTCAGGCACGCTTATTTTTTTTAAAAAAAAATCATACGTCCTGTAAACTTAATGAAACATACTTCGTATTAATCATGACGATTCAATTGGTAGCAGTATGAAAGTGGATAAAATCCTGTGTTCAAGAGTTGGGTTCAATTATTATTTTCTTAAGTATTATTCCGCTGCCAAAGGTCATCTTGGGCAAATTGGGTAACTTCAAAGAATTTTGGTCTTCAATGAACATCTTCATTTCCTCTCCTTCCTTTTTTCTTCTCCAGAATATTTTGTGTCACATCTTGGATACTTTTTGTTGCAATTAGATTTCTTTTCAAACATACTACTAATGTGGCTTTCATTATTTTTCGCTTTGTAGTACAGCCATTCATATATAACCTTCTTCGAAAGGGGCAAAAACGGGCAAGTTCTTTCTTTCTTCCCATCTCAAGAGAATTTTACTGTAGGTTCGGAACAAGAAATGAGAGTTACACAAGTTTAGCCAAGTTTATTCCACATCGGCGTAGGGTGAGAAGGGATGTAAAATAAAATGTCCAAAATCATTGAGTTTAGTGTATGTCCATAGTTTTCGGGCTATATCCATGGGAAAAGGGTTGACTTATTTGAAATTTGTCTTATAGTTAGTACGCACTTCAAGCTGGATATTTATCATGTCACTTTGAATAATGAGCTTATTCTAAGGGGATAGGGTGTTTGAAATTTATGCCAAAGGAAGAATACATTATGGATTTTTATCATTACACTTTGATTGAAATCCTATTTAGCAGGGAATTATATTTTTCATTAACTTAACCTCCCGTGCGAAGAACGGGCATTTCTGTTAGTAAATGTAAAATTCCAAACTACTACTTTGTGTATAAACATTTATGTGGATTTGACATTCATTGCATACATAATTTTTATGTATAACTTGTATATTTTTCATACTTTTATATTTTATATCCGAATAAATAGTGCTGCATGATATTTATAAAATTCGAACACACTTAAAAGGGTACAAAACTATGTAAATACTTCTTTAATAATAATAATAATAATAATAATAATAATAATAATAATAATAATAATAATAATAATAATAATAATAATAATAATAATAATAATAATAATAATAATAATAGGGTCCCCGATGGTTCAGTGGTAGAACTATCACCCCTGGTGCATAGGATCTGTGATTCATTCTCAGATCACGCCGAGTAAGCTTTCTGGTGAACGAACAGCGCGTATGTGAGTTTTCTCGGAGTTATCCACTTCTTCCTACTTTCTTTATTGCATAATGTCATTCATTCTCATCATCATCATCTCCTTTAGCCTATATTCGTACATAACTGTGGGATATCAAACGGTAAGATTTCACTTCAATTTATTTCAGTACTACTACTACTACTACTACTACTACTACTACTACTACTACTACTACTACTACTAATAATAATAATAATAATAATAATAATAATAATAATAATAATAATAATAATAATAATACATATTGTAATTTCTTACAAAGTTATGTCATACTATATGTACTTAAACAATTTAAACATTTGACTTTCGTAAAATTTAAGTTACGAATAGGTTTACGAAACGCATTATCCAAGTGAGGCAAGGGGTTACTGTACGTATGGTGATTAACAGCTTCTGATGGTCGGGAACAGTATTTTGGCAATTTATTTCGCAGTGTACCATAGTAATCTGTCAGTATAATTTAAATATATATATATATATATATATATATATATATATATATATATATATATATATATATATATATATATATATATATATATATATATATATATATAAAGAAGTACTATTAAATTGTAAATATATAAAAGAAGAAGGCTTAAATAGTACTTAAGAACTAATATTCACATCGTGTACCAGACAGGTATTCATCAACAACCTGTGAAATTAAAGAAAAAGGAGACCAGAAGACTACAACAGTCCTGTTTCGAATGTCTGCGAAACGGAACAGCAGAACTTCCAGAAGAATATGTATGTACTGACTACAACAACACACGCAATAATTATTTTGTCGAAAGTGATCACGAGAGAAAAACTGGACGGATAGGGATATTTTAAAACGCAACCAATTAAGTGAAGAGAAAAATAATAGTAAAAAAAAAAAAGTAAATGAAAAGAATAGAAGAAGATGAACTTGCTAGCTGACCAGTTGTTGTAGCTGGGAACAGCAGTGGTTTGATCCGACAGACAGAAGTCTTAAGGAGATCGACTATTATATCAGGATGGGTCACCATTACGAGCCAGTAAATGAGATCTGTTATGTTTTCCCTCTTCTTCTACGCCTCTATCCCATTCTGAACGGGGGGAAGGATGTGATTCTTATCAGCGCTGATTAATCCGCACGTATTTCTTTCCAAAAGCAGAAGCCCCTTGTTTCACTTTGACAACTTGAAAAGAGGGCGGGAATGACGTCTCCTTCATCCAAAAGGAAAAAAAAAAGAGTAGTAAAAGAAAGTATACACACCAACATATTTAGATTAAATGGTTTCTATAAATTGTGCTTGGCTGCGTTTTAGTAGTCATCACATATGGTTGAAAAGAATTAAAATAACACCGTACACCCGTATTATCCTCTCTGATTAATTCACAGATATGAACCTAAAATCCGGAAATCAAGGATAATCCAAAAAATCGACTTATATGCTATAAGAAGAACTACGTATTTCATTGTTCTAAATCTTACATATCCTTGGTATCGGTGAAATAATGTGTGCCTGAATGTTCTGATCAAAGGCAGGCTTCAGCCCACTTACCCTAATGTAGCTAGAATTGGCCACTAAGACAGTAGAGCAGGGGGAGGGTACCCAGTTTTTTCCCCGAGGTTCAGAAAGCGTCATTGCTAACTTGAAATTAAGAGTAGAGGAATAGGTTGAGAATTGAAGCACTTAGAGGATAAAGGTGGTATGTAACAAATTGTATATTTTGTTGAAAATTGACTTTCACAATTATGTTTGTTAACATGCACTCTTCTTCGTTTCCAAATCTCTTCACTGGGACGAGGATTCACTAAATTATGTGTTACACAGCATGACTAGCATACTACACGTGCTTGAACCACAAGAATTCAACGTTTGGAAAAATGTAACATAACATCATTATCCTCCAAGCGCTTCAATTATAATCATGTATACAAGAACTGTGTAATTATGGATTTATTA
Organism: Thermobia domestica; assembly: GCF_964235325.1. NCBI lineage: Eukaryota > Metazoa > Arthropoda > Insecta > Zygentoma > Lepismatidae > Thermobia > Thermobia domestica. The sequence continues at coordinate 126,386,420 of NC_137458.1, read as the reverse complement.
CGCTTGTAGTCACCTGTACATGTCAACTAATATTCACCCTATAAAAATCTCATATCAACTAATATTCTTCCGATAAAAATCTTGCATCAATTAATATTAATCCGATAAAAATATCTAATCAACTAACATTCATCCGATAAAAATCTCATATCAACTGATATTCATCCAATAGAAATCTTATATCAACTAATATTCATCCGATAAAAATTTCATATCAACTAATATTCATCTGATAAAAATCTCTGTGGCTTTCTATAGTATCAAGAAGACAGACCTTCATAGAGAGTTGAAATAAATAGCTATATGCTAGCGACATTTTACAAGAGACAACTTTAGGTTTTAATTCTTCACCTCCTTCACATTTGTAAATCAAGAACTTTGGTTGCAGCTTCTGTTATTTTATCACAATTATCAATATACATCGTAGATTAAAATTTGATTAAATGTATTGTATAATACAAACGTTTATAAATAATTATTCCTCATTCACGTCATCTAGACTTAAGATTATTACTTTCAATTGGAGGAATACCCAAAGTTATGTATATAGTAAAACTATCTCATTTTTCATTAAACAATTTACTTTAGTTGGTTATTCAACAAGTTCAGCAGATAATCTAATTTGTTTGAATTTACGAAGAATAAATGTATGATTCATTGAAACGTTAGTATGCGAAAGAGCTACAATTTCTGTAAGAATTCTCCATCCATTATCCATGGTGGTGTTCAGTAGGGAAATTGAATGATACGCTGAACTCATATTAGTGTATACTAGGTCGCCAGTGTGTATATGATAGACAAGGTTTAAAAGGGTTCGAACTCTACCTTATCCCTGTATATGGAAAAGCATCATAAGGCAGATGACAATGCACTAAAGTTAAATTGGCATATTTCTAATTCGAAATTATTTTATGCGAAAATAAGTTCTTTATTTAATTGATTAATGCATTTACATAAATAGTTATAGACATTTTCCATATATTATTATTATTATTTGGTTTCGTTTACAAAACTAGTTTCACTGGAGTTCTGCTCACGAGATGAGACAAGGCAAAATATTTGTGACAAGATACAAGACAAAACAGAGCTCTTCCAATAGAAACATATACATTTTCCGAGACCAAGACGTCAGGTTCACAACATATTTTCCAGACAAGACATTCTCAACTCTGGATTAGCTCTGTACTACTCAGTAAATTGTATACACATGCATTATTAATTGAATTTTATCGGTATTTCAAGTCCCTGTATTATCTACTTTCTGCTTTGTTTGTAGGATTTTATTGCAATGCTACAATAATAATAATTTTAAAAAATAAAACTATAATAGAAGTTCCATAAATAATCATATGCATTTTTTTTTAAGGGAAGGAACTTTAGCTTGTGAACTTAAATAACTACTTTCTTTTTAGTAAAGGTAGTCCACATGATAGTTATTTTAAAGTTCACAGTAGAAGGCACATTTAATGTATTAAAGAGCGCTGAAAAAAGTTATTTTTCTAACATTAAGCATATTTGATATGTTTAGTAAGAGTTTAGCATCATAAGGGTATAAGAGAGGGTGGAATCGAAACCACGGTAACGCTTTCTGTTTTCAGTGCTCTCCCATCGGGAACCTAATCCAGTGCCCCATACACCAAAGGCGAGTGCGATAGCCACTAAGGACTTAGTATTAAGTATAGTTTACATTCTGTTTCTTCAATTTTGCTCCGGGAATCAAAATTGAATATGCTCAAGTATGAGTTAGTTACACAATCAGTCCATCGGACCTTCTGCCATCGACTTTTCCAATTTTTTAAATGATTTTTTCTGTTTTATTTCCAACATTTATTTCCTTTGGATAAAGAAGATGGATGATTATTGAAAGTGAATGATTACAAAATGAATAGTGGAATGAGAAAATGGGGGTAAACGGGGCGAACCTCACGATTTTATTCATAATAGACTTAAGTCTCCCGGAATCGAACCAGGTATAATTTACACCGAAGGTGAGCGCTGAGTCACAATGTTTCCTCCAAAGCTACTGTTTCTAAATACTACAATTTTTTATTCATAATTAAAGACCGGCAGTTGTGGTAACATTAAACACCAAAAATGCAAATGCAAAAAGTTATACATATTGCAAAAATAAATATATTAATTGTATTTTTGTCATTAATTTACCTAAAGCTCACATTAAATGTGTTAATCTACACTACAAATTGTACGAGCACTAATTAATACACTAAAGAAATTAATTAATACACTACACCAATACACTAATTAGTGTTCGTAAATAGCACTAATTAATACGTCCATCATCATCATCATAAGTTTTCTACCATTATTAGTAGGTCACTTGCTGCAACTGGGAAACTTCCATGCTCCACGGTCTTCCGCTAACCTCTTCGTCTTCACGCAGGGTTACGATTTCTGTTTCGATATCGTCCATTTAGTCTTCTTCACCCTCTCCCTCTCTTTCCTGTCACCATACCCTCTAGCACGTCTCTCATGATACAGTTAGACTTTAATAATATGAATAACCAGAACACACCAAAACGAAGAAACAGAAGGGGAATTACAAACAATAGAAATATTAGTAACATATTATAAACGCAAAACTGAAGAGACAATGTGCTAATGAATACAGTGGCCAAACAGTACGAAAAAATGTTTATTTTAGGTAAACCCTACAGTAGCGTTTGATAAAAGAGTCATGCAATCAAACACACAGTTCATACTGATTGCACAACATCGTTGAAAAATTTTCTTTGGATGTTCATAAGAATTTTCTTTAGGATGTTCACGCATGTATTATGTTGTCTGTCCGATAAGATGCGTTCAATATCTATCGATGTGACAAGATCATATTTGAAGCAAGTCAAAATTTAGGGATTGTTAGGAATATCAACCGTACTTTCCATGTATTCTGTTGCTGAACAATGACATTCCCTCTGGTGAGGAGCGTCACAGGTAAGTTGCATTCCACGATCACGGCAAGAAATGTGATCTGCATTATCAGTAGAAAAATGAACAAAACTTAAGAAGCAACAACAAAATGGCAAATATGGCAAACTATCACATTAAGAGGTCCCATCACGGCGAAATTAAAATATCACGAATTTTACAGTGATTATGTGATATCTCCAAATAGATAAAAGATAATCGAAAAGTGGAATAAGAGCTCCCTAGACAATATTATTTTACATGAGATACCGTTATCACGACTCACTTATCTGCTTCCGATTTCCAGCCATTTAGAAAATCTGCATTTACAATATGTTCACGTTCATAAATGACTGCAAACGGAAAGCTACTAGGTGACTCGTGATAACGGTACCTCATGCAAATTAATATTGTCTAGAGCGCTCTTGTTCCACATTTCGATTATCATTTGTCTAATTGAAAACATCACATAATTATTATAAAATTAGTGGTGTTTTAATTTCGCAGTGATTAAGCAGCATTTTATTAACGGTTTTATTCATAGCACCGGTTTTATTCACAACTGTCTGTCTTTATCCATAACATTCGAAGAAAAGCAACCAAAACATCACAATCGTTGCACAGACTGCTTAATGATAATTGTTACATCTTTTACCAAATGCCACGGCACACTATATCGTATTTTTAAAAATCAATAATAGATTTTTAAAAAATGTTGGAAATTTTCAAACTTCTCCACTCTCGTCTTCGTAAAAGATTTGCAATAGTTTTATAGCTTCCAAGAAATTTGTTGGTTGCTGTTGCATTATGGTATGGCATGACAGCACCGTTGCACACACAACACACAAAATGACGAGTATCCCGGAGGCTACTGTGGAAGATATAACGTTTATATGCTCACATTTTCTGTTTATCTGGTTTTAATTTTTGCTAACTCGATTTTTATTTGCACATTGGAGGAGAGAGAAAACATGTATTTTTACCTATATTTTTCTCAGTAGATGTATGTATGTTTCCCAGTTTGAGGAAAGAAAGAAGGAAGTTTTTTTTTTTTCTAAACTGTGCCTTCAGGATAAGTTTAAGAAGGGCCAAAGGGATCTTGCGTGTCTATGCAGGGCTACTTGTAAAACCGCTGCCTTTTTTAAAAAAACTGAAACACGATTTCCCAGATTGAAAATTTTTATGATGGAAAGGTTAAAAAAAAAATCAGTTAAAAAAAGATGAGTGGCTTTCTTCACAGGATGATCGGTAATTTAACGATAAGAAAATTAAACTCCACCCATCATCTAACTCCAGCGTCATTTTAAAACCTTTTTGGTACACTATTCTCTTTCCACAAGCACATCATACATAACATAACATAACTATTGTTGCTTGCGTTTGGAAAACCAGTTGCGTTTGTTTCTGTAGCTCTTATATTGTAAAAAGGGAAGCCAGAAACTGCTTCATTTCTTCACTACCGAAAGTTTAACCTTCCATTAACGAAGATGACCCCCTGAAATAAAGATAACATCTCGTAAAAGGCAAGTTCTTTCTTTTCTTTTTTTTTTTTTTGGCATTAAAAAGATTTTAAATATAGATTATATATATAAATGATGATTTTTTTTTCTTTTCAGTCTCTCCTTCGTCTTCTATTTCGGTTACAAGACAATATTGAATTTCCTTTTTCTTCTTCCTTTTCGGACGTGGGAGCTGCGTAACCCTATTTATGTGCTAATAACTTGCGCAAGATATATATATATATTCTAGCAGCTAATTTTGATGATAACCCTGCCTGTTTGCTTTTACGAAGGACTACTGAAGTCTTCTCATAAAGCCATATTTCTCATATACGAACCGGTTTGTAAAAAGAAATTACAATTGGTGTGAATGGAAATAAATCTTAAACAATCTGTGAGTAGATCTCCCTATCGTCCCATTTCTTAATAATAATAATAATAATAATAATAATAATAATAATAATAATAATAATAATAATAATAATAATAATAATAATAATAATAATAATAATAATAATAATAATAATAATAAAACTTTTGTCTCTGTAGCGGTATGAAAAGATAATTACTTGGCAAGATATTCCAATCCAATTGGTCTTCTTACAAAGAATGTTGTTAATGCATCCTCTTCTCTCCTACCTGTTTTAAACCATTTTTTGTTACTCTCTCGGTCCATTTTATCTTCAACATCTTTCTCCAACTTCACACTTCAAAGCTTACTAAATATTTATTCTTTAACTTCCAAAATGCCCAAGTCTTTTAACCGTACAGTCCAATATTCTATATATAGGACTTTACCATCTCCTTCCTTAGTCCAGTATTAAGTCTGTTAGTTAAGAGTGATCTTTTCTCGTTGAATGCCTCTTTGGCTACGTCAATTCTTGACCTTATCTCTTTGGTGCAGTAAACGTATCTTCTCAAAATACTTCCGATATATTCGAAATAATTGACCTCTTCAAGTTCTTCTTGTTCTATTATGACCCGTAAGGGCGTGATGTTTTCATGACTTTCGATTTTTCGACGTTAATTTTCATTACATATTGTTTTCGAGTGTTAACTATTTTGTCCATCATCTCCTATAGTCCTTCTTCAGTTCTGGCTATAATAACCATGTCATCTGCATATCTGGCCTTTTTAATAATTTGGCCTCCAATCTTGAAATCTCCAATTTCCGTTAATGCTTCCTTCATTAAGCATTCACTGTAAATGTTGAATAATTGGTGTCTCCTTTTCCAATCTACAGACTATTGGTTTCTGCTTGATTCATGCGCAACTTCACTCGTTGTTTTATGTACAGGTTGCGAATTAGTCGTTGGAATCTGTAGTTGACCTCAATTTCTTTAAGTATTTTTAGAAATTTGGTCCAATTGACTAGGTTGAAAGCTTTTTACCAGCCGTTAAAGCATAAACACAACTTTTCTGTACGTCAAAAACTCGTGCTGATATGATTTCTATCAATCCAAAGCATCTTTGGTGCTTTTTGTTTAGATTCCAAATTGATCTTCTTTCAACATCACTTCTATCTTACTTTCCAGCCTTCGGCCTTCGTCGAGTGGCAGCGACGATGAGTGATCAACAAACCAAAATATTTGTTATGCGAAAGGAGAAGATGCAGTGAATCACACCACAGCAACTCATTGCCTCCAGAAATTTCGTGCATATTGTAAAAATATCAAAGATTAGACAAGATCCAGCCCCTTCAGGATAACATTTTGAGGCCCTACGACTCGCTATTGAAGAGAACCCATTGACCAGCACACGTTAATTGTCAAACGAAGTCAACATGTCCCCGTCCACTGTACTGTCTCATCTTCATGACATCGGGAAAGCCAACAGGAGTTGCCACATTGTGCCACACAACTTGACTCCATCTCAGGTCAACAGGAGAGTGAACTTCTGCAAATCTGCATGATTTGCGCTTCTTGAAACAGATTGTCAATACGATTAAAAGTGGATGTTTTTCCGAAATCCGAATGTTCAGAAACAGTGATTGAGCACGGACCAACTTTCAGAACTGGTCGTTAAACAGGATCGTTTTGAGCATAAATTCGTTCTCTATATGTGGTGGAGCTACGAGGAGATAATTCATTTTGAGTTCATTCCTAATGACCATGCCATCAATGTTGACTTTTATTCCAAACAGTTGGAGCGATGTATGCTGCATTACACTAAAAATATTCTACATTAGTGAACCGTACTCACGCTCTGCTGCAAGAGGGTAACACAAAATCGGACTCGACAAAATTTCAGGAACTTGATGATATCGATCTGATGCCACACCCGGCATACAGCCCTGATCTACCCCTTCGAACTAATACCTGTTTCGGTCCATGGTGCACTTCCTGAAATCACGATGCTTCACCAACCAACAGGAGGTAGAAACTGCAGTGAAGAAGGACAAAGCATGGAATCGACTAACTAGTAGGAAGGTGGCTGTAGACAGTGCAATACGTTGGGTTATACTTTGAATGTTAGCATGTTTTCATTACATTATAATACATACAGATATGTTGTGTAACAAATATTGCAAAACTTATGACTCATCCTTATAAAATAATAATAATAATAATAATAATAATAATAATAATAATAATAATAATAATAATAATAATAATAATAATAATAATCCCACTGTATCACAATTGCCACACTCTCCATTATCTAGTACACTAACTCATTAACTCTATGACCTATGGAACTCGGAAGTTCAATGTCCCATTCACAAAAGCTCTTCATTGACTTCCATCCTTACTTAACTGAATCCAGTTTCTAATAAGTATTTCTATCTCTTATATCATATATCTTAGATCCATTTTAATATTGTCCTCCTATCTGCACCTAAGTCATTCTAGATCTTACGATCGGATTTTCAGTTAAAATTTTGAAAGTGTTCCTATTTTCTTACAGTCCGGCTATATGACCTGTTCACGTGAATCTTCTAGACTTAAGGACCCGAACAATGTTAGGTAAAAAGACGTAAATTATGTAGTTTCTCATTATTAGGTTTCCTCCAGGATCCGAATATTCGCCTCAGGATTTTATTCTCAAATAATTTCAGTCTGCGTTCTTCTCTCAAACTAAGCGATCATGTTCCACAACTATACAGTACAACAACTATAAGTATCGTTTTATATATTTTAAGCTTTTAAATTTTTCGACAGAATCGACAAAAGAGTTTGGACTAAATAGTAAAATGAATTCCTTGCTTCCAGTCGACATTTAATTTCTTCGTGGAGATGGTTTTGCTCTGTACATGTTGATAGTAGATATTTGAAAGTATTCACTTTGTCGAAAGTATTATTTTGATATTTTGACGTATATGCATTAACTACATAGGTGTTAAATATGAAAGAACTGTTTTGCTATTTACTATTTACTGAAAACGATAAAATAGCTCACATTATTTTTCTATGTAAAATGTAGTTCCCTGCCAGTGCAATATAATTGTTTCAGAGCTAAGAGAGCTTCTTAACCGCAAAGGCTAAGGAACAAGAGTGAGTGAATTAACAATTTTTAAATAAAAATTGAATAAACAGATAATCAAAACTGAATGACAGAAACATTTCTGATGCTCTTTCTTAAATTTTGCAAATACATCACTTTCTGTATTCTATCGCTATATACTAGTCCTATGTAGAAAGAGGTCTAGCTTCAGGAAATTTTTAAACTCTTTAGTTGTGTTATTTTCTTCCAAAAGACATTTATCGATCAGTCTAATGCAACTGGTTGGAGATTATAAAATCTATGTATTGCTGATTCGATTTCTGCTTGGAGCATAGTTGATAGATCCTCTTCACCCTCTCGTTTTATCATTATCATATTGTCTTCTTTATCTAAAAGACAGAATCATGGGACGCAAAACTTTTTTAAAAAAGAGGAAAAAATAATATCAGACTAATTGATTGTAATTTTTACAATATTTTCTTGGTAGTGATGTATTAGCTTACGTGTGAATGTAATTACAAATAACTGTATATGAGTCTTCTTTCGTCAAGTAGATTACGTTTCATGAACATGAAATTAAATTTCTTCACCCAACACATTGAGTGTATATCTTAAAAATGGAAGGTTTGTGTAGTATGATGAGAAGATTCTACCAACATAGCCACATCATCATGTGCTAGGGAAATGGTCACGATGCTCATTTTCCACATGAGAATGATGTGGTCGACCTCCGTCACAAAGGGATTGACACTGTGGGTGGTGGGTAGCCGTGCGATTTGTCCTGCCGATTGAATCCTTTTCTTGGAAATCAAGAGATTTGCTCGATCATGCGGGGAGAAACAGACAAGATATGCCCAATGCTTCTGCCGGCAAAATCACTCGCTCAAATGAAATTGATTCGGACATTAAACTCTTTTTCCTCTCTTTCTCTCTCTCTCTCTCTCCTTCTCTTATCTCCCACAATTGTTTCTCAACGTACCTATTATACTGCATAGTTGTCTCCAACTAATCTCTCTTATGTATTGTACAGGGAGAAAGAGAGAAATAATCATATGTAATCCAATGTTAAACTGAAACCAGGCTCTAAGTTCAATGTCGCCAATTTGCACTATTCTTTCATTAATTGTAGTAGGGTACAGGCGCACACCCAGAAATTTTTGTTGACTTGAGTAGAGTTGAATTTGAATTTAGAGTCCTTTTCGACAGAGGGGCTATATGAGACGCGGACCTTCTGATTAACATGGAATTCGAACCACATGAGCTACCGCCGGCAATCGAACCCGGGTCTCTCAAGAAAGTTTTGTTTGGAGGGGTCGAAGTTTTGGGAGCGGGTTGAATACTACAAGCTACTACGTCTATGTAGTATTGAACGGGTATTATTCTGCATCTGAAAAGACAACAAATAATTGTCAAATACTTCCACATACTGTATATTTTCAGAAAAAAATGATAGAACTAATATTTTTGGTAAGAGAAAGAGTATAGATGAAGTGTAAGATCAAATTTTTATGCTACATCAATCGTTTCCCTGCTAAACAAGTATAGTTATATTGAGAAAGCGTACAAATGTGTGTTGGGTTAGGAAGTTTCGGAGGGATCTGGACCCGGTGGACCGCCCGTTAGTGCGCCCCTGGTAGGGTAGTTTTATACAAGGTGTTTCAAAACAACATACAACGTTTCGGAGGTGATTCCTGAGACCAAAATAAGACAAAAAGCATTGACCAACCTGCTTCCTTTTAGATTCCGTACAAATGCACAAATGCTTCCTTTCGGAGTTATAGGCTGCCAAAAACATGAAAAAACGAACTTTAAAAATCCATAGCTCCAAAACTATGAGACCCACCGTAGTCGGGTCAAGACTTCACTTAGGAACTAGAAAGTGCGCTATTCTATAAATACGTGTTTCATAATCCTAAGGTACTCACGATACATTTTTTATTCAGAGAGTTTGGCTACAGGCATATAATCTGAAGTACTCTCCAACTATCTATATAACAATTGTTGCTGAAGCACCTCAGGATTCTGAAATTCGAATATTTGGATAGGGAACATACTAGTCCCTAAGTGAAGTCTTTACCCGACTACGGTGGGTCTCATAGTTTTGGAGCTATGGACCTTTAAATTTCGTTTTTCATATTTCCGGCAGCCTATAACTCGGAAAGGAAGCACTTGTGCACTCAGGTTGGTCTATACTTTTTGTCTTATTTTTATGTCAGGAATCACCTCCCAAAAGTCGTCGGTGTTGTTTTGAAACACCCTATATATTACACGGCTAACTTTCACAAGCACTAGGTGCTTAAAAGAGTATCTATCACCGTTAGAAAGAGACAAACAACACTAAAGCCAATTTGCTAAGGGGAAAACGAAAAAGTCTGCTTGGTATACACAACTCTAAAAGTGCATTACCACCTGCAATTTTCTTTTTCCTGCAATAGTAGGCAACCCAAAAAGCTCGGTCGTTGAGTTGGTTGAAAATTCGAAACGCGTTGAACCAAACCTCAATTTTGTTATAAATATATCAGTGTGGCAAAGTGCAACTAAGAGAATAAAATAAATTGTTAAGAATGACGGTTTTATTATTGTGAGGGAAATGGATGACACAAAAATATATAAAATGATCTTACTTAAGCAGTTGAAACAAGATGAATAGTAAGAAATATATATCAGCGGAAAGCAGTTTCTTTCCTTTTAAAAAAACTCGTAAAAAACAAAATAGGTTACATAATGTAAAGGTTTGATATACACGAGTAACAGCACAAGAACAAACATTCACAGGAAACGGAAAGAGAGACAAACACAGACTAAGGAACACCATTAGCGTAGTAGACTTGCGGGCCTCCCATGCAAGATAAAGAGGACGGGACCCTACTTGTAAATGTAATAATAATAATAATAATAATAATAATAATAATAATAATAATAATAATAATAATTATTATTATTATTATTATTATTATTATTATTATTATTATTATTATTATTATTATTATTGAGAACTCGTTTCCTTTCCAAATCTCTGATTCTGTGTAAGAGCATGTCTTCATATAGCGGTCATGTGGGCAGTTTTTGTCAATGAGCGGTCTTAAAGGCCAAATGGGATTAAAATCTCCGAGAGAGAGAAACAAAAAAACTTTCTTCTACGTCAAAGTTCGAAGCACTTGTTTTTGACAGGTGCTTTATTCTTTCTTTTTTGGGGGAAGAGAAATGTTTTGGTGCCTAAGAAATTACAGTATATAATATTGCAAATTTGCAAGTGGATTTATTTACATTGCTATTTGTGGTAATAAAGAAATTGTGATTGGAAGACTTTATTGTAAAAATTAATTTTTGTTTCATAATCCATCTCAAGTCTTAGGGACCCCCTGTGCCTCGCCCCCAAATATCTATATCGAAAATGTATGATATGGATATGTCGATATTGATATATTTGCGATATCGAATGTTAATATGTGTCAATATCGATATCGACGATATCGATATATCGACATAGCGCATTGGCCTAGATCCCGGAAATAATGTTTGAAATATACTAGAATCAATAATCAAAATCTAAATATGTTCTTGCATTCCGTATCCAAGTTGAGGGGGAAGGGGGTGAACTCAAACAAACATTTTAAGCCAAAAAGAATTGTTAAAATCAAGTATTTATACTTGCCCCTTAATAGAAAACTATTAATATTCATCTTTTAATTCTGTTTCTGATTGTCATCAGAAATCAGCGACAGTACACATACTTTACATAGTACTGCAATATACTCTATAATTTTTGACAACTAAGAAAATCGGAAGATAAAATTCTTGCGATAATAAAGTGAAATGTTCTACAAAATAATCATAATTCATTGTCCTTATTTCTAGTTTTGACAAAGCTTCAGAACTACAAGACTAATAGAACTAGAATTGAGATATTTAATTCCATTTTTTGCTAGTGTTCATGAAACGTACTGATTTAAAATACATACTAATAAACGTAGTGATAGCATAGGTCATATATTCCATTCCAGATTACTAATGTAAACTGAACAAAAAAAGAAAAATAAACTATAGAAAAAAGGCAAATAAAAATTGAATGAGTACTATTTTACAGCTGAATTTCTATCAGAAAGAGCCTACATTAAAAGTCAGAATAGTATCATAATAAAAGTTACAAATGTTTAAAAGGAAATTGGAGGTTGGTTTCTTATAGACGTAACAAATCTTGCATATTTCGCATTTCATACGTGGATAAAACAAATTGAAGAATTATAGGACAGAAACGAATTTTGTGTCAAATTAATATAAATAAAATCTCTCTTGAAATAATCCAAAAGGAAGCCATTTCTAGTCATTTCTGAACATTTGTCTATTCCGAACATCTACTCTCAATTCTACCTATTGCAGATATAAGGTTGTATTCGCAATGATAGAATGTACACGCTAGAGCTGAAACGGGTCATCGTAGTTGCACGATGATTCCATTGAGACTCGATAACCCACAAGGAAAAAATATTTTACTTACTTCTTTGACACAGAATGTGTATTTGTGTGTGTGAAAGAGAGAGAAGAGAAAGATGCAGGACATGATAACGAAACGTGAAGAAAGATGGATAGAGAGAGAGAGAGAGAGAGAGAAAGAGAGAGAGAACGAGAGACGAATATAAATACGAAAACTTCTTATCATTACACTGTATGACGAAGACTGCACACACTGTTTATTCGGATTCTCACCTTGTAACTTCTCCAACCAACGTTAGTAGCGAATGTTTTATGAAAAACAAGATAGTACCTGATGGGGATTCGAACCGAGATTCTCCGTTTGCAAGTTCAGGACGATACAAATACTCCAACGGTTACTCTACCCGAAACATATTTAACAAAAGATATAGTGTCTCTTTCTAAGAACAATAACATGAAAAGTGGATACTACAGACCAATCAAGTGTTTCGAATTGTCCTAGTAGCCGGTATAATTATTATTTGCCCTTTCCCAACCAACATTCATAAATCGCCTCTATCATGTTACAGATGTTTGCTTCCACATTCTTACGTATTGCTCGTTTAGTATCAGAAGTCACTCTTGGATTCTTCACTATGACTGTGTGAAAAAAGACCTTTGTCTTGACAAGGATTTGAACCAACGTTCTAACCTATACTATTCGTGAGTCCAGGACGTTACCTCTACCCTACCGTGCCACCTAAAAATATAACTCAAATCTTACTAAGTTCAATTCCGCTCTTTGGAACGAACCAGCTTCTTTGTGTAAGGTTATTTACACCAAAGTGCACGCCGAAATTAATTTATCCAACGACCTGGAGACAAATGAGTGCCCACTAATAAACGAAATAACACAAATCCAGAAAAATTACAGAAATAATAACATGCAATGCAGTAATTACGCCATGCAAGTTTAAAACTACGCTTATAATAATAATGATGATAATAAATTTTCAGTTTCACTGAGTAGTTGTCATTTCAACGAATAATAATATCAATATTTGGAGTCAATCTAACGAACGTGCATTGAAGATTGTGCAGTTGTTCCATTTACTCTTCCGTTTCCAGAAAATCCTCGCACTTGGTGTTTATCCACCATAGAGTCCAATGGCATTAGATGGGATCAATCTTATGCGTATATATAAAATTCGGGACCAGTACTACACATGTTATTGTCGAATAACTCAAGCTTGTGTGCAGCATTAAAAAAATATTTACTTACGTTTTGTACGCGTGAACATAGGTTCAAGTCCATTGGGGACTATAGAACACAGTGATTCTTAACAAATGCAAGAGGGCATTCAAACCCCAAAACTTCCACTTTTTGTTTTTCTATAGTTTTTACAGCTCTGTAGGAACGTTAAGCGTTTCTTCTTTATCAATTGTAAATGGCGTTTATATTCAAAATAACAATAATTATGGTGGCATGTATTTGAAAATAATTTTAAAATAAAGAAAAGAATAATAATACGCAAACACAAAAGCAATTACCGGTACTAACACGTCGTGTGTTCATGTTTGAACATAGAACAGATTCTAAAACTCAAATTGAAAACACTGTGTACGTTATAGATAGAGGCTGGCTTCTACATCATATTGTTTGGCCACAACATGAACATACCTTGACGTGTACAAGTCGTTTGTGTCCTATGTACTCACACCCTTTGGAACGAAAGCAACAGTTATTTTGATAAATATTGTACTGAAAACTGTACAAAAGCCACTGAGCGGGAACTAAGTGAGTCAAAGGTTCACTCGGCTGTTGTGTTACTCACAAATGAAACCGTATTATCAACTAAAAAGATAAATTCTTGGGTAATTTCAAAAGTAAGGATTATTTCACCCTTGAGTTAATGGTTTATTTGACGCAAGCTGGAGTTCATACTCAGCAAGCAAGAACTGATGCTGACGCACTTATAGCTAAAATTGCTGTAGCCGAGTCTTTAAATCCTTGTAGGCACGTCGTAGTAATTGGCGAGAATGGTGACATTTTAATCATTTTGCTTGTACAAGGTAATAATCAGTATGTCATCATATTTCGAAAGCAGGACGTGAGCAAGAAATAGTAAAGGAATTTAGTACTAAGAAGTTGCAAGATACATGGGCAAATGTACTAACTATTTTGGTCAGTTACCAATCTTTAACTGAACACGACACATCATGTGGTAGTCATCTACAGAGGAAAAAATGCATTACGATAACCTCAAAAACGGGGAGAGTTATGCCGATCATTTGAAGTTTTCAACCATGATAATGCTAGTGTACAATCTCTGATTAAAGCGGGCACATTATTTCTATTAACACTCTACGATTGTCCAGCAATAGTAACCTCATTGGATGAATTCCAGTACCATTCATACATCCGTGCAGTAAGTCGCTGCCCTATTCAAAACAAAATACAATTAGCAATATTACCAACCACCAGTGATGCTGCGAAACATCATATCTTGATAGCGTATCATTATGTTCAATTATGGCGTGAAAATGATATGTGACCCACTCAATATAGATGGAAAACATTAGGAGGTATTCTTGGCCAGCAAGAATGACCAAGGAACCGCTCCTGTAACTGTAAAAAGGGCTGTGAACGTATGTGCGGTTGCCGGAAAGCAGGAGTTGTGTGCTCTAATTTATGTCAGTGTCGAGGAATTGGATGTATGAACACACAACCAAATGATGAAAACCATGGAGATGAACAAGATAACAAAGATTGTCTCATTGATTTCTAAAAATTAAGCCTGAGTGGGCTAGTTAAATAATGTTCTTAAAGTGCATACTAACGTCTAATGTAAACATTAAGTTTGATTTGAAGAATACTAGTAGAAAAATTGTATTCTAATTATAAACGAGACATCTAAAACCAAAATTACATTCAAATGACTATTGTAGTTGAGAGTGATTTCGTGTGTGTGAATTACGGTTTCCCTATGCAAAGAAGACTGTCAATTTCCGCTGCTTTTTAATACTGTCAATAAATAATTTTTGTGCTATATTTACGTGATGTAAAACTGTGTGTCATAAAAGCTTACTCCATTGAGAAAAATTTATGCCATCTTGAAAGTAAATTAATTATGATAGTGAAAACGGTGGTGAAGTTCTGTTAAATACGATAATTGTCAGTGTTGCAAATTTTAAACAATTTATATGAAAATTACGTCCCGAAAGTTTGGGTTATACGCTTCTTCCACAGATTGGGCTTGATTGGTATAAATGTTATCTTGTTTGAATTTACGTTCCTTAAGATTTCCAATGATATATATAACTCTTGGTCATAATAATAACAGAAGGTGACTAGAGTCGTGAAAGTGAATGTCACCTTATACACTTATATATTGATGTTGTTTTGTTGATGTGGAATTACTGTCAGTGTTGCAAACTTCCCATGATTTCTGAAAATATATATTTTTAAAAAGAAACAGCTGTTTTCTTCTTCCTCTATAAATTTAGCACGATGCGCATATATGTTATTTACTTAGATCTTCTGTCTTTGAAGCTTTTCAACCATATATGTCCATGGCTTTGTGATAATATGAACGGTGACTAGAGGAATAAATGTAAAGGGTGTCGATTTCCATAAATTCCTTGTCGTCGTCTGAAGATGGCAGACATCTTTTAAAATTGCGCGAAAAGCAACTGTAGGATTTTATGGTACTTTTAGTGTGTTATTCTTGACACATTCCCCTACTTCCATATCAATTTTCAGCTTGTTACTAATTTGTTCCTTTCTTGGTAGAGGGGCCGCGGTGGCTCAATGGTAGAGCGTTCACCTATGGTGCTTGAGGTCCCGAGTTCGTCAACAGCCCCCGCCAACTGAACTTTGTAGTAGACAAACACCGTGTGCGTGGGTTTTCTTGGGGTTACCCCTTTTCCTCCCACTTTCTTCATTCCACCATGTCATTCATTACTCATCATCACAGTCTCCTTTAGCCTAACCGGCATAACCGTGGGACGTAAAACTCAAAGATTTCATTTTTTCTTGGCCGAAAAATGAGCTATCTTTACTGTACTAATATTAGTTTATAGAAATTATAAATCAAATAAAATAATAGGTATGGGCGTTGTTCTTGCTTTCAGTTTAAAATTCCGAGGTTGAATTCGATTTGCTTCTATTCCTACTATTCTCCCAAGTTGGTTTTAGAGTTGCAAACTATCCTATGCATAAGTGTCGGGAAATCTTATAGAACTGCTTTGTTCGTCCGTTGTCCGTCTGCTGACAGCTTTAGAGCAAAAACTTACGAGATATCAAAATTATTATTATTATTATTATTATTATTATTATTATTATTATTATTATTATTATTATTATTATTTTGCAATCAATTCAGAGTCCCAACAATAGATTCCATCTCCGCCGTTAACTTTCTATTAAAACCGGTTGTAGTTCAACTTAATCATTTCCAGTTTCAATGTTTATCGGCAAAACAAAAATAGTAGCAGATGGCGAGAAGCGGTTTTCTGGAAACGATTTAGCATCTAAACACAACGTATCATGACTACTGTATTTAAAACATTCTACCAAACCCGGAAATGGTTCAATTTTATTAGTACTTCCGGTTTCAACATTTATCGTCATAGAACAAAAACGGCAAGGGATAACGAGATGTGGTTTTCTGTAATCGATTCCTTGTCCCAAGGATAGTTTCTATCTAGTTTATTATCTATATATTCAAATCGGAAGTAGCTAAAATTAGCCATTTTTGGTTTCTACGGTTATTGCAATAGAACAGAAATGGCAATACATAGTGGCAAACAGTTTTCTGCAACCGATTCAGTGTATAATCACAACCCGTAACACTATACTAAAACCGAAAGTTATTACTAGTTCCGGTTTCAATACTGATTTTTGTAGAGCGAAAACGGTAAGAAATATCCAGATTCATTTTTTACAATCGATTTAGCTTCCCAAGAGTAGGTTCTAGGTCCTTCACTAATCCTCTATTGAATCAGGAAGTGGTCAAAGTTTTCGGTTTCAACATTTATCGCCATTGAACAAAATGGTATTAGATTGCGACAAACGGTTCTCTGCAAACAATTCAGAGTCTCAAGAGAATACATTATCACAAAACACAACCTCTGCTAAAACCGGAAAGAGTTGAAATTTACTATTTCAGGTTTCTATACTGATTTTCGTAGAGCAAAAATGATAAGAGATTCAGATATTTGTAATCGATTCAGCTTCTGATAGTACCTCCTTCCTTAACCACCTATTCAATCCGAAATTGGTTCAAAATAACAACTTCCGGTTTGAACTTTTCTTGTCATAGAACAAAATCAGTGAGATGTAGCGAGTAATGGCTTTCAGATATGAATTCAGTGTTCGAGGAACAGGGTTCTATCTTTGATCTTATTAATCTATTGCAACCATTAGTTATATAGGTACTACTTGAAATTTGAGTATTGAATTTTGGAAGTCTACCATAGTTTCACCCTGTGAAATGAAATTAACTTGCTTTATAGTCTGCTGGTTTTGAAGGGCATGGCTCAATGAAATATAGAGTTATGTTGACGGTAAGTTGCCGCTGGAAATATCATCCATGTCAAATTAACCTAAATGAAATATTCAGACGAGAGTATCCTGAAAGGACAGCTGGCAAGTTGCCTGGAATCATTATGATTGGTACAGTAAATTGATTTAATTGCAAGGGTGTTCAGAGTGAGAGTAAGAGGTGGAACATTAGGAATAGAATGGAATTTTAAGGAACAACAACCATACACATTCACTGGTACTATATTCTAAAGAACAACAGTAACTATACTTAATCTTTCAGAGATACATCACAAACTGCTCACTTCCTTTGAAAAAGGACTTGCAAATGATTGAAAATATCTTCAATTTGTATAGCATTAGTAAATGTTAACCGGGCCACTTTCTTAGTCAATCCCAGCGTCCCCCACAGGGGACATAAAATATGACGAAATTATTATTTGTTTACAGGGGACGATCATAGATTTATCATTCCTTGTAAACAGTTTGCAATGTTGCCAGTCTGATTTTAAAGTTGTAAACAAATAATAAATTTGTCATATTTTATGTCCCCTGGGGGAACGCCTGGACCGACATGGTTAGGCTATCACACAAAGGGCATTGTAAATAAAGACTCTTCTCTAGATCAAACCCAGCAAGAACTCTGATGAAAACTGGGAAAATAACAGAAATTGTTATTAAATGTCTAATTACTCGTATAAAATCAACTTGATCAACTTGATTGTATTTTAAAAACTATATTAAGAGAAAAGTAAACACAACTATATGGTACTATACAACGGACTTAATAAAAGTAGCAGAAAAGGAATTTTCTATTAGAATTCAAGCTAATAAATTAGAATGTAGTATGGTATAGCATACGGCGAATAAGTTTTGAAACAACATTTAAGAAACATCAATATAATATTAATACACATCCTGAGAAGTCAATCATACGAATGGTTCTGTGCAGCTCTACAGAATAAAGAGATAGCTATTAAAATGACAGAAACACCTCCTCTAAATGCAACGTAACTTATTGGACTACGTTGGACTACCGTAACGTGTTTTACTACTTCTACACTACTACGGTTTGTACTCGTATTCGTCGTAGAATTGAGACATATAACTTGCAAATCATTTCCACATGAGTAATGAGACTGGACCATTCTTCATGCATTGCACCACTCAATTATGTTTGCGATGGCAGAGGAGGAAATATACACCAGACACTACTCTAAAACTTGCAGCACTCAGTTGTGTCAGTGATGATGAAGGAGAAAATGTACGCCGGACACTACTCTAAAACTTGTAGCACTCAGTTGTGTCAGTGATGATGAAGGAGAAAATATACGCCGGACACTACTCTAAAACTTGCAGCACTCAGCTGTGTCAACGATGATGAAGGAGAAAATATACGCCGGAGCAACTACTTTAAAATCTGTCATATGTGTTCAGTAATGTTCAAATCAATGGATTATGCCACGTTCATCCTGATCTTCCACAAACAACATTGAGAAAGTCTGATTATATGTATTGTCCCCTTCGAAGAGTGGATCGTTGTTAGGAATAACATCTATATCGTAGAATATACCTAGGATATCGCATTAAATCACATTATAATTATCAGTTATTTGTCATTTGATAGCAATCAATAATGGTAATTGGATTTTATGTAATTGTGGTCCAAAACAGTACAACTAGCACAAAGTTTTGCCATGTATGTACATGTTGTCGAAACTGGCTTCCGACAAACACCCAATTCACTTGTTATCTGAATACACGATAAAAAAAATATCCTCTGGTGAATTTGTAGAAAGGAACTGACGGTAGGCAACCATCTTTACACTTACAGAATTGGCTGTATCAATAACCTTTGTAAACAGATGTTAACGGTATCGCTACCTAAGATATCTGTGCACTTCTAAAATTGCACGCGCGAGGTGTTCACAAAATAATGTTTATTTTTAAAATTTTCTTTAAAACTACGTATGAGCTTTTACATTGAAGTATATAATTTTATTCTACATAGTGAGATCAAACGATTGGTATATCTCTGATCTTTGAACATTTCTTTTCCGTTAAACGTAAATAATATTTTAACATTTGCAAACAGATACTGAACATGAACATGATACTAAACAGTAACAAGATACTGAACGTGAACATGATACTAAACTTGAGCATGATGCTGAACATAAACATGATACTAGATTTGAACATTATACTGAACATGAACATGGTACTAAACTTGAACATGATGTTGAACATGAACATAATACTAAACATTAACATGATACTGAACATGAACATGGTACTAAACTTGAACATGATACTAAACTTGAACATGATTTGGAACATGGATATGATACTAAACTTGAACATGATGTTGAATATGAAAACATTGAGATAATATAAAGAACTAGAGATGCCCAGATGCGAGATTTTTGATGATATCGAACTCGCATATATTGAACCGATCCGCCATATTGGAAGAGGATAAAGAGGTGTTCTTCAAGAAAGACTGCATTTTAATTTGTGTCTGTTTTATTATTGATTGTCGGTGCTCCTAGGAAAAATTGTAGGACGAAAAAATCAACGTTCTTTGGAATTACATAATATGTCAAAGGTAAGTCATTTTCTTTCTTCTTTTACCCTGTAGCAATCAATAATATAATGTGGCTGTGTACTTGTAATAACATTGGGTGAATAGGCATATGCATTGTATTTACACTGTCAAAAGGCTCCCAAAGACTACTACCTAGAGAATTGTCAAACTATTATTAAGTTTGCTTATTTATTGAACTATATGTTTATTAGTTGTTAGAAACTTTGCCAAAATTATGTAACGAACAAGTGTTTAGTTTACTGTTTAGTTGTGGATGGTCTGGTCCTAATTTGCCTAGGTTAAAAATTGCTAATGATGGCAATTACTGCATAAAATAATCCTCATTCGCTGTTAACAGGAACTATAGTCCCATCTCTCATACAAGTCGCACGTTATTTATCGATGTTCTGTACAAAAAAGTATATTTGTAAACGAGTTCACTTTAGCAGACGGTTCTACCAAATTGAAAATTTATATTTCGTATATAATGTATAATTATTTTGTTTTGGTGGAATTTGTTAGTTAAAAATAACAGGCGCTACGATTTACCTTTAAAAATAATAATTTCCGATATAGTGTTGTAAAGCGTAGAGCAGATAACGTAAAGGGTTGTAGCATTTGGTATTGTTCAAAATTTACGGTAAGTTTTAGGCACTTGTTCCAAGTTCCCAATGAAGGATCCCCACCATACGCATGGTCCCCACGGTTCTTTATACGCTGGCTGAAACTTGCGGAATACGCCATCTTGGGAGAGAATATCTCGAATCGATCGCTACATTGGAGAGCACGCTCGAATCAACATTGTGACATAGGGTAAGGCATCTCTAGTTCTTTATATTATCTCAATGTATGAACATGATACTAAACTTGAACATGATACTGAATATGAATATGTCTTGCTGTTTATTACTAGGACAAGGGATATACCTAGAGACATCCGAAGATAAATTTCTAGGGGGGGCATATCCATGGTTGCTATAATACGTACGGTATTTCCGGTATTTAATATACGTGGTTTCCTATATTACGTATACATTTTCGTGAGCTCCCTGTTCCCCTTCCAGGATAAAGACACCAGCACTACTTGATACCTTTAGAACTTCATTTCTTAAAACATGATCATAGAGTAAAACCCAGACACATTCTACACAACACTCGATCTCTCTCCGTAAATTGCTTGCGTTCAATTTTACGGACCAGCAATTCAATTATGTATTTTGTCAACTATTCTCCGCTTTCTTCCAAGCTATTGGGTCTCACTTCCTCTGTCACTTGCATCAAAGCTACAAGGTATTGGATCAAATCACACTTTGCTAAGTGGAGAGAAACTCCTTACTACTATATATCAAGAAAGTAGACTGTCGATGGTCAAGTAGCTGCAACTACGTGTTTACAATACGAAAACATAGAAACGTTGGTATACATACGTTTTTACATGTTAGAAAATAGAAGTTCCCTGTAATATACCGAATGTTAATCGATCCTTTTGTAATGTCTACGTAACCACACACGTTAACCCTTTTTTCCACAAGAATTCTCCAAGGAGGTATCAATATTGTCTTGCGCTGAAGAGCTAAAGTATTATTTTTCTGAAACATTGCTTTAATATCTCAAAATAATTTTTTTATTTATGTAAAAGTAGGTAGTCATACAACACTCGGTGACACACTCATACTGGGAGGTTCTCCGGTCCGGGTCTCCCTTCAATAAACACACTTCATAACTTCATCTACATTTTTTTTACATGTTCTTAATAAAATTATACCGTTTACCAAAGAAATTATTTATGTAGCCTAAAAATGCGATCTTACATTCTTGTGAAGAACAATCTACTTTTAGACTCGTATTATTTTTTTTTCTGAGAATATAGGTGGCAGTACACTTAATAATTACTGATCGTCTTTTCATATGTAGAGTAAGACTCACTCACTTTATGGCCTATGGAACCCGTAGGTTCAATGCCGCATTCATAAAAGCTCTGCATTGACTTCTATCCTTTGCCAACTGGATTCAGTTTTTACTTTGTATTCTTATTTCTGCGAGATACATCTTACGTTAATATTGTTCCCCCATCTGCGCGAAGGTCTTCCAAACGATCGTTCTCCGACTGGGCTTCCAATTGAAACTTTGAAAGCGTTCCTACATTCTTTCATTCTGGCTACATGACCTACCCATCTGAGCTTCTTATATTTGATGACCCTAACAATATTTGGTAGACCTATATGGTATAAATTATGCAGAATAACACCGGTTCAGTACTACATAGAAGCATTGTTTCGTAGAAACTCACCAAACTTTGGACCATTCCAACAAAAGTTTCTGAGTGCACGTCTGACAACCATGCAATCTAAAATGAAAGCGTTTACTATGTATTTTGATTGTATTTTTCGCAATGCATAGTACTTTCCATGGTGGGAATATATTATGTAGTTGTTTAATTAATATGTGTTTCTTGTATTATCTTTTCCACGGGTCATTTCAGGGTTTTATTCACATTAACTTTTACACACTATGGTCAAAACTTAAGTAGCAATTGTATGATTAAAAAGTATTAATTGAATTAAATTGATGCTTCACATCGTTGTATGACTCACTTTGTCTCCTACGAGAAGACACAACTATTCACTTGAACTGTACGTACATTTGCAAGTATGTGTCCTTTTATTCATAGCGCAAACATCTCATTTTGTAATTTATATTTGCAATAGCGACTAACTACAACATATAAAATACATCTGTGCTACACAATATGTTTTAGCAAAATAATAATACGTATATACGAAAGAAACGAAAAAAAACTTGATCTTAAATTTAAAATAAATGTACCTAATTTGTTGGCAAGCCTAATCTCTTTATGGCCATATATTTCTAAGAAGTCTTGGTCGTTTTTTTGTCTTAATTGGAGGAGCTTTTTGGAAGATGATGTCAGCTACAGACGTGAAACAGGTAACAATCTTTCTAGACAAGGTCATTAACAAGGCTCGAAGTATGTTGTTTGCTACAAAAAATATCTTTAGTTTCCATCTTTCACAGTGCCATACAGCGCCACAGGTATAAAATGGCTGGTGGCTATGCCAACAACTTCTCCGGCGTCCGCTACCACTTTTTCTATTAAGTACGTACTACTTTGTTAGTATTAACCAACTGGTTGCCCATGAAAAATTTTGCTGATTTCTTTTCTTGTGTTAACTGTTGTGTTATGCACAACAGTGATATACAAACATCCTTCTTTCTTCATCTTGTTGATTGTATAATTCTCTCTCCATGTTTTTTCTCTTGTTACAGAGGGAGACGCCAGACGTGTTTCACTTGGATGAGCACACAAGTAAAAGTTAACATATCATGACGAAAAATCGCGACAGTCAAATTACCAGGGTTTATACGATAATATTTAATTTATTGCAGTGTCTTATAATGAACAAATAATCTTTGTCTCTCTTTATTTTTATGTAATTGGGTTGTTAATTTCCTATTTATTCCAAGAGTTCATAACATGTTTCAAATTTTTTAAAAAATTTAGTTACATATTAACTAGCCGGAGTGTCTGTTTTTTGTCGAATAACAACAGATAAGGTTATTTGAAAATGTGTTTGAAAATCACTTTATCACATTTTCAGATAGGTTTGAGATATCAAATAAATGGCAATATGTTGTGTCTATCTAAACAGTTTCTCGAAATGAAATCTTTAGGACAAAATCAGCTGTCCAATTCCTTGTAATTTTGTTCTTATTTATTCGAAATAGGCCATCTAATGATCATAGTATTCGGTACTAAGGTATTTTGAGTTTGAATTGCACGTCTAAAATCAGTTGCGTTATTGCATTACTGTGACAGGGGCTTCAAAAACTGTTGATGTTTGTTATACTATGAAATGAAATGAAATCTTTAAGTTTTACGTCCCACGGATATGCCGGCTAGGCTAAAGGAGACGGTAATGATGAGAAATGAATGAAATGGCGAAATGAAGAAAGTGGGAGGAAACGGGAGAACCGCGAGAAAACCCACGCACATGGTGTATGTCCACCACAAAGCTCGCTTATCTCCATCATCAAAGGTGAACGCTCTACCACTGACTCACCAGGGCCCCTTTGTTATACTATAGTGTTCTTAGTTTGTTACACTGAATAATAAATGTTGTGTTGCAAATTTTCATTTATCAAGTGAATTTGAAATATGTAATAATATGATGTAGTGCTATTAAAAAAATACAACTTTAAGTTAGCAATACTACTAATCTGGTTACATTACAGATTAAGTCAAACAATTTACTATTTGTATGATTCAAAATTTCAGTTTTTTTTTTTTTACCCACTAGTTTAAAAATTACGAGACACATTAAGATAAGTAGTAAATGCTGTATAATATAGACCAGTAGTTCCCAATTACTGTTCTGAATCCCTTTTTATTTTTAAGACAAGGTATTGTCCCATTCCTTTATATTTTGGTATCTGCGTAGTAGTGTGGTAATAGTAATAGTTGAGAGGTAGGCAACAACATTAATCATCAATGTAATTACAAATCTTTATAGTCGACTCCGGGATACGTACTTAATCGGTCCCGGTTTCGATTCTCGGTGAGGACACTCCCTCGAAAAAGTATGAAAGCTTTTTCTGCCCAGCCAGCCTGAGTGAGGGTTTTTTTTAGGTTTTCCTCATTCACACTAAGCAAATGTCGGGATGATACCTAATACAGGTCCCACGCCGCGGCCGCGCGCCGCTACCTTCTTTCCTTCTCTTTCCTCGGATACTGTGATCATCTAGGAACGTAATCCGTCATACGTGAAGGGCTAACAAGGCCATAAATGCTGAAAGCCCAGAAATCTAAATCCTAATTTTTAATTAATCCGTCTCGTAACGTTGTTCATGCACGGAAAAGTTCATAAACCGAAATTATTTTTCTTATTGAAAATAAATAAGTAAATAAATTAATCCCTTCTACCTACAGAAGCATGGTACTGTGTTGAACTTTTCACACTTTTAAGTGCTTTCTGTGATCAGTACTGTATAGAATGAAAAATAGCATTATCCTTTCTAAGGACAAATAAGCAAGACTGAATTAAACGAAACAATGTGATGCTTAAAAAGAGAAAAAAAAAACTGCATAAAAAGAACAAAATGTAGTTTTTGACGACATCACCCTGACAGTTTACAGATAGTACACGCGCGCGTTTGGGTATTGGAACTTTGGGTACGCGTGCGTTTCCGTTCGTACCATGGAGTATTTATTATTAATGAGCCGAGAGAATAAATTTTCACGCAATTTGTTTCTAAACCGATCGGTTAACGAACCGAGAGATTCGTAACCTGTAGGTCCACTGCATTTATGTTATAAGGATACAACATACTGTACGTACACAGAGGGGGGTTCATGGCATTATTTACATCTTTTATAAATTATGAGATGTAAATAATGCCACGGACTCCCTAAATTTATTTCGCGGACCACTAATTTGAAAAGACCGATTTGTCTACCTATTTGTTTACGAACAACTTTCATTGATTGCTTAGTTGAACTTTAGCATCCCTGTTCAGCACTGAGGCTATATGAGACATTGATCTACAATTTAACGTGAAATCCAAATCAATGTAATGCCTCCAAATTTCATGGCTTTTTCATCAGCAATCAAAGCTGGGAAACCGTGCACCAAAGGAGAGAGTGCTAACTAGACTAGCAGTTGGGGGAGGGTAACTGGATTTCGTGTTTATGTTCTTATTTTATTAAAGGTTTTCATTTCAAAATCTTAATTTAGTAAATAGGTTTAAAGTTGCAAAAGAAGTATTTGTTTGCAAATAAAATTAAAATTTGGACATTTTTGTAAAATATATAGTATATATATATATATATATATATATATATATATATATATATAGTCTATTTTTAAGAAGCTATAATAACTAGTTCGACCACAAGCATAAGTTCAGAAAAAAAGAAAAGAATGAAAGAATGAAACGTATTCTTGTAACTTTCTTCATTCAATTTTTCTTGGACAGCTGACGATGCCGATGCTAATAATGTTTGACCATTTTTATGAAAGAACTCGAAAACTAGATTAACAAATTTATTGACAGTCATGACCAAAGGTCAATAAACCTCGACGAAATTTCTTTTGTCAATAACCTTAAACCGATTAAAACCATTTGAATGGATCTTGTATTTCTTTCAAGTCAGACAATATCTATCTTTCCAAGTACTATCATGCTACACCCAAATTTTCTTATCATTACTATTGTTATTACTATTAAGGAAAGAAAATACACAGACGCAGGCATTTACGCAGGAACGTATTTCGGTGGGGGTTGTCCAAATTTATATGGGGATAAATTACACTAAAGTTTCTAAAATCACCCTTAAAATTGGGGTAAATTTACAGAAAAGTTGGAATTTTGGGGGTGTCCAGATCTTTGTAACATATCAGTCTTTGAAAAAGACAATACATTGAGTTAAGTTCTGACCCCTTTAAGTCCCAGTCTAGAACTGCTTGAAGTTCGAAAGTGTTATTATTCCCTTTGTTTACCTTCATTTTTAATATTCCCGCGCAAACAACAGCTTGCGTGTGTCTCTTAACTCCTCTCATTTTCATAACTTCATTCTCACCGCCATTATTAATTCAATTGATTAAAAAAAACCGTGATTAACTAAGCAAACTCATCACTATCAAAACGCCGAACACGTACTTCAGACTTTGACTGTTTATTTTGTAAACGCTTCTGCCTACACTATAAGTCATTACTCGGCACTTTGTATATCACATTGTCATTGACAAATAATAACTTTCTTTAAGTAATAAGTAAAAGCTTGTTGTGACTCTTATTGAAACGTTTGGGTTGTGAGAGGAGAGAGAAAGAAAAGTTTTAACAAATCTATTTCTTTGCAAATCGACAACAATATTGATTTAATAGGGTGCCAATACTTTTTTTCGGGTCGTTTACTCATTTCCAACACTTTTCCTTTCTTCTTGCTCGTTCGGCGCCCACTTGCTATTAGCGCCCGGAGCGACTGCCCCGCTAGCCCCCACCTAGCTACGGCTGTGCTGACTGGTATCAAGTTTTCATGCACTGTGTTATTGAAAGTAATATTTTATAACATATACTTATAATAATAATAATAATAATAATAATAATAATAATAATAATAATAATAATAATAATAATAATAATAATAATAATATGAGTATCATTTTACATAAATTTATTTTAAATTGAATAGAATGAAATTCAATACTTTTGAATTGTCTGTTGGTTTTAAGTATTTCAACGACTACTGTCATAGAAAAATGTTCACATTCTTTAAGAGCAAAAACCAGTAAGTTGTTGTAGAAAAGGCCTCCTTTAATTCACTTACTTTTATTTTTGTGTGAGTGACATTTCGTCGGCTTTGTTTTTAAAGGTATCAGCAAGTTGTAGTTTTAGATAGAATCCGTCCCTGTCATCCAGTGTGTCGACATCATTACTTGTGTGTAAGTTCTTTAAAAGAGTTTGGAAGAAAAACCGTCTCACCCAGTTGGTGTAGTTGGTGTTTCTTCTCACACGATGCCGATGATACTGCTCACAGCTCTTCCCCCCCCCCTTCCCAAAAAAAGGATGTCCTTCTTGGGTGCGAGGACAATTCAGTTCATCATCTTCCTTTCCTTTTCTTTTTTTTTAATTTCTTTTGAGATTCTCATTCTCTGAAGCAGTATAACATTCCCAAGTCGTGTTCCGCCAACACGAGATGAGGAATGAGTTAGCATTTTAAGCGATGGATTCTGAAATGTCCCCGAGTCTTCCTGGAACACGTACTTTGGTTGGACTATAAGACCTTTTCCACTTTATTTTGTTGTTCTCACCTAAATCATTCTGTCTTGTATTTTTTTCTTTCTTTTGTTTTGCTGTTTTGACCGTTCTAGTATACTAAATTCACTCACGCTGGATCATTACTTGCAGAAAGTAATGCACCAATTCCCTCGTTGAGATTAGTTTTCAGAATTCCAATATATCTACTACGAGGTCCATGAACTTTTTTGCTTCCGCCAAACAGAGATATTGTTTGGAATCAGGCAAGAAATATGTAATCCGGATTGATAATAGTTTATACATGAGACCTGTTTTCGATAGCTAGCAGGTGTACCTTTGTATATATTAGCCCTGGTCTGATTTCCAGTAAGGAAACAATATTTGGAACTGAGGTAATTTGGAAGTCACCTGAATTTAAAAAGTATCTGACTCCGGACCACAAAATCAAAAACAATGGTGTTGGAATATGATATGCAAAAAAGTCAATCAGTCAGCTGGTCGCTCATAGTCCCTTTATGAATTGAAACGTCACAGAATTTTAGTTCAGCTTGTTTTATAGTTATTGATTACAAGTAGCAAAATAATTATATTGCTATTTTACAACATGGCCCTCTCGCTTGCTAATGGCACTGATTTCGCAGGGGGCGGGGGGATCTTTTGAATGCGAGCGTATCCACTCATGCACGGTTCCGTGCATGTAGCGCCCGTAGACTTAGCGCCCAGTGTTTCTGGCTCACAGAAGGAATTTTATATTGATTTTATCTCACAATCAGGGATGTCCAGTTCATTTTACCACTCTTTCCACAGGTCGTTAATTCCTGTTATTTTCTTACATCCATGTTCCGTGTACTTAGCGTCCACTAAGTAAAACTGTTATGAAGAGGGAGAGAGAGAGAGCGAGAGAGAGACAGAGAGACCAGCCAATAGCACTGATTATGACGCTTCAATGAATCATAACCTCCGGGGGAAAGGGTGAAACGCAGAAACGTAGTTATATATATATATATATATATATATATATATATATATATATATATATATATATATATATATATATATATGCGTGTGTGTGTGTGTGTGTGTATGCATGTATGCCTGTACTCCGTGGTATGCAATGCTCTACAATATTTAAATGTACTATAAACTAAGGTTACATATTTAGCTTTTAATGTGAAAACTGTGTAAAACAGACGTAATCTAGAATACCGCAATGAGGATAAGGCATACAAAGAACGGTGAACATATTCTCACGACTGAGAACCGGGACAAAATGTAAACTGGCGAAACACCGGGATAAGAGTCTTCATGGAGGTCACGGTGGTTCAGTGGTAGAAACACTCACATTTGGTTCATGGGATCCCTGGTTTTATCCCATCTTGCGTCAAATGGGCTTTGTGGTAGTCAGACGCTGCGTGCATGGATAAACTCGGAGTTCTCTCGTTTTCTCTCACTTTCTTCATTACACCATTTCATTCATTCTCACAATCACCGTCTCCTCTATCCTACTCCTATCTCCTTAATCGTGGGATGTAAAATCCAAAGATTTCATTTCATTTCAAGAGCTTCCAAACCGGGACTGTCCCGGTAAAAATCTGTCATGTGGTAACTCTGACTATATAACAACATCGGGTTTGATATTAAAAAAGAAAAAAAAGTCATATTATCATATGGTATTACACAGTTTCAGAAAAAAAAAATCTAACAAGCTATCCGCATTAAGTCTGATACATATTTCACAGCTTTATGCGTAATATAAATCTATATAGTTAAGCAATTGATATCATACACTACAAGCACTGAAAAACAACGTAACGTTCTATAATAAAAAGAACGTTGGTTTACGAACCAATAAGTTAATCGCTCTACGAACCTTATTGTACACATTATACCCTAAAGTTACAGCCTTATGCAGTAATCAATTCCAATCGGATATTGAACGAGTATGGTGTTTCTTTGAGAATAATCCATCACTAAGTTGAACAAGCGCCTTTGAAGGCTAGTCGTCTTCCATTTTACCCTCTTCTTCGGTAATTCATATCGCTGCTCTTGTTCGATGCAGTTGAAACCATGGCCTCATCCTTTTGTAATGTCCATCCACAAGGAAGGATGGACAGGTTCAACCTTTTGGAATTTCAAATTCGAAGCTTCTATCAATTTACTCGTTCGTGTCTCTTTCTGTAATTTTGCTATATGAACGGGTATGTTGCGAGGAAACAAAAGAGGCTAGCAAAGAAATTGAATCGTAAGATCATCGTAAGATGAAAGTCGCATACTCCAGATACTACCTGATGCGTAATGTTGATCAAAATAAATTAGGAATTCTTCAGTTTCTTCTGGTACGATTTGATGTAAGTAATCCATCACTTCTGACCCTTGTCAGAGAGAAGGAAAACAAATCCGTCCACCATTCCATAGAAATCGAATTTTCTCATTCTCCCTGTAAAAATTCGCCAATCCCAAGTGCTGCAGTATGTACTTCGTGTTCGTGTGACTTGTCTGGAACGCTTTGGCTTACGACTTCCCTCATTAGCCACGTCTGGTTGTGAGTTTAATTTACATATTCCTATATATGTTTGTTTTATCCCTCCTCGCTGGTCTAGTGGCAAGAACGTAAGCCTTTGGCGTATGAGGTTCAAGATTCGATTCCTGGTGGGAGAGCATTGAATGACCAAAGTGGTTCGGATTCCACTATAATCAGTAAATTCAAGTCTTCTTTAGCCTACCTGGCAAAACCATGGGACATAAAACTAAATGCAAACCTATTTATTTATTATTTTTATTTATTATTATTATTTATTTATTTATTTTTTTTTTAATTTTGCAAAAGGGAAGTTTTATTATGAAGTAAAACACTATTCAGAAGTATAATATTGAAATTTGCAAGAAGAAAACTTATTTCTGCGTAACAAAATTTAAAAATTAATTAGTCACAGGTAATTGTTTTACAATTCTCCATGTCTTTTTAGGTACTTTTCACTACACTAATTAGCACTTTGATAAGTCGTGATGAAATGTAAACATAGTTTCGTTGCAATTCTCCATGTCCAGTAGGCATTTTTGACGTACTGTTATTAGCGCTTTTGATATTTCGAGATCAAAGGTTTGAAGGGGTCTGTGCCCCACCCAACCATTTTTCCCAGGAAAATACGAAACACATATTCCATCATTTAACGTTTATAATATCTGTGCACAATTTCATTCACTCCGGCTAACTTCTTTTTGTCTTTCGGACCTCAAATTTCTCCAAATTTTGGGTGGAAGCTTTTACCCTTAAAACAGTTTTCCCCAGAAAAGAAAAAACACGTATTCGTTTATTTCATGTGTAATATCTACCTGCCAAATTTTATCAAAGTCGGAGTGTTACACTTCGAAAATGTTACATGTCAGTACATTCATATAGCTTGCATTTGCGGCAGAAAGTTCTTGTTTTGTGCTCCCTCTTTGCTGGAGAGAATTTCTTAGACTGTTCCTCTTCAGTATGCAGGGAAGCTTCCATTCTCCGTGATTTTTTCTCAACGTTGGCGAACTGCTAACCAGACGAAATGAAGAATTTACGGCATTTCAAACTTTTTTAATGTCTTTTCTCTTTTGAAATTACGCTTTGATGACACAATACCATAAGTGTTGAGTCCACTTACATCAGTTATGTAAAATACTGTCATAGGCCATTTTGTTCATTGTTTTGTAATCTAACAGCGAGCCATATGATTGTTAGTGTGAACGTGTGATTTTGTTGTGTTGTAATATATGATAACTTTGAGTTTTTCCTCCGCTCTAGAAGTGACCACTTCAGGATAGTTGTGCATTGTGTTTTGCAATGGGTGATCTTACTGGGTATAAATTGTCAAAAGAGACAGCGCACCCAAAAAATGAGAAATTGTTCGTCTACAGTCATATTGTATGTAAGAATAAAATTATATTGCAGAGTGTGTGAAGAATCTGCAACTTCACAAATTAGTAACAGTTCATCATCAGGTATTCTAATAGCGCCGATGTTGTCATCAAAACATAAGGCAGCCCATGTAGGATCGCTTTTCTCCGGAGTTTTGCTTTTTGCATTAGCACGTGCTTTTGCATTAGCTATAGGTGCTACGCTTCAAACTTCTAACCAATCCTCTGGATAAGAAAACTACTCAACGTCTCATTTCAATATCGGTACCTGAACAAGAAACTTCAGTTGCATTTGTATATAAGTCTGCTAATATCTTATCGTCTGTCGGGAATCAATTTCTTCATTGTTTATTGCTTTACCAAAAATATTCCTCCTCTACCATCAATAGTGACGTGTATTGTTAGTGATCTGTTTGTCTACCACGTGCAATGATCAAAACACACTAACAATAAACAAAACTTTACATACAATCAGTGGCAAAGCCAGGATTTCTATTCGGGGGGGGGGGGTCAGTGTCCTACTCCGGAAAACTTTTTTGTTAATGTGGAGACTGAAAGCACAAATTTAGATTTTATTCTAGCAACTTTTTAAAATTTTGGTTTTTGGGAGTTCATATCCCGGGAAACTCCCCCTGGATACGCAACTGCATACAATGGAAAAATTAATACAGTTTGATAGACAAAAGCAACTATTATGCTTCTGACAATGGACTTATATAAGTGAATAAATAAAGAAAAGCTGCTACTAAAATAATAAAACATGCAAATAATTAAATCAATCAAACTATAATAAATAATAACACATAAAGTTGCAATATGTTATATCTGACTTCATTGGGACAGTTAGAAGATTATCAGAACGTTCACTCCGCTACGAGCCACAATCTCAATCTATTCTGAATCTATCCTCATATTTCTTCATTAAGGCTCGAGTTTAATGGACCCACTCGGCACCCAATGCTATAAATTTTAAAAACTATCACTTAACTCACGGAAATGAAAAAAAAAACTTAAATAACATAATACAAGAACACAACCAGGAAAATGTCATAGAATTTCAATACTTACTAAGCCTTAGTAATTATTAAAGAAAGTATGCGTACGAGTGCAATGGACCCACCTGGTAGTTCTAGGCAGTAGCGGCGGTTGAACGTTAAAAGTGGGGAGGCAAGACATGATCTGAATACAGTATTTGTATGTCAATGTTACTTTTCCTGGTTGCTTGTAACACTTTGTTAGACTAAAGGCTGTATAACTATTAGGAGGCTGTTATATAGACTAAAGGCTGTATAACTGTATAACTATCTTTTTCAGTTAAAATACCGTATATCTTGTTTCATATTTTGTTACGTAAATTGACAAGAGCAACACAAGATACTAACTCTTTGTACTCTTATACAACGAAGGTGTAAGAAGAGATCTGATTCCTTGCCCATGAAATCAAAAAATCATAAAATCATGCATCTTAAAATTCTGTCTCAAAAATTGTGTGATCAGATTAGGGACCTATTTAATAACAAATTTGCAAAACAAATAAATAGAAAGGATAATATTAATCAAATAATCATAGTAATGGATAATAAGGCTTGTTCTGCAAAAGTTATATTGAAACTGGTAATTAATCAACAACTTATATTTTTAATTCCACGCATGTTATTATATGTGTTATTACTCTTAGAAAGACAGTGAATACTACAAGCATATGCTACGACATTCAAAGAAATATTTTTGCAGCTTCCCGAAACATGTTCGTTGCCATTAGATACAGTTTTCATTTTCTTGGAATACATCAAAACTCAACAATACTTAGTCACTCCACATTCCAGTTATACAAAAAATCCTAAAACCTAGAATTATGTTGAATTTACTAAATTTAATTGTATAACAAAACTGTATATGTACACCCCTAAACTCGTATATTACACTGCAAAATTATATATTCCTTACTGAGCTCCTTCGTGGCTAAGCGGTTAACGTACGCACCTTTGACGTGGGAGACCTGGGTTCAATTCCCGGAGAGAGCTCACGTGGTTCGGACTCTACGTTAATCATTAAGTTCACGTCTCATATAGCTTCGCTGCTGAACAGGATGTTAAACTGAAAAAAATCAAATCAAAATATTCCTTACTATAAGAAAGAAGAAAAGAACTGTCAATTTTTCAAGAAAAGAACTGTTTTAGGAACTGTCAATTTTTGTGCAATTAAAGAATAACTTATGAAGGATTTCTTTTCTTGCGAAATAATATCTCAATTAGATCCAGAGCGGCTTACTAACATATCGAGCCCTTGTAAGATGAAATGAAAGTACGCTCGAATTGTCTCGCTCCAACAGCTTAATTTTTGGGCCATTTTTAGTGTCATTTTTAAAACGCAATTTCTGTAGCTTTCTTAACTTCACGGAAAGATAACCAATACGTACTCATGGAACGGCAAACATTTTATGGCACCATTTGTATTCTATGAACCAATAATACATACAAAACTTTATATTTCCAAATGAAACTATATACATTAATGGGTCATTTCAAAAAGTGGAGGAGCAACTGCCCCCCTTTGCTCCCCCTAATCGCTGCCTGTGGTCCTAGGGTTAAAAGTGTATCCTTGTATGGATATTTAGATAGAGGAAATACTAGTTCTTGCCGAATTTCTTTAACTACTTACGATATGTTCCATTATTTTTAAACTAGGGTTTAAAATGTGATTGATTGCGTTTAGGGTGGCTTATAACACTTGACACATGTTCATTAGAACGTTTTATTTTCATTTGATATAAAGAATTACCCAGCAAATTTTGGCATTTGAATTTTTTGACACCCTGTATTTACGATAGGAAATGAAGTTATGCAATGTGCATAAATAATTGCTGTTTTCCATGCAGTAGTATTTGCATTAAGGTGCGTGTAATTATTATTATTTAAAACTATATAAATTTTAAAATAACGCTGTCACATGAATTCACATCCATATATGAAAATCTCATAGGTGATATGATAATGCTCTTAAGTCGTAATTAAATTGTACGTAATTACTGATGTACATGAAAAGTCAGAGTGTTAGAGCTGAGGGTGATGAACAGAAGAGGAAGAAAAGAACACATTTCTTTCAACTTGCCTAAGGGGTTTTAAAAGTGACATGACAATTGTGCAGGAAGTTTTAAAACCCCTTAGGCAGGATCTTTCAAGTGAAAAATTTTTGTTCTTTAGTCGTCAAAAGAGAGGGGATGGGATAGATGATTTGAGTACGAAACTACATTTATACATATAAACTAGTTCTCTCTTTGGTCAACCCTAGCACACTGATAAGCGTCAAATATTTTCTGGGCGCTAAGTATACGATATTATATGTGGGCGCTAAATCTACGGGCGCTAAGTGCACTCCACGTCATGCACAGCTCTCTGGACTTCCTCGTCATTCTAGAACCTTGATCAATTTACGTTAGTGCAGCGCTCTAACTTAGATTTTTTCTGGAGGGGGTGGGGGAGAGGCAAGCATTAATACGCGTATTTGAGCCCCCTAGAAAAGTTGTTTTTCTAATTTTTGGGTGCCCTTTTTTTTATCTTTCTCTTACTCTTTATAGGCTCCCCAGAACCTGTGCGCCCTTCTGCACGGCAAGGTCTGCGGAGCCGTTAGTTACGCCCCTAGGCCCTTTCTATACATGACAAATTAATTAAGGGGACAATATTGACAAATCTCAAAGCCATACGAATAAATATTATTTCTAGGCACTTTTTACTGAAATGGGCCCACAACTCATTTTTATTTCATTTACTTTTTGTACCTGTTTGATGTTTCATTTATAATTTCATGTATATGGGGTTAGAAAATTTTGTCTTAAAATGGGCCCCCCTAGAATAACTGAGAGCTTCTCTGGGGGACAGTTGCCCCCTGCCCCCAATAAGTTACGGCTCTGCGTTAGTGCATTTTTAAGTGGACTAAAAGTGTAGAAATCTGAAGGTGCAAAATAGAAAGAACATGTAGGGTAGGATAAACACTCAAACCTTGTGTTCTCCATGATATACAATGTAACACTGATAGTGTGTGGTCTCTCATTGTCATGGAGCAAAAGCTTGTCATTAGACACCAGACCACATCGTCTCCATAGGCTAGTCACAGAAGGTTGGGGTAGGTCACACTGTTTATATTAAGGGCTTTTGACATACGATGTTTAATGATTGATCCTTGGAATCCCAAGGTAAGTCCTCTACTTTAATAATGGGCTTTTCGTGACTGCAGTGAAAGAGTGATCTGAATACGGAGAATCTTCTACAGTGGTTATGTCCTGTTTGAACTTCTCAGCCCACTCGTAAACTTGAGTTCAACTCACATAGTTGTCACTGTATTGAACTGTCATGTGACGAAGAATGTCTACCGGCCTCAGCCTTCACTCAACAAAAATTTAAAGAAGGTTCGCTGCTTCAACTGGGTGGAATCCTGTAAGGGTTCCGCCATTTTGTAAAACTGATTTCCAGTGTTCGAGGGTGAGCCTAGCATGCGTGCCAGCTCCAGCTAGGAATAGCTCTAGGAATAGGAAAAACTAATAAACATATAACAACTAAGGTCGCATTTTAGTTTTTACAAATCTTCCGATTATTTTTTTCAATGAGCTTTATAGTTTGCACAATCTTTGCAGTTGATGAAGCCAAAACATACATTCGAGGGGAGCTTTCTATTGAACAAAACCTACCTTCTTCATGCGTAAGGAACATTCAATCCTCCTGAGTGTTCCAGTATTGGGAATTATATTTTCCACCATTCAATATGGGGGAATATTGGTTTTCGGATCCAAGTACTAAGTTCGTGAATTGAAACTGCTACAGGTAATGCGATTTAAGTATTAAACGTTTATTGCAACACAAGACTTATAGGTAGATGAATTTTTAAGGTTTCATAACTCAGAACTTCCCGTACGTACTGACGTGAATATTATCAACGATCCATAGAGAAAAAAACACGAAGGTTATAAAATACATATTGATATAGTTTTAGGCAACATTCTGCATTACATACCACATAAATTGATAATGATTAAAATTTTACCTTCTTCTGGAAATGATGCAAGACTGAAAATCTGTTGCAGCATAGAATATCTCAAATTTCCATTTTCAATAAGCAGATATCAGTACCTTTAGAGTCAAGGTACAATCGTTGTCGTTTAATTCGCACATCTTCCGCTTGCATTCCCAATCTTAACATAACCGGAATGGATCTGTGTATGTAAGACGGATGTTGAAATTAGCGGTAAATCCAAAGATTAGCAAGGGGGAAATTCCAGAAGATTAAATCTTCTCACTAAAAATTAGTTTTTCGCCTTAACATTTTAGAGACCTACTCTTTGCATCAGATCGTCATTCCTGATGAAAAATGGATGTGTTACGACAATCATAAAATTCAGGACAGTGGTTGGATAGTGATTAACGTCCAGGACGACTTCCATTACCAGCAGAATATTTTGCTGGTTGTATGATTGTCTATGGTAGGGATGATGCATCATGTTGCTCTTCGTCAAGATATAATTTATTACTGTGGATCGCTATAGTGCTGAACTCGATGATATGCACCGTAAATCGGGCATTTAGCAGCTGTAAACATTGCGTCCTCATGATGCATGAAAAACGCACATTCGCATATCGCTCAAAGTATGATGCAGACTTTCTATGAGTTGCATTATAAAACCAATCCTCACCCACCGTATTCCCCCGAAACTTTTCCCAACATTTTGACACGCCCCTCTTTCGTCCCCACTGTAATGCAGTGTTTCTTCCAGACCTGTTTTATTTGGGGGCACTGCCCCCCGGAGCTCTGAAAGTGCCCCCCGGAGCAGACCAGAATAATACGTCTATAATTATAATAATAAATAGAATAGTATCAGTAGTCGTCCCCCGGAATACTAAGTATGCACCTCCGGAACATTGTTTCTGAAAGAAGCACTGCTGCGATGTAGTCACATGTTCTTCTATAGATGCATCTTCTATTGTCATTACAGAACGTACTTCTTTCAACGCAGCAGAAGACGAAGATTTGGGTATGTAGTCAAATATATGTATAATACGCAACGGAAAAGAATAGAACACGTCACACTACGTGAACGCGGAAACACTCACGATAGGTGACGTGAACAGCCCAGAAGTCACCAGCTTAGGATGACACCCCAAGCAAGAAAACACAAACAAACGCTTCCAGATGCGGAATGTGGAGAGTCTGTATCCAAGGAATCGAACATAGAATAATCAGAATAGGCCTAGTTACAATAATAATATTACAATGACCAGCAAACAGTTCACAATTCAAGTTATTATTACAAAACAATAATTTGAAACAAAACAAATGAGTACAGAACATTCATATAAATAATACATACATAAAATCACATGCAAAGATATTATCAAGACACATTATCTGCGTTTACATATTGAACATATTTCCTTTTTCCTGGTTGTGGCTGTTTTCCAGTGATTCATCTAATTCATCATGAAACTAGGACGATAGTCTGTATCATAAGGTAAATATCTATTTTTAAAATTTTAGAATAGTAATTGTTGTATAATTAGTATACAGTTTACCAATAGAACTCGTTACATTTGTAAATATTTTCAACCAATTAAATCTAGGTATATGCTAGCATCATTTAGTAGTTAGGTTAGATTTCCTCTATATCATTTTCTACGTGTATATGTTACTAGTTTTCGTTGACTATACTTAAGACTATTTTTGACTTTAGTACAGATTTATCAATTTTTTTATTATTTTTTTTTTAGCAATTCTAGGGCCATAGCGGACTTAACTACTACGGTGCCACATCTCCCCCTATGTACAACCTCTGTATGAGGTTACAAGAACAAGAACAAGACTATTTCACAATAGCTGTAATAGTTAGTTTATAAGCAGTACTGTTTTATATGGTTTTAATGTCTTAGACGTATTTCAGTCTTCCTTTGTTTTATAACTTTATTTTTGTACTTGTATTTCACATTTTATATTTAATAAAATGTCATATACTTTGTGTTACATTTATTTGATATCTTCTTTCTTATTATTTATTCCTTTATTAATTTTCTCGGCGTTTTCCTTATTTTTTTATACGTACAACATACGTGAATTACGCCTAGTAACATATTGTAACCAATCTTATAAATCAACGCATTCTACGGATATCAATATCCGAAACTTGTTGTCAGTAGCAGGCTTATGTAGGTAGCATATCCTGATAAAACATCCATGGACTTCTGAAACCAGATACTTTCCAAATGTATAACAGCCTCAGATACCAAAAGAGCAGATATGTTGTTGACACTGAAAATTTTGATGTGGTTTCAATAGCCTTAGTACATAAAAATGGTCATCGGAAGTTGCGTATGAGAACCCGGAGTGGGTCCACTTATTAGTATTCCATAGTTTTCAACTTCATATTTGTCGGACAATAAATAAAATAATTAGCGAAACACTTATGCTGATAGTTCGCAAACGCGTACATTTCCAAACTACTTTTCAAACTGATAATTAATCTAAAGAATACTATTTACTTCCATTTGTTTAGTTCTTTTATACTTAATAACATTTGTTTATGTAAAGTATATAGATTATATACTTTATTTTAAATATATTTAAAGTATATAAAGTAAAGTTAAAATCATCAACACCAGTTCTACGCAGAGTTTCTCGAGGTGCAAGACATACTGTTGCAGAAGCTCTATACGAAGTTATTCATCAAATTGTGATATTTAATACTTTTGACTCCCGGATGAATATCTTCCTTTTTCCATACATAGTACTTTGCATGCCCTCACATGCTGAAAAGATCAAGAACCTCACAACATGGATGAAGCAAAGAGTTCAGTATTGGTCAAATAGCAATCACGTTGATATCGCAAATCAATCGAATTTAAAGACAAAAAAATATAAAACTCCAAAGAACTCAGTCAATAACATCTTCGTCAAACACATAGAAAACAAGTTAGCCGACGGCGACATCCATGGAGCAATAAGGCTACTTATCTCTGAAGACAGCTTCAACAGATGCTTCAACTTTGCAATGGTTAAAAGAAAAAACACCCGCCACATACTTATGAATTTACACCTCCTGATACATTCAATTTTCAAATTGACATCAATGGAGTCTCAACCAACGAATTTCTAAGAGCACTCAAATGCTTCCTCCCAGGCTCATCAGGAGGTATAGATAATATGCGTCCATCTACTCTCAAAGATTTAGTTCTATACAATAATCAAGACTACAAAAATAAGTTGGTTAAAATAATTTGCGATCTTCTCTCAATGATAATATCAGGAAACGTTCCCAAAGAAGTAAGACCCATGGTCTTCGGAGCTTCTCTCATAGCACTAAAGAAGAAATCGGGAGGAATCAGACCAATCCCAATAGGAAATACCTAGAGAAGACTTTCATCTAAAATCATATGTAGCAGAATTAAACAACAACTGCATCTATTCCTATCTTCACATCAACTGGGAGTGGGCATACAGCAAGGAGCCGTAGCAGCGACCCACGTAGCACATATATATTTCTCTTTTCTTCTCCCAAAACCTAAAGCCTTCCTAAAAATTGATTTCAGGAACGCTTTCAACGAGTTAGACAGAAACTCAATGCTATCAGCAGTTAAAGATAATTTCCCTTCGATATTTCCTTATGTTCATCAGAGCTATTCAGAAGCTAGCAATTTATATTATGGGAAGGACATAATTCTCTCACAAAAGAGGAGTGCAGCAAGGCGGTCCCTTGGGAGAAACTCTATTTGCTAACCTTACAGCCATTAGTCAATAAAATAAACACAGATCTAAATACTTGGTATTTCGACGATGGCTGTATTGCCGGAGACCCAGATGACGTTTTAAACGCATTAAACATGATTCACGTACAAGCTAAAGCAATTGATCTACACCTCAACTTCTCAAAATGTGAGGTTAGTTTTCTCAGAGCAACAAAGGGACAAACGTAGAAATATTTTACATCATACAGAGAATCGGCTCCAGGAATTCAATTAGTGTCACCGTCAAATGCTTATCTTCTCGGAGCTCCCCTTTCAACAGAAGCTCGAAGAACACTAATAAAAGAGAAAACAGCCAAACTTGAATTATGTTTCTCATGATTGTCTCTGATCTAAACACCCTCCGCCTTCTATTTACTAAAGTCTTCATTCAGTATTTAAAGAATATTATATTTTCTCAGATGCTCTTCAACATGGCAAGATGAAGACCCTCTAGACCGATTCAATTTCAAATCGTCCAGGCAAACCACAATTGGTCCCCATCACAGTCTCAGATTTCATTTATTTTTTTATATGGGATCTACATGCAATATTATTAGACCCATATTTTTTTCTTTTTGCTGAAAAAAAAATTTTCTTTTATATACAGCCTTCCAAAATGGCTGCCCTCCTCTCGGATTGCTCGAAAAACTGAAAAACATGTCAAATTAAAAATTTTGTTGTAGAGAAACGAGTGTACTTAGTAACATAATCGCAATAGCAGGAAGAGTATAA
This sequence comes from Thermobia domestica, assembly GCF_964235325.1. Taxonomy (NCBI): domain Eukaryota; kingdom Metazoa; phylum Arthropoda; class Insecta; order Zygentoma; family Lepismatidae; genus Thermobia; species Thermobia domestica. Next base: position 126,344,849 of record NC_137458.1, on the reverse strand, counting down.
AGTTGTATGTTTCGGTGGAGGACCAAAATTCGTCTATTGGTCCAATAGGAATCACGCAATTCACTCTCAATGTTGCCAACTTTGGTGAAATTTTTGCTAACTTCAAACATTTTTATTTTTATTTATTTTATTTTATTTTATTTATTTATTTTTTTTGTCCTCACGAGCAATATTAACCATCTGCTTCTAGCATCGAAGTCTACTCCATAATGTCTCTTAAAAATGTAAAGAACTCACGTTTCTGATTATTACATCCCACATTATAGCATCATGAAAAGCTGAAAATTTTATTAAGACGTCATGTTTGGACGCCATTTTCTCAAAAAAAAAAAAAAAAACACCTTTTTAAAAATCTGAATTTTTTACATCATTGGAGAAGTACCTAAGTATTTAATATCCGTTAACCGTTCATGCGGCTGCAGCCCCGAACATTCGCAATTAATTATTGAAATTTCAATTTTTGTTCTTAAAATGTAAATATTTCCTATGGGCATTTAGGTCCTATGCCAAGGCGAATTAAAAGGGAGTATGAAATTTTTGAGAGATGAATCCTGACATCAAATCCAGTAGAAAAGTTCCTATAAACATGAGTCTAATTCCGCTTCGTTTTCGAGTTACAGGGTTTCCAGCTCGGGACCCAAAATCGGCTCGCGACAATGGAAAATAAAATATAAATTTCGCGTTAAATCAGAAACTGTGTGTTAAAGTTATGATGAAGTTCAGAAAGTTGATTTGCATCAATATGATAATTTTTACGTGCAATTCGGTTGGCAGTGTCGCCAACTTGGTAGAACTTTTATTTGTTTCCAAATGACACTAAGTGGTTTTTATTTGATATTTGGTATTCATTAATGATTGTAAATATCACATGAAGCACAATTTTCCCCACATCACCACAGTTTTCGAAAACATGTATTTCATTAAAAGGTTTTATCTCGTGCGTTATTGATAGTTTACAACATTAAGTGTGAATTTCACTTGATGTTTGCCATCATTAGTAAAACCAAAATGTCGAATAAAAACTACGTCTGTGTAAGTTGTAATAATAATAATATGTTACCTTATACATCGTATAATGTAACATGGCCCGGAAGTTTTGGGCAACCAGTGTATATATGAATTTAATATTTATTAAATTTTTTTTTAAATATATAATTAATCAATGATTCGATTTGAAGTAGGTCGCAAAATTTGCGTTAAGCTCCTTGAACTATTGATTTTAGTATATTTAGAGGGAAATATATGGTAATATATTTACATTGAATAATTATTTGTATATTTAGTTAAAATATAATATTATTTTGGGAAATAAGGTAATATCTGGTCGTATTTAGTCCTTTCCAATCAATTTTCATTCATATTTGTGGCTTAGGGGATCTTCAAAAGAATTCAAAATTTTTATTTCAAAAAATCTTCTTTAAAATTTTTCATTTGTAAAGTCAGCCATAGTAGCTTCTTGAAGCATCCCTTTGTTTAATCTAAATTATCTGTGATTGGATCTTCCGCAATCACAGTTGTGGTTGAGATTTTTCGGCTCCTTTGATCTTGAGGAGTACACCTATCATCGTATAGTTACGTCACAATGATCTTCCAATTGGGAATCTTCTTCCTGTTGTCTTTGTTCTTTGGGTTGATGAAGCTGCCATGATCAGATGTGTAGTGCGTCTGATCTACAGAAAATCAACAATTTAATTCAGTGTGATTAGCTGATAGTGGACAAATTTTGGAGTACGAACTCTTGAGGACTGCGGCGCAAGACAAATTAGTTTGACTTGCTCATTGTGAAAGGGTACGAGGAAGCAAGCTGCGGGGGTCAGGTTTGCACGTTGTCGCCGGAACCGTGAAGACAGCATGGCTGCAGTCCAGCTTTAAATTGTTTTGACGTCCCAAAACTCACCAGGAGGTGAGGGGATGAAGAAATTTAATCCATAACGCCTAAAAAAATGTATTCTCCTGTTATTTATGTCTCTGAGGTGAACAAGTAAGTGACTATTTTATTCAACAAAAATTCCCTTTTCGGACGAGTTGAACCTACTAAATTTCTAACCTCTTTCGGATTGGAGAAAAGTGTTATGTTATTGGCGTGGTGATGTCCACCAAAATGTGCTAAACGCTGAGTAGTTTTCCCTAAGTTATAGAATATACAAACTTAGCGATGTGACGTAAACCACTCGTTCAATGGGGGGGGGGGGGGGAAGTTGTTCTTTTGGAGTTTCAGTGTGGATGTTTGTTACCAACAGTCCATGAAATGTGTGTACTTTCGAGTACATACATTTCACCCCAAAATTATATTTTGGATATGTAATTTCGTATATTCTTTTTCTGTTATTTATTATCTTCCGTACTGCTATATCACAGAACAAAATCCATTCTCTGGTTTGTGCTTACCTTCACTTTAGTTTGAATACGATGAGACAAAATGTATACAAAGTTTCGGCTCACATTGATAACAAGGGTGCTTGCATAGCTATTGGTAATGGGAGATGCTCGTCAGCAACAACACGTTCGTTATGTATTTTAAATTCCTTTCACCAGAAACCAGAAATTCGAATTTTAAGCACATAGTTTAAGACTTTTTTTTATTTTAACAATATACAAAAGTAGAGCTGAATAGTCGAAGAATCGTCCCATACGTCCTTGGTAAGAAGCAGGGTGTGTGCTATATTATTAATCTGTTGAATAAAGTGATTTTATATGTTTTAGGTTAAGTTAGATAGTTAGGCTAGGGACTAGGTTAAGTGTACTTTCTTTTCATGTAGATTTATTTAGTGTATGTATTGTCTCAAAAGAAAATGTTTTGTTGTGGAATCAAAGTGGATCAGGTCTGAGCTCATACAAGGGAGGTCACCTTGTTGGTATAAATCCTCCGCGCTGACCATACTTTCACAACGGTATCCAAAAGAGAATACTAAGAAAAGAAAGTAAAATATGTAGCATACAGCCGTAATGAGTAGCACATGTGTAGTGCAAAGCTTACGTGATTTTGTAGTAAATGTCCTTATTTTCAAAATGTTTTTTTTTTTTTTTTTTGACTAAACCAAACATATGTAGAATTGTTCATGATATGTGCGGAGAATATGTAATGCAATGATAGAGTTACCCATTCAGCTATGTCAAGAATTTTCCTCAATTTCCAACCTTTTTTTTTAAATGTATTCTCCTGTTATCTCTTATCATACAGAAAGTTAGTGTAAATAAAGCGTGCGAGTCGAAACAAAATCTTTCATTGTCCAGTGCAAAGCTAATTATTTTAAAACGATGTAGTAAAGTAACTTCAATAGTATTGTTGGTACTCAGAAAGTAGAGTGTTTAAAGCAGTACGTGAACAGTGTAACGAAAGTAAATCATAGCGTCTTGAAAGTGTACAGAATTGATTTCACTTAGTGTGACCGGGGTTGGAATCACAGACCTGCCAGGAAATTTCACTTCGTTAATAAGATCACAAAATTCACTTTGGCATTTAATTTCTTTTCGAAATTTCATCCCGTTGCGCGATTTAGATTCGATTCGAGATTTTTTTTTTATCTGGGTTAGTAAACACAAACATGTAGATTTTCGAAGCACTCATCGTCAGTTTCACTCTTGGGTCAGTGTCTTGTTCTGTCGGATTATGGTTTGTAGGCTATGCAGGCTATGAGCTGCGGATCAGGATATTGGACTGCGAGTGAGAATGAGAGAGGCTTAGAAATCTTCACATTTTGGGTCAATTTGAGTTCTATTTTCCGGAGATGATTGGTGTAGTGGATGGGTCAGTGAGTGTTGACAGCTTACCCATCTGGGCCCGGTGGGTTCGCGTTCAGCAATTGGTGACACATTCACGCAACCATAGTCTTAAGGAAAGTGAACATCATACAGAAACACATCATCAGTATCATCATCATTATTTTTATTTTTAGTTTTATTTTTTACATTTTTTTATTTTACATTTTTATTTATTTTATATGACATTTTTTTTGTAAATAATAATAATAATAATAATAATAATAATAATAATAATAATAATAATAATAATAATAATAATAATAATAATAATAATAATAATAAAGAAGAAGAAGAAATCTTTTATTATCTTTTATCTTTTATTATTGCAAAATCTCTCGTAACTCACGCATCAAGTTCGAACTTGTTCAAGAAGTTCTGCTGCAATCACGAAACAGTTTATTACGTGATTCAGTGTCGTGAACATCTTCCTAGTGTTCTCTGGAACCATAAAAATTGTTTTCACTGGTAACATAATATTGTAGTGCACTAGTTATATTGTTTGTGTGAATAACAATGAAGAAGTCCTATTACAGTAAGGACCGTATTAAATGTGTTGATTATTTTAAAAGGCATAAGGTAATTGTGTACAGAAAGAATTGTTGACAAAAATTTTATCTTGCGGTAAAATATATGTATGTATTGTGTACAGCGCGTCTGCCAAAAAGTAGTATTAGGAGAGGATGATTATTTGTGTAAAGGATGCTTTGAATATTTACCGTGAACAACGTGAATGTGTGAGATATTGGTGACCACGAAAGAAGACGTCCGTGAACTTGCCCCCCCCCACTTTGAGCACTAATGATAAAATTAGTGTCAATCGTTAGTGCATCGTTAGTGCTTCTTAGTGCACCAACCCATAACGTTAGTGCTTATTTAGTGTGGGAGCTACAAGTAAAAAACCTTTGGGGGGCCAAGTTCACGCTTCCCCCCACTTCAAGCACTAACGAAATAATTAGTGCCATTCGTTAGTGCATCGTTAGTGCTTCCTAGTGCACCAACCCGTGATGTTAGTGTTTCATTAGTGTAGTCTCTAGAGTCAAAACAATGGTACACGCTGCACCCCACTTCAAGCAATAAGGAAAGGAATAGTGCCGTTCGTTAGTGCATCGTTAGTGCTTCTAGAAAATACTAAAAGTTTCGTTAGTGCTTCACTATTAGTGTAGATATAGACAATTATAAGTCACGAAACTCCCATAAGAAATGCATGGGAAATTTTTCATTGCGTCAAATTACCGCCATATTTAAAAGCACTATTGACCTCTTCTAGTGCAATCGTTAGTGCATCGTTAGTGCTTCTTACTCCAAAAACCGCTAACGTTAGTGCTTCATTTGTGTAGGAGTTATAGATAAAAAACATTTGGGGGGGCCAAGTTCACACTGCTCCCCACCTCAAGCATTAACGATAAACTTAGTACCATTCGTTAGTGCATCGTTAGTGCTTTAATATTAGTGTGGTTATGGCTAATTACATGTCACGAAACTCCCATAAGAATTGCATGGGGAATTTTTCATTGCGTTAAATTACCGCCAAATTCAAAAGCACTAATGATCTATTTTAGTGCAATCGTTAGTGCACCATTAGTGCTTCTTAGTGCACCAACAGTAACGTTAGTGTTTCATTGGTGTACGAACTACAAGTGAAAAACCCTTTGGGCCTTGCGTGAACTTGGCCCTCCCACTTTGAGCACTAGCGAAAAGATTAGTGTCATTCGTTATTATATCATTAGTGCTTCTAGAAAATGCTAATAGTTTCGTTAGTGCATTCATATTAGTGTAGATACATCCAATTGTAAGTCACGAAACTCCCATAAGAAATGCATGGGGAATTTTTCATTGCGTTAAATTACCGCCATATTCAAAGGCACTAATGACTTCTTATAGTGCAATCGTTAGTGCATCGTTAGTGCTCTTTAGTGCACTAACAACAACATTAGTGCTTCATTAGTGTAGGAACTACAAGTAAAAAAAAAACCTTTGAGCCTAGCGTGAACTTGCCCCCCCCCCACGTTGAGCACTAACGAAAAGATTAGTGTCATTCGTTAGTATATCGTTAGTGTTTCCAGAAAATACTAATAGTTTCGTTAGTGCTTCAGTATTAGTGCAGATATAGCCAATTGTAAATCAGGAAACTACCATAAGAAATGCATGGGGAATTTTTCATTGCGTTAAAATACCGCCATATTCAAAAGCACTAATGACTTCTTGTAGTGCATCTTTAGTGCTTATTAGTTCACTAAAAATAACATTAGTGCTTCATTAGTGTAGGAACTAGAAGTTAAAAACCCTTTGATCCTTGCGTGAACTTGGCCTCCCACTTTGAGCACTAACGAAAAGATTAATACCATTCGTTAGTATATTGTTAGTGCTTCTAGAAAATACTAATAGTTCCGTTAGTGCTTTACTATTAGTGTAGATATAGCCAATTATAAGTCACGAAACTCCTATAAGGAGTGCATGGGGTAATTTTCATTGCGTTAAATTCCCGAACGTAATAGTAACCATTACACTAATATATGGTTATTAGTGCTTTTAAATTTGGTGGAAGAATTTTACAAAATTGAAAATGCTACGTGTCTAAATTTAGCCCCGCACGCATCTCAAATACTAAAAAAACGTTTGACATGGTTAGTGCATCGTTAGTACCCATTAGTACACTAAACTCTAACGTTAGTGCTTTGATTCAACTCTACACATATTAGTGAATATTATTTGCAAGACTAAATTGAAATTTTTCTAATTCTACAATTATTGTCCTACAAAGGTGAGATAGACATCAAAAGTTAGTGCATCCTTATTGCTTCCCGAAACACGAAGCATTGGTGTTAGCGCTATTATAGTTTAAGAGTTATAAGTGAATAACTCACTCTGTGCTAAATTTAATTTTAGCGAATTTTACAATAATTGTTCCACAAAGGTTGAATAAACGTCAAAGATTAGTGCATCGTTAGTGGTCCGAAAGAGACTAAGCTTTAATGTTACTGCTATCGTAGTTTAGGAGTTAAAAATGAATAACTCAGGGGGGGGGCTCCTTTAGATCTTTAAATTTTGTACAATTTTAAGCTAATTGTCTGACAGAAATGGACAAAACCAGCGTTTAGTCCTCCGCTGAATAAGCACTAATGCTAGTGTTATCATAATTTAAGTGTTGTTAACGAATAATACGCACGAGCCTAAATTTAAATTTGTCGAATTTTACAATAATTGTCAATCAAAAGGTAGGATAATCGCTAAAGGATCGTGCTTTTTTAGTGCTTCAAAAATACTAAGCACTGACGATAGTGCTATCATAGTTTAGATGTTATCAGTGAATAACTCGGACGAAACTCAATTAAAATTTATCGAATTTTACAATAATTGTGTAAAAATTGAAAAACCTGAAGTTAGCCCCGCTCGAGTTATTTGGCAAAATTTCTAAACTGTGACGGCACTGACGTTAAGTGATTAGTGTTTCATGGAGCACTAACAGTCACTAATCTTCGGTGGTTATCTTACTTTTGTGGGACAATTAGTGTGAATTTCGAAAATTTAAATTCAATCCTATCGGGATTATTCATGAAAGCACTAACGATAATGCTTAACGTTTTATAGCTCTAGCAATGCAGTAAGCGCTTGTGTTTATCCCACTTTTGTGTTACAATTAGTGTAAAACTGTTTAAGTTGAAAAACCTAAAGTTAGACCGGGTTGAGTTTTCATTAATAAGTTCAAGAATATGATAGCACTAACATTAGTAATTATTATTTTTTGAAGCATTAAGGATGCACTATCCTTTAGCGTTTGTCCTACCTTTGTGAGAAAATCAGTGTTTTTCGATACTTTTAAATTCAGTCTCGTCCGAGTTATTCATTAATAATTCCCAAACTACAATTTCACTAACGTTAGAACTAAGGTAGCATTAACGTTAGAGTTTTTTGGAGTATTAATGCTGTACTAACATTTGACGTTTATTCCACCTTTGTGAGACAATTATTGTAAATTTCGATAAATTTACCCCGGAGTGTGTTATTCACTTATAACTCCTAAACTTTGACAGCAATGAGTGTTTAACAGAGCTCTATTAATGCAGTACCCACTGGTGTTAGTCCCACTTTTGTGGCACAATTACTTAAAAAAATTGTGTAAAAATTGAAAAATCTAAAATTAGCCCTGAACGAGTTATTCATTAATAACTTCTAAATTATGATAGCACTATCGTTAGTGTTTAGTGCACTAATGTACAATTACTAACCAATGAACATGTAAATAGTTTTACTAATTTAGACGCTTAGCACTTTTCATTTTGTAAACTTCCCACATATTTAAAAGCACTAATAATCACATGTAGTGTAATGGTTATAGTATAGTGTAGTGTTAGTAGCTCTTATTGCAGAACTCCAAACATTAGTGCATCAACAGTATGGACGGTAGAAAATTAAACTTAAGGGAAGCTAACTATACGCTAGCCAATAAAAGCATTCACGATGAGAAGCTTTAATGTTCGGTCTTGGTGCACTAGCAAGCAATAACGAAACACTAACGATGCCACTAGAAGAGACCACTACTACATTTCAATTTCATGAGAATTTGACCTTATGAAAAAATCCCCATGATTTTCTTACGGGAGTTTCGCGACTTATAATTGCCTATATCTACACTAATAGTGAAGCACTAACGAAACTATTAGTATTTTCCACAAGTACTAACGATGCAATAACAAATGGCACTAATCTTTTCGTTAGTGCTCAAAATGGGGGCCAAGTTTATGCTAGGCACAAAGTTCTTTTACTTGTAGTTCCTACACTAATCAAGCACTAACGTTAGGTGTTGGTGCACTAAGAAGCACTAACGATGCACTAACGATTGACACTAATTTTATAGTTAGTGCTCAAAGTGGGGGGCCAAGTTCACGCTAGGATCAAAGAGTTTTTAACTTGTAGTACTAATGTTACTTTTAGTGCACTAATAAGCACTAACGATGCACTAACGATTGCACTACAAGAAGTCATTAGTGCTTTTGAATATGGCGGTAATTTAACGCAATGAAAAATTCCCCATGCATTTCTTATGGGAGTTTCCTGATTTACAATTGGCTATATCTACACTAATAGTGAAGCACTAACGAAACTATTAGTATTTTCTGAAAGCACTAACGATATACTAACGAATGACACTAATCTTTTCGTTAGTGCTCAACGTGGGGGGTCAAGTTCACGGTACGCTCAAAGGTTTTTTTACTTGTAGTTCCTACACTAATGAAGCACGAATGTTATTGTTAGTGCTTTAATAAGCACTAACGATGCACTAACGAGTGCACTACAAGAAGTCATTATTGCTTTTGAATTTGGCGGTAATTTAACGCAATGAAAAATTCCCCATGCATTTTTCCGGGAGTTTCGTGATTTACAATTGGCTATATCTACACTAATACTGAAGCACTAACGAAACTATTAGTATTTTCTGGAAGCACTAACGATATACTAACGAATGACACTAATCTTTTCGTTAGTGCTCAAAGCGGAAGGGGGAGTTCACACTAGGCCCAAAGGGTTTTCCACTTGTAGTTCCTACACCAATGAAGCACTAACGTTAGGGTTGGTGCATTTAGAAGCACTAATGGTGCACTAACGATTGCACTAAAAGAGATCATTAGTGCTTTTGAATTTGGCGGTAATTTAACGCAATGAAAAATTCCCCATGCATTTTATACGGGAGTTTCGTGATTTACAATTGGCTATATCTACACTAATACTGAAGCACTAACGAAACTATTAGTATTTTCTGGAAGCACTAACGATATACTAACGAATGACACTAATCTTTTCGTTAGTGCTCAAAGCGGAAGGGGGAGTTCACACTAGGCCCAAAGGGTTTTTCACTTGTAGTTCGTACACCAATGAAGCACTAACGTTAGGGTTGGTGCACTAAGAAGCACTAATGGTGCACTAACGATTGCACTAAAATAGATCATTAGTCTTTTTATTCGGCGGTAATTCGACGCAATGAAAAATTTCCCATGCAATTCTTATGGGAGTTTCGTGACATGTAATTAGCCATAACCACACTAATATTAAAGCACTAACGATGCACTAACGAATGGTACTAAGTTTATCGTTAATGCTTGAGGTGGGGAGCAGTGTGAACTTGGCCCCCCCAAATGTTTTTTATCTATAACTCCTACACAAATGAAGCACTAACGTTAGCGGTTTTTGGAGTAAGAAGCACTAACGATGCACTAACGATTGCACTAGAAGAGGTCAATAGTGCTTTTAAATTTGGCGGTAATTTGACGCAATGAAAAATTTTCCATGCATTTCTTATGGGAGTTTCGTGACTTATAATTGTCTATATCTACACTAATAGTGAAGCACTAATGAAACTTTTAGTATTTTCTAGAAGCACTAACGATGCACTAACGAACGGCACTATTCCTTTCCTTATTGCTTGAAGTGGGGTGCAGCGTGTACCATTGTTTTGACTCTAGAGCCTACACTAATGAAGCACTAACGTCACGGGTTGGTGCACTAGGAAGCACTAACGATGCACTAACGAATGGTACTAAGTTTATCGTTAATGCTTGAAGTGGGGGGGGGGCAAGTTTACGGACGTCGAAAGAAGGTGTAAATATGAAATTATGCACCAGCAAGATAAAGAATTTGTTCCTCTGAAGGTAGATTTGGAAACCATTAACCAGACAGTTATCATGCTAAATATGAATGTGTCGCCATTAAAAACAGCCGTTATCGGTGAAACCTAGAGTACGGTGAAGGATTCACCTCTCAAAATATTTCATACTGCTTTTCAAATCGCGTTGTGTACAGGACACAAATAATAACATTTTGGCAACGTCATAAAATCTGGACTAGAGTCTATACTTAATTGTGCTCTGAAAGATAACAGCTAGCTCCAGGCTTGTCTTCCTGTTAGTAATGGCGGTTTGGGCATTTGTCGAACCTTAGATATAGCTATTCCAGCCTTTCTGGCCTCGTTCTACGGTTCACGAAGCCTCATAGGATCATTACTACAACAGAACCTTCATCCATACATAGACTCAGAAATCCCAGAATGCTTTTCTACATGGACTCTACTAGTCAGCTCTGAACTTTCTCCACTAAGCGCAAGGACAAAGCAATCATCATGGGATGATCCCATCATCAGATTGTACTTCTCTTACCTAATGCACTCAACCAATAATTTAGAGGACAAACCCAGACTATTCGCTGTCACATCTGTTGGAGCAGGCGATTGGATTAAGGCCTTACCTTCTTCTTCGCTAGGATTCCATCTACCCAATGAAAGTTTCCGAATTGCTATAGCATTACGTTTAGGTGCAGAGATTTGCGTACCTCATAAATGTTTCTCTTGCAGGAGCCCAATAGATGAAAAAGGACTACACGGACTTTACTGTATACAGGGGTGCCCATCCCCCCCAAAGCTCATGGCGCACTCCCCCCCAAAACTAATAATCTCTTCCCTCCTCAAAACTCAAGGCCTCTAAAAACAATTGCCCAGTGTAGCAGTAGTTTTTATAGTACTAGTAATTGTTATTTTTGTTGTTGTTTTTATTTCCTGTAGTAGTATTATAGAATGCTTGTAGTAGTAGTAGGGGCAGTAGTAATTATAAAAATGGCATTACTTTTATTAGTAGTTTTGGTAGTGTACTATGTGTGTGAATGTGTGGTTACATTTTCCAGGATCTGCGTAAAACGAACAACTGCCTAGCTGGCTTCACTCTGTACAATACATGGAGCTGAATATATAGAATACTACTGGAGCGACCTCTCACGGAAAGTCTCTATTGTACACAGTGATGCCACTTTTGAGCTGGTTTTCAGTTTACCGCAGGCCCTGGAAAATGTAATCGCACAAACAGAAAACTATACAAAATATTATCAAAAATTCATTTATTATACATCATGTAGCAATTGAACAGTATTACTTATTAAGTGTCGTACATCGTATAAATAAGAAATAAATAAATGCTCCCAGCAGAAAATGGGTAAATTACCTACACAAAGCGGTAAACCGACCAGCCCATCCTTTCATATAGCAACTTGCGCGGTACTTCATTCATAGAGTTTCTAAGCAGGGGGTAGGGGGGATTCATTCTCGAGATTTAAAAAAAAAAAAAATCTTGTTCCAATGTTATTCTGACGACAGCAAAATTACTTATTCTACATTAGAGTAAAATTCTTCCAATTTTTTTATTCCCCCCAATTTTTTTCTCGATGGCACAACTTGCGCCATTAATCCCTCCTGTGGGCGGCCCTTCCCTCTTAAAACGAACCAACCTTTCCTTTCATACGGCTACTTGCGCGGTACTTCATTCATCGAGTATCGAAGCAGGGGGTACGGGGGTTCAGCCCGGAAAATTTTTGAAAATTAGCTTCTCAAAATCGTGTTTTAATGCTATTCCGACAGTAAAATTGCATGTTCGAAAGTAGAGTAAAATCCCCCCCAAAATTTTTTTCAATGGCGCAGCTTGCGCCATACATCCCCCCTGTGGGCGGCCCTGACTGTATAAAAAGTGCTGGCAGACACCCACGACATTCTATGATTAACGAGTTAATAATGAGAGCTCCTATCTCGGCAGGGATACCATCAATACGAGAATCAACTGGATGCAATCGATCAGACGGCAAGATATCTGATGGATTAACATTGATACCTTGGAAAAGAGGTAAAGCCTTGGTCTGAGACTTTACATGCGCCGACACGTTCGATCCTTCCAATATTCCTTTTTCATCGGTTCAAGCTGGTACCATAGCTAGTAGAAAGAAACAGGAAAGAGAAACAAATATAGTAACCTAAATACCAATTCATAGCTATAGCTATGGAAACCAGTAGAGCTTGGGGCAAAAAAGGTCTCAAATTTATCAAGGAAGTTGGTCAACGAATTGCTCTTCTAACTGGAGATAACAGAGCCAGTTCATTTTTAACACAACGCATAGCATGGCCGTACAAAGAGGCAATGTTGCCTCAATTCGGGGAACTATACCACCAGGAAAAGAATTAGACGAAATCTTACTCCTATGAAAAATGCCTCATTGAACAAACCCATCCATGGAATAGATATGGAACCATCTATCGAAATACACCATGTTTCGTGGAATGTACTCCAAACAATGTGAAAACGGGAGAGTGCGATATTTCACCGCGAGGACTGAAGTTGTCAGTCAGATTCATTGGGAATGTGTGTATGAAAAAAATAATTACGTTATGTATATTATATTATCAAGGATCTTATAAAATAGAGGATCTGCCCTTACAACAAAATCTTGAAGCCATACGTCACAGTTTCACCGCCCCTACTCTGCCCACTCCGCCCAATAAGATCGCAATGTTTTGAGCCAACAATCATGGCGGGAACGAAAGTAGCCAATCAGACGATGGCAGAAACGAGAGTAGCCAATCAGACGTGCCGAATCTCGGTTGCTTTTTGGCTTCACCGATTTAATAGGCTGAAGATACATATGGGCAGATCCTCTATTTATAACATCCTTGTATATTATCTATTGAATTTAATCAAATAAAGTATATATAAGACTTCCTTTTCTTTTCACGTAGAAATTTAGAAGTGCAGAAATTGTACCATTTAGCCAACATATGCTTTGCGTTGAAATGCAGAATAAAATTAACGACAAATTATTGAATAGAATAAGAACAACAAAATCATAAGAATATTGAATAAATAAACAATCAGCGTTTGGAATGTCATCACGTAACGTGTGGGGCATTACAATTTTGATCACTCTTTGGGAGGGAAGATCTACGCTGAAGATTGGAAGGAGCAAGTGAGGTTGACGATTTCTTCACATTGCAGATTTCTTTCGCCATGGAATAAAATCGTTGTCTGAGCGATGACAAAAGTATGTGATTGCAGACGGAGACTAATTAATTAATCATTTGTTGTAGTTTCCATTATTCGGATCAGAAAATCCAATATATTTCAATCAAAAGTGTTCTTGCAAGCCTTATATCTGGAGAACTACATATAGTGTAGCTAAATTCAAACTATCACTTAAGAGGCCTAATCAAAGCGAAATTAAAATACCGCTAATTTTACAGTAATTATGTGATATCTTGAAACAGATAAAAGATAATCGAAAAGTGGAACAAGAGCGCCCTAGACAATATTATTTTGCATTAGGTACCGCTATCACGAGTCACCTTGTAGCTTTCCGTTTACAGTCATATAGGAACGCGAAAAGAAATTTCGATTTTCTAAATGACTGGAAATCGAAGGCAGGTAAGTGAGTCGTGACAACGGTATCTCATGTAAAATACTATTGTCTAGGGCGCTCTTGTTCCATTTTGCGATTATCTCTTACCAATTTGAAGAAATCACATAGTTACTGCAAAATTAGCGATATTTTAATTTCGCCACGATGGAGTCTCTTAACTCAGTATGATGTGCTTATTCCGTATAAAATACGAAAACTCGATTTAGAACCCGTTCAAAAATGTCGTTGTCCCTGATTCAAGATCTAATATATTTAGAAAAAATTCTTGTAGGTCTTATATCTGGAGAACCACATAAACTGTCAGTTAACTCACTATGATGTGCTTATTTCGTAGAAAATGCGAAAACTCGATTTTGAAGCCTGTTCAAAAATTTAGTTGTCCCTTTCCCAAAAACTACTTATTCTTCAAGATTGCAGTCTTTTGATCCATTTTTTGATCATTCCTAAAATTCTTGTTTAGTCTATAGAAATGGCACATCTGGGGTAGACATATCATTCACAAAATCTAATATTTTGATTGGGGCTTCAGATTGTTCCAAATTTGTTATAATACAACAAAAAGAAAAACGTGTTGAAATCAGCCAAAATCTTTTAGGTTGGCAGATAGGAGTAATAGCTTCATGGTGCATATAAGAGAATATAAAATTATGTTTTATGGCTGTTACACCAAACAAATTCACAGCCATTAGAATGGATTGAGAGAATTGTCGAAAAAATGCGCCAAATAATTTATCCAAAGTTATGTATTGTATCATTAATTCGTCTTAACGTTGAAATAATCAATCAATAAACACTTTTAGTTGGAAGCAATGAAGTGTTTATGGGAGTAAATAAAGAAGTTTGAACATAAACAAACAACGCATTGACTGTACACCATGACAAAGCTTCCGTGCATTCTTGTTTTCTTTAAAACATAATACAACTATCAATATTTTCCAAAGTTAGTATCGATGGACATTATGTTTCGGACGATGAAAACCTCTGTCGTAGGATACAATTTCGAAGTGAATCCAAGATATTCAAGAAAGAACATTATGAAAGCTGAAAAAAAATGTAAACTAGGGCGAATGCAAAAGGGCCATATGCATAGTCGACCACGTAGGGGTCCCCTAGACGAACCGTACCTGTGGGCTTCCTCAACCATACCCTTGACTGTGCAATGCATAAAGCTTCCAAAGTGATCCCTCAGGTACGGTTAACACTGAGGGCTGATTGGTCTAGTCACACCTCGAGCGAGGCTAAAATTTTGTCAAAAAAAGTTGAAGGTAAAACTCCGAAGCTCAATTTTACTATGATAAAGAGTTAACATCGAAACAGCAACTGCATGGATACAACGTATGTGAAATCAAAAAATGAAATAAATGTTCTGAACTTTGTTCTTGCAAAGGCGGAAAAATAACGGTGTAGATTATGAATGCAGTTCTTTTTTTAATTTTCAGATAAAGTTGTTAATTTGCAAATAGTTATAAAGTGATATAGAAAAGCGGAAAATATCGGTGTAGATTAGCAATACATTTCTTGTTTTAATTTTTAGGTAAAGTCTGTTAACTCGCAAAAAGAAATAAGAAGGATATGTAGCTAGAAAACGTGTGAGGCTGTAGCTTTATAATAGAGATCCCACTAGAAATAAATTACATATACATTATTATTATTTTTTTTTTTTTTGACAAAATCAGCCCATAGTATTTTTGAGAATGTATTTTCTAAACAATTTGCTAGTAAAAGTTAACCTTAGGAGAGCATCAATGTTATGTCTATAAATACAGTATTTTTGGGGGGAAATTCCATGTAAATAACGTAAAACTTCTTATCTACTTATTCCCAGAGTGTTATCATCCAATTGCGTACAATTGTATAAGACATCCTACATGCATAGAGTGGAAGCCACACGTCTCAAAACCACGCACCAAACTTTGCAAGCTGCTTATTAAAGCGATTTTTGCATCTATTACGGTTTATGCCAAGGTGAAGCTGGAGGGCTATAGATGATGGTACGTCCGTAGGGAACGGGCGAGTTTGCGATGGTGGTTATACGTGTAAGCGAATTAGGGGTTCACTCGAGCAGGCACTTCCACAAAATAGAAAATTTATAGGTAAAATACGATGTGAATCCCTACATTTTTCGTGAAGGAATGAGAGTAAATAAAATTAATTACTATCAATGGCAGCATATTGAAATGAATTTTAAGTGATAATGAAAGTATTGTATGTGTAAGTGTGTTCTTCCATTATCCTCGTATATACGTATACCCCCCATCGCTGACGCGCCTCCTCCGTATGAACGCACCCGCTCACTATCACTTATGGCCTCCAGATGCGATCCTACCATAACTCAGTTAGGTAGCATTCGTGCTTTTAGCCACATAGCACAAATTGATTCGTATCTTATGCACTGTAGTTTTTATGTCATATACCCACACTGTATTTATACATGAAGTCAATCTGCAAGTAGTAATGCAGCTTTTCATATAGTGAATGCTAAAAGAAATACAAAGCTCTAACCTAACCTGAAAATGTAAGAAATGTATCAAAATTTGGTAGAACTGTTTGCTCGAATAATGATCAAATTAGTATAAAAAAATATGCAACAATCTGTAGGAGATGGTCACAGGTACATGTGAACCGATGCATACTTGAGCAATTACAGCACCAAACAGGAGGTCGATGATTCCCACTTGTCTTTCCTTATATACACACCACCATCGCTAATGTGCCTGCTTCCGCGGACAAAATCACGCGTGATCCCTCAAATTGTTCCCACCTTGAAATCGGAATAAATGCAAACTTAGCTTGTGTTGGGCATGGTTTTTCGCACTTGTTTGTTTAGAACATATACGTTTGCAAGCATATTATAAATGTGTATGCAGCTGGTGGTCAGGTAAGAAACCAAGAATGCAGAAGAAGTTAATCATAAGTGGAAAAAAGGGATGGTAGCGCTCCTCAACTTTACCTATGCTAACTGAGAAATGAGGCAAATACAAACAGGGAGAAGGATGTAAAAGATATTAGAATAACATTTCCACGATGAAATATGTATAACTGTTGAATCAATTGTTCCCATCAGTGATGATTCCAGTTTTTTTTCTTCTTCTTGGTGGTGCTGGCGATTTCAATATACTGCGGAATACTGAGAATTCACATTGAGCACGATAGGTTATGTGGTCCTGAGGGAATGTCATGGTTCTCGGGGAGAAATTCCCCCCGCCCGATCCTTGAAGTCCCCACTGGTACCCTAAAATCAATTCTTAAGCTAATCTAAAATCTACTACAGTACCAATATTGTAACAACAAGTATCTCTCGCTTATTTTATTTCAGGTAGAAGTTGTTAGTCCACCCTTTGATCTTGTATTCAATATTTGTACGAGCGAAAGCAAAATATCCTGCAATCTTCTTTCAGGAATTGGTATATATTTTTAAAATTGGTTGCCGTCAAAATATGTCATTTATTATTGCTTAATCAGCTCAACGAATTCAGTAAACTCATTAACATACTCTAATATTTTGTCAGCACGGAGAATATGCATTTTATACAACAACAGAAACAGCTACGGGCTAGCAAAGGGTGCGTTGAAGCACCCCTAGCCATTTCCTTGACTTACGGGGAGGTTGCGGGCTTGTTTGACCCTGCGGGAGAACTCTGCAACGCAAATTATCACGTGTCCCGTACGTAGCCCCTAAGTAACCCGCAGAATAACTATGCATACGGCCCTAAGAGCGATGTCCTAAGTCCAAGAAACTACTGAAAGAAAAATTGACATAAATAAGTTGTCTGACAATCAAAACGAAATACTTTTGTAAAAGTTCGATTTTTTGATGCCCTTGTTTTCTATAATGAGTTTTTGGCATTTAACTTTTTATGAACCCCTTTTTGCCCTAAAACTTTTTCTTCATCAATACACAACTCTGGCTTCACTTAACCCGGCGATACTAGCGCCAAGTCTCACAAACTTGTGCCACCTGATTTTGTAGCCTGTTAGTAGTAGCTGGCCGTTTATTTTGTTTGGAGTTCAAATTGAAAATTTTATTTTTCAATGAACATTTCAGAACATGGTTTATTAACTTGTGATAACAGATAAAATTATCAACAAAATGTTTTAACAAAAATTATTAGGTAAAGATTTAAAATTTAACAAATAGGTCTCTGAGACTAGGCGCGAGTGCTGAAGTCACATTAACAGGCGTCAATGTAGCCGGGTTAAACGTTTCATCCTTAAGACAAAACCCATAGAGTGAGATACCAGTTGTAATCTTACACGCAAATGATCTTATACACTTGTTACATTAATTTTTAGAGCTACTGAAATTTAAACCGGCATTATATAGTATTCAAAGCTAGTTTCAACTTTTACCAGTACCAGGATCTTCTCATGAATGTTAATAAAATATTGCCAAAAACTTTGGTGTTGTAATCTTCCCTTACATACATAAAAAGTTCTATTAGTGTGTTATTATTTAGGCAAAAAAGTAGCCTAAATCGCCTCAAGGAGTTTTCCGATGAAGCAAAGAAAGAACGAAAGGAAAAAAAAAAGCAAAATTTATTGTATAACTTAAGTCGTTTCACTTTGAAAGCTGGAAAAGAAAAAGTCATTGTGAGAGAATTAATCTATATAGATTACACAAGCACTTGTTAAATGCCGACTTAATCAACATATAAGGGAAAAAAGAAGCTGATGTTGGGAAGAACATATAGTCCCCATATTTAGGTTCGTTCTACCTATTGAGATGTCAACCATATAGTTGTAGGATTAGTGCTCTGGTATAGTTTACTCTTTAAGTTGAATTTCATAATTTTTCAAGGTTCTTTTTTTTTAAATAGGAAATCCGAACCAACCAGCTGTCTGCTTATATATACTACTTCTTCATAGAGTTAGTTGGTTCTTTTTTTGAATGTTTTGTTTTTTCCTTTTACTTGTTTCCTTACAACATCTTTGTGATTTGCTTGACGCCGGAGAGATTTACACGATCCCCCTCTTTTATTTTATTTATTTATTATTTTTTTTTTCTAAAGTTGCGCTGTGTTCCGCTTTTTCTCCTTTTTTCATTTGCTTCAAGCCCTCCCTCTTTCCGGCAATATATATAACTCAAACTGTACACAATTTAGTTCAACTGTCTTCTCGATTAAAATAACCTGACCTTACGTGTGGGAACTTTATGGTACGTATGTATAAGGATAACAGAAACAGCCCCCAAATACTACCAATGGTAAAGTGTTTTTAGAAGAAAATGTCACCGTTTATCTCTATATGGTTTACTCCCCCCCTCTCTCTCTACATATATATATATATGTGTGTGTGTGTGTGTGTATGTGTGTGTGTGTGTATGTGTGTGTGTGACCAGAAGCTACAAATGGCCATTATTTTGTGCACGTCCTCCCTTTTCTATACATCTTTCTTAATTTTTTAAAAATTTATCTTTTAGCAGAAAAAAATCCCTTGTGACGGCGGGAATGAAACAGCCTCATTTTAAGAAAGAAATAAGAAAGAAACTACTCTTCTATATTGTATGAATGTGTGTGGAAGATATGAACAGTTGCACGTTAACATAATTCTTTTTGTGCCTAATTATCTTTTTCACTCGCGTAGCTTCTGTGGTAATAATAATACATAACTCGAGTTCTGTTTTGTTAAATCTATAAATTATGAACCTTATTTTATTTCCTTTTTACTTTTTTTTTTAAAGTAGTTCCTCCTTTGCTCTGAAAGCTGTGGTTAACTATATATTTTCTCTACTACTCTTTTTCATATTAAGCAAAAAACATTTTTAATTTTAATCCTAAAATATTTCCACTTTCAATCCTTAATTTATGAAATGGTCAATTGTGCGTAGAATTATTGTACATAAAGTGCCATGAAAGAAAATAAGAAACATGATTAAATCTAATTATATGTAGAGAGTGTCTCTAATTAATATATTTACTGTTTCAATTTCATACTACGAATAAAATATTAATACAAAGAGCATAGGTACAAAGGTATAACAAAGTTGCTAGATCCAGAAGACATTGGGTTTCACAGATGTCCTTTGTTTCATTTCGCTTTAGTTCCAGTAATGTTAATGACTATGCCAATAACACAGCTACAAATTGAACAATGAAATGGAATTGGAAACACGTCAATACCTGGGTTGGCAATGGTTAAGTGGCAACCGCAGTGCAGAGCAGTTGGCGGTGGTGTGTTAGGGTAAACTCCGTACTACGTGAGGAACAGTACGACGGCATTATTCAATGAATTGAGCAGGCGGTGATAATGTGAAACGGACGACTTCTCTCATTTCCAAAGATGGTAAATTGGTGGCGCTCAGATATTTGGTGCGAGCATGACGGAAGTAGCAAATGTGTTTGGTGTCTCACGAGAGACTGTCCAAAGCGATGACGACGTGCAAAACTTACGGTTAAACCTCATCGACAAGGAGGAACTGCAATCGGAAGAAAACTCTCAGTGACAAGTCCCGCTGAGCATTAAAATACAGCACATCCCACAACTTTTAACGAGACAATTACAGTCCTCCACAAATTACATGACATGGACATATAGGGTCGGGTTGCTCAGGCGAACAACTCGTAAAGAAATATAACGCTTTAGCACGACATCAATAGTGCCGCTAGCAAGCAGCATGGATCGCTGATGACTGAAGTTATGTAATAAGGTCAGATGCGTCATCATTCATCTTATTTCACACCAGGGGCCGTGCTATGTGTCGAGCACCACCACCAGTGTCTCCGCCGAAACGTGAAATATGATGTGGGGCACTATGATACTGTAGACCACAATATTTTGGTTTTCAGTAGATCTTGTGTTGACGCTTATCAGTCGCGTCATTGCCAGTGGTTATGTCGACATTTTAGGGAACAATATGCATATTATAGTCCAGATGTTGTTTTTCGGCAATGAGGGCATACTCCACGTTGATAATATAGCTAGGGCTTTTGGGACCTTATTTAAAGAACATCGAGATGAAATTGAAGGCTTCCCTTGGGCCGCATAATCTCCAGAACTAACATAATAATTAAACATCCATTTTGGAGACACGAATCCGGCGCACATTTCCGCCTTCATTCTCTCTCATGCAATTCAGTGAGGCACTGCACGTGGAATGGTCTAACATTCGACTTGCTACCATTTAAGACTTCTATGATTTCATTTCACGTCGCATCAAAGCTATTCTGAGGGCGAAGGCTGGTCCAACGCCGTATTAATCTGGTAAGTTACACTTTTTTAGGCGTTTCCATTAAATTGATAAGTATCTGCTTAGAGTCATTGAGGGAGAAACTTTGCATCCATAAGGCCTGCAGTCGACGGAGTTCTTGGTTGTTTAATATACGTCTCAACTTTGTTCATTATTCTTCCTCTTTTTTAAAATTCAGCAATCCACTTCTTGAGTGTTGATTGCAGAACATTGTCCATTCATGCTTTGCTTTATTATTTATTATTTTGACAGATGCTCTTGTAAAAAATATACTTCACCATGAACTCTTCTTGCAGGTGAACTCTGTAATTCAAGCTACCATCACTTATCCAATCTACGGACAAAGAAAACTAGTAACACTAAATTCCCTAAATTTCACATAAATAAATCACAAGAACCGCTTTATCATATATTAATATTGTGATATTACATATTTTCAGCCTTCCTGTCAGTCCTCAAACTTTTTTCTCGCTTTTTATATATTTGTATGTCTATGAAGCAGGTGCACAGGAACGAAGCTTGCAGTGTGGAAAGATAAATGAGTAAAGTTCAACATTTCAATTTTCTCAACGAATCTTGATTGTCAATATGCATATATTGTATTTTCTGGGGAGTAAGACGCATCCCGCTATATGCATTCCTTTTCTAAAAGAAAAAAATCGCTACAATTTTGAAAAATAAATTGAACTTTAGCAAGGATATAATGTTATTTGGGAAGGGTTACTGGTCTTTATTTACCGGATCACTGAACTGTATGTAACTGGAATACTTTCCACGCCGTAAGACATCAAACAGCACAGAATTATACAAAAAGTTGTGGAAAATGAAATAGGCAAACTTTCTGTATCGAAGTGTAGGGCCCACTCCATTTTGAGAGAAATAAATTGCATCTTATAAGCTGGTAAAACGCTTTTTAATTGCTATGTTTCTTGTTTTGTTTCAACTTCTTGGGTATAAAAGATAATGAGTATTCATCCTATTATTCCTTCCTATTTTCCTATATGGTTAACGTACGCGTCTTCGGTTCAAGAAACCCGGGTTCGATTCCCGGGAGATTAAGTTGTTTGCTTCCCACGTGAAGATGTAGGTCTACATCTCATAGCCTCACTGCTAAAAGGGATGCTAAACACCAACTCAACCAATCAACCCACTTCCCGGGGCCCCTGGTCTGATGATAATCCTTTTCTTTAGCCATGTGCTGTAGATAGAGATGCAAAAAAAAAAAAAAAAAAAAAAAAAGCCGGCTTTTTTGAATCGACGAGAATTTTGGAAATTTTGTTGGCTGTTTTCATTTTCATGATTTTTCTATCTAAATAGCTTTCTTATAGTATATTCTATAGTTAGATAAGAATTCCATAACCTAAATGCCATATTTCGCTCTGAAATTCACCATCAAGATAGATGGAGCACATGTTTTACGAATTAAAGCTAACATGAAGAATGTATTTGAGGGCAATTTTAGAGGCTATTTAACTTTATTTTAACTTTTGAGTTTAGAGATGCAAAAAAGCCGGCTTTTTTGAATCGATGGTTTTTTTCACATAAAAACCCGGCTTTTTTGGGAAAAAAACGAGAATTTTGGAAATTTTGGCTTTTTTCAACTTCATGATTTTTCTATCTAAATAGCTTTCTTATAGTATATTCTATAGTTAGATAAGAATTCCATGACCTGAATGTGATATTTCGCTCTGAAATTCACCATCAAGATGAATGGAGCACATGCTTTACGAATTAAAGCTAACATGAAGAATGTAGTATTTGAGGGTAATTTTAGAGGCTATTTAACTTTATTTTAACTTTTGAGTTATCGACATCTTTTTTCTTCTCTAGTTTGTCATCCGTGTTTCATTTCTAAGAGCTTTTATTACTCTAGCTTCTAGCGCAAAAGTTAAACTTGCCCATTTTTCTATTTATCCGTCAAAGCGTACGTTTTTCAATATATCCGTCAAACCGTACTTTCACATTTCTGTTATACTGTAGCTGTGAAGTGATTTAGCAATAATTTTCCGGACACAACCTTGAATACTAATTTATACAAATAATCAGTAGCGGATTTAGAAAAGTACTTTAGGAGGTTTTTTTCTGATTGTTTCGTTTCCTAAAAAGTCCTAATTTTATTTGGGAAGTGCTTGAAGTTTATGAGTACAGGCATAACTAATATTTCGTTTCGTTTATATGTTTAGCAATAATCTTCCGGATACAACTTTAAAAATCATTTTATACTGAGAATCAGTGGCGGATTTAGAAAAGTATTTTGGGAAGGGTTTCTTACTAATGTTTAGTTTTTTTAAACATTCGTAATTTTTGTTTGACGGGAGCTTAAAGTTTATGAGTAAAGGCATAAATAATAGATATTTCGTTTGTTGCAGACATTCCGTAACTTTGGAGAACGGGCTTCAGTCCGAAAGACCGCCCCCCTAACCTTCGCAAAACCGTCACTGCTGGTAATTAGTAATAATAACGATTTAAAAACAATAAAAAAGGAAGTCGCCCAACTCACAGTACACGCACTATTTCTACATTCACAGATGGAATGAAGAAAAGCTTTGACAGAATGGTCGAATGCTGGTTGAATCCCGGACTTCCCGATAGAAGCGCAAAAGCTAATCACTCAGTCATGTTTGTTGTGCAGTTGTATTTAGCTTAACTTAAATATATTCCGTAGTCTTTTTTTTTGGGGGGGGGGGAGTTCCGTAATGATATGTTGAATCCCTCTTGTTAAAAATTCAGAAAACTTGAGGATTGGGTAAACTGTGATGGTGGTTCTATAAAACTTAACTGTAGAATTTCAAGAATATACAGAACCAAAAGCTCTAGATGTGCAGTCTTTAAATGTATCATATAAATCTAAGTATTTCTCTTATGTTTTATTTTAATTTTATTTTGTTTCAAAAAGAGGGTATGGAATATTTTGAAGTAAAAATACTACATACTATTTTGCTAGTTATTTGTGTATTCTTTAAAAAGAAGTGTTTACTTTTAGGGTTGGCTGATTTACACCAACTTTTTTTTTAATAACTGGTTTAAACCACAAAAATAAAAAGAATGAAAAATGCGAATCGTGTGAACTTCATGGTAACGTTTCCAGATATCAAACCACCTGCAATAGTTTTATTTCCCTTTCACCCTTTAATCAAGGTGTCCCATGTTCAATTCTCTGTCGAACCACAATCCTTCTTTCATGCGTAACCCAAGTACCGGTTCGGATGTCAGTTTAAGCGAAAGTCTTCTCCTTGATAACCTCGGTATTTCGTAAGGATGTTAAGCCTAAATATACGAAACAAACCAAATTGCATATTTCTACATGCCTAAATGCGTGTTGTTTTATAAAGTAGCCAATATTGCTTAAATATATTGATAGAAATTGGCAAAATTTATCGATTGCCTACGTAGTTTCCAACATTAGCTTGGACTGGACTTCCAATGATATCTACGTACCGGTACTAAATTTGTAATTTAATACCTCAGTTTTAGCGTACTGATTATGGTACGTTGACCTTTAAATTTTACATGCAAAGCAATAACAGGATTTTCCCGTTATTGTCTTACATTTCAAGTAATGACGGGATTTTCCCAGTGGCTAGGGCGGGAGATTCTCAACTTAAGAAATTTACTGACCGCACTTCTTTAAGCTTATGGGAGTTCTTCCGGCATAACCCCGCTGTTGCATAATAACATCAAGGCGAAACAAACTTAGGCTATTTCTGTGAATATGTAATATAAATACATAAAGCAAAAAATCTAAGTCAAAAAAGCCTGGTTTAAACCAAAAAAAGCCTGGTTTAAACATCCCCCCAAAAACGGGTTTTTGGCATTTTCAAAAACAACCACGGTTCCTGCCAATTCTGCTTACTTTTGTATATAGGAGGTTAAAAAATTCTTATTATATACATTGGTTAATCCTGTGGAATTCATAATGTAAATATGTTGAAGAAAAATTGTTTGAAATATTTTTTCGAAATTCATAGTTTATTTTCGATGTTTTATATTATTATCAGCATCAACCACTAATTAAATGATTTTTTGTGTTATAGAGAAGCGATACAAAGTCTGTTTTATCATTTTAAAGCAGTATTTTGAAAAAAGCCCAAAATTTCCGAAGCAAAAAAGCAAAGCAGAAAAAACCGAGTTTTTTCCAAAAAAGCCGGTTTTTTTCCGAGCCCTTGCATCTCTATTTGAGCTATCGACATTTTTTTCTTCTCTAGATCATTTCAGTTTGTCATCCGTGTTTCATTTCTAAGAGCTTAGTATTCTAGCTTCTAGCTCAAAAGTTAAACTAACGTTTTTCTATACATCCGTCAAAGCGTACGGTACGTTTTCAATATATCCGTCAAACCGTACTTTCACATTTCTATTATACTGTAGCTGTGCAGTGATTTAGCAATAATTTTCCGGATACAACCTTGAATACCAATTTATACAAATAATCAGTAGCGGATTTTAAAAAGTACTTTGGGGGGGGTTTCTCTGATTGTTTCGTTTTCTAAAAAGTCCGAATTTTATTTGGGAGGTGCTTGAAGTTTATGAGTACAGGCATAACTAATATTTCGTTTCGTTTATATGTTTAGCAATAATCTTCCGGATACAACCTTGAAGATCATTTTATACTGAGAATCAGTGGCGGATTTAGAAAAGTATTTTGAGAGAGTTTTTTCTTACTGATGTTTAGTTTTTCTAAACATTCGTAATTTTTATTTGACGGGAGCTTAAAGTTTATGAGTAAAGGCATAACTAATAGATATTTCGTTTCTTTTAGACATTCCGTAACTTTGGGGAACAGGCTTCAGTCCGAAAGACAGCCTCCCTAACCTTCGCAAAACCGTTACTGCTGGTAATTAGTAATAATAACGATTTAAAAACAATAAGAAAGGAAGTCGCCCAACTCACAGTACACGCACTATTTCTATATTCACAGATGGAATGAAGAAAAGCTTTGTCAGAATGGTCGAATGGTGGGTTGAATCCCGGACTTTCCGATAGAAGCGCAAAAGCTAACCACTCAGTCATGTTTGTTGTGCAGTTGTATTTAGCTTAACTTAAATATATTCCGTAGTCCTTCTTTTTTTGGGGAGGGGGCGGAGGTCCTGTAATGATATGTTGAATCCCTTTTGTTAAAAATTCAGAAAACTTGAGGATTGGGTAAATCGTGATGGTGGTTATATAAAACTTGACTAGAATTTCAAGAATATACAGAACCGAAAGCTCTAGATGTGCAGCCTTTATATGTATCATATAATTCAAAGTATTTCTCTTATGTTTTATTTTAATTTTATTTTGTTTCAAAAAGAGGGTATGGAATATTTTGAAGTAAAAATACTACATACAATTTTGCTAGTTATTTGTGTATTTTTTAAAAGGAGTGTTTACTTTTAGCGTTGGCTCGTTTACACCAGATTTTTTTAAATAACGTTTAAACCAAATACAAATAAATAAATAAATAAATAAATAAATAAAAAGAACGAAAAATGCGAATCGTGTGAACTTCATGGTGACGTTTGCACATATCAAACCACTGCATTAGTTTTATTTCCTCATTGTTCTAATTCACAAGAAAGGCAACAAAACTGACTGTCGAGACATTTATCTTCTGTCAACATCCTATAAAATCCTTTCAAATATTCTATTAGCAAGATTGACCCCATACGCAGATGAAATTATTGGAGATTATCAGTGCGGATTTAGACGAAATCGATCAACTATCGACCAAATATTTACCATTCGCCAAATACTCGAAAAAAAAGTGGGAATACAATACCCCAGTACATCAACTATTTATTGATTTTATAAAGGCGTACGACTCGGTTAGGAGAGAAACAGCTAATTAGACTAAGATATGTTTAAATGAATTCCAAAGTAAAGTCCGGGTAGGAAAATTTTTGTCCACGAGCTTTCACGTCGAAAATGGCCTGAAACAAGGAGATGCGTTGTCGCCATTATTATTTAACTTTGTTCTGGAATACGCTATAAGGAAAATCAAAGATAGCGACCAGGGCCTAGAGTTGAACGGTATTCACCAAGTTATGGCATATGGTGATGATCTAAATTTAATAGAGGATGATAGGAGAACAATAGAAAGAAATGCAGAGATCTTATTAAACGCTTGCAGGGACATGGGTTTAGAAGTAAATGCAGAGAAAACTAAATACATGGAAGTGCGTCGGGACCGTAATACAGCAAATTATGGATGCGTTAAAATATTAAATAATACTTTTGATAAAGTGGATAGTTTCAAATATCTAGGATCAATATTAACAGAGGAAAATCATATTCACGAAGAAATTAAATGTCGACTAAAAGCAGGAATTCGTGTTATTATTCGGTTCAAAATCTCTTGTCGTCGCGAATTCTGTCGAGAAATTTGAAGCTTAAAATATACAAAACGATAATCATGCCCGTTGTTCTGCATGGTTTCGAAACATGGTCGCTTACTCTGAGGGAAGAACATAGACTGAAAGTATTTGAGAACAAGATCCTGAGACGAATATTCGGACCCAAGAGGAAAGGGAATGGGGAATGCCGGAAACTTCATAACGAGGCACTACATAATTTATACGGTTTACAAAACATTGTTAGGGTTAACAAGTCTAGGAGGATTAGATGGGCAGGTCATGTAGCTAGAATGGAAGAAAGTAGAAACGCTTTCAAAGTCTTGACTGGAAGACCAATTGGAAAACCACCATTAGGAAGACCTAGGCGCAGATGGGAGGACAATATTAAGATGGATCTCGCAGAGATTGGAATACAAAGTAGAAACTGGATGCAGTTAGCTAAGGATGCAAGTCAGTGGAGAGCTATTGTGAATGCGGCATTGAACCTCCGGGTTCCATAGGCCGTAGAGTTAGAGTTAGTTTCACCTTTTAATCAAGGTGTTCCATGTTCAATTCTCGGTCGAACCACAACCCTTCTTTCATGCGTAAACCAAGTAGCGGTTCGGATATCACTTTAACGAAAGTCTTCTCCTTGGTAATCTCGGTATTACTTAAGGATGTTAAGCCTAAACATACGAAACGAAACCAAATTGTATATTTCTGCATGCCTGAATGCTTGTTGTTTTATAAAGAAGCCAAGGTTGCTTAAATATATTGATAGAAATTGGCAAAATTTATCTATTCCCTACGTACCTTCCAACATTAGCTTGGATTGAACTTTCAATGATATCTACATACTAAATTTGTAATTTAATGCCTCAGTTTTAACGTACTGATTATGATACGTTGACCTTTAAATTTTACATGCAAAGCAATAACAGGATTTTCCCGTTATTGTTTTACATTTAAAGTAATGACGGGATTTTCCCCGATGGCTAGGGTGGGAGTTTCCCAATTTAAGAAATTTACTGACTGGACTTCTTTAAGCTTATGGGACCTCTTCCAGCATAACCTCGTTGTTGCATAATAACACCAAGGCGAAACAAACTTATTTCTGTGAATATGTAATATAAACACATAAAGCAAAATATCTAAATAAAAAAAAACAGGTTTAAACTAAAAAAACCTGGTTTAAACTCCCCCCCCAAAAAAAAACGGGTTTTTGGCATTTTCAAAAACAACCATGGTTCTTGCCAACCCTACTTACTTTTGTATGTAGGAGGTTAAAAAATTCTTATTATATACATTGGTTAATCCTTTGGAATTCATAATGTAAATATGTTGAAGTAAAATTGTTTGAAATATCTTTTCGAAATTGGTTTATTTTCGAGGTTGTATATTATTATTGGCATCAACCACTAATTAAAGCGAAACAAAGTCTGCTTTATCAATTTAAATCAGAATTTTGAAAAAAGCCCAAAATTTCCCAAGCAAAAAAGCGAAGCAGAAAAAACCAAGTTTTTTTCCAAAACAGCCGTTTTTTTTACGAGCATCTCTAGCTGTAGACGCATTGCACGTTTCTGTGTTTGTTGGTTTATTGAAATTTAGCATCTCTATCCAGCGTCGAGGTTTAAAGTGGAATCTGAAGTATCTTAATGCTTTCAATGCTCCCTACCGGTAATCGAATTCGAAAACCTCATTCGAGCTTGTACAAAAACTCACAAACTAGTCACTATACCACTTGCATTTTATTATTATTATTATTATTATTATTATTATTATTATTATTATTATTATTATTATTATTATTATTATTATTATTATTATTATTATTATTATTAGGCACGGTGGGTCAGTGGTAGATTTCTTACCTCTGGTGTGCAGGGTCCATGGTTCGATTCTCGGCCAAGTAAGTTCGTGATGGACAACATTGTATCCATGGGTTTTCTCGGGGTTCTCCCGCTTGCTACTACTTTCTCATTCCACCAATCCTTCCATCATCATTTAGTTGCTTTAATCCAGGGTCGTGCCGTGGAAAATCAGCGCCTGGGGCAAGAGTATACGACGGCGCCCCCATACATATATTCCAAGCAATTTTTCGGATCTTTTTTCCTTTTTTCTCCCGAAATTTTCGCTCCTTTACTTCGGCTGTAGCCCCGCTCGCCCCTCCCCCACTGCACAGCCCTTCTTTAATCATCGTCTCCCTTATTCTATAGGGCATATTATGGGACGTTAAACTCAAAGATTTCATTCAATTATCATGGCAGAGAACATTTATTCCTCATTTTTGAATCCAATTAGCTTTAATTACGTCAATTTTTGTACAAATATTGTTAAGTTTATGCCTAGATTAGGACTCGAACTCGAGACAATGGAACCCAGAAGAAAGAAAAAATATGCTGTATTTAATATTCATCCTCCGCATATTGGTTAATTCATTTCGTTGGCACAATGCAATGTTGTACGTACTTCACTTTACAAATTTTAGTTATAACGTAATTTAAGGCCATTATGAAAATTTCCACTTGCACAAACAAGGTCATGAACACAGTATAAAAACTACTAAGTCTGGACGGGTAATTAACGTCATGAAGAGTGTTGTTACTACTGAAAAAAATGGACTATATAAAATCAAATTATAATAATAATAGGGTTTCACTTTATCCATGCAAGTAGCCGGTGCACGATTCATTACATTACGTTTAGTACGTAACATCCGGTACTACAGTACTAAACAACAAATTACAATAACAAGGATATGCAACTAATATTTGCAATAAGTAAGAAATAAAAGCAGGATATTTCCTTAACATTGCCATGAAAAATTCTATTAAAAAGATCAATTTAAATTAGCATGTTTGATTTAATGTATTTCCCTATTGTTATTTCAAGTTAAACATCTTTAAATATTTGGTGATTTTTTTCACAATCCGTTGCAAATATTAAGGATTAACAAGGTGTGGGAATACATACAGAATTCTTCAAGGACTTGATTAAAGTCAGAAAATAAAGAACAAACTAGAGCGATTAAAAGGGCATGGCCTTTCCTGAATGGTAGCTAATGTTTTTATTGCACGTGGAACGTTTTTTTTTAAACGTTGGTATATGATTTCAGATACAAAAGTGTTGGATTTAAAATGCTTTAAGGAAACTACTTATTATTTGTTAGTAAGTATGAGGAAAATAATATAACCATGAATTGGGGTGTTTACCGGAAGAAAAGTACCATATGTAGTGCAAAATAGTTGATTGAATCACATAATAGTTTCCACTTTATTACATAGTTTAATCAAAGAAATATTATTAGACTTTCCTTACTTATTCAATGTTGCACTTCCTGCATGCAATAAGTTGATAATCATATTTGAAAGTTTTACTGAGCGTTTCATGACTTTTTTTGACTGATAGTAGCAGGTTTATCTCTGGAGCAGAGTTACATGATTTCGAACTCTTGGACGATTCAGTGTGTTTGGCAGTAGACGAATACAATACTGTGGATTCTCTAGACACACACTCTTGTTAGAAATACTGTATTTTTAACTCTAATAGTATTGTAAATACTGTTGGAAATACTAACAAAACATAATATGCATATTCTATAATAAATATATAAAAGCGTTTTTTAAAGCGGTATAGTACCATATTTTGGTACACAAAATCATAGGACTGAGTTGCAAACGAAAATTTGCATTCCAAAACGCTGCGCATCTATGATCATAATTTATCATTGCAGTGAGATAATTTTATAAGAAAACAACAGAATACAGATTTTCCTTCATGATGGAAGGGTTCTCTTTTATTCTCATATACCTATGATAAATCTCCCCTCCACTATGGGATTACACATCTTATTGCTTGAGATTGGCCTCAGAATTCACTACAAAGAGAGCATGGTACTTTGTTATTGTTACCACATGGAAACAGAGAGCCTTAACTGCTTTCGAGATGCAAGACTTCAGCTTGCTTTCGAGAAATTAAATAACTAGCAGAAACACGGTGCTTTAGCAGTGTCTCCTTTACTGCTTGTTTTAAAGAGTTACTGGGGGGTAAAGAGTTCATAACTGACATATGTGCATAGTAATTTAATAGCATTGGCCCAGAAATATTCTTATGCTACATCTTCTTTTTTCACTGAAATAGCGAAAGAACAAAAGTGTTGAATTTACAATTTTTAGATAATGAAAAAACAAACTTGGTTATAATTTGCTTAGAATATGAGTTAGGAAATTAACATTTGTGTAAAATTAAGTTATTGTGTTTTTGTCAGAAAAATGTAAATTCAGTTCGTGAGATGCGCAATGCCAACTCCCCGTTTCTTGATGGCACTATAAATGCGGTATTTATTAAAAATTACCATTTTAACACATCGAATACCAGATACCACCTTAGGAAATCAGTAAAATAACAATGTTTACTCCTACTTATTTATTTGATATCTTGTGGACTTTTTCAATGACCAGAACATTTTACAGTACTACAGAATTACAAATTAATTTTCATCGCTTTTTTCTCCTTTTTGGCTTGAATAAAAATATCTCCCTTCTCAAAGAATCTTCAGTGAAGATATTCGATGAGGAATGCTTATAGTACAATATTGTATACACTTTGTCTTAAAGAAAATAAAATTGATATTTATATATGCTGTAAATAAACGTCTGCGTTTGTATTCGAATGATAAATATTTTGTACGCATAGTGTCTAGTTCGATTTCCGTTGAGACACACATTTTAGTGGCGACTCAGTATCATAAAAGCCAACTGGGAGCTACTTCAATTAAAATTTAGTAGTGTCTACTAAGTCAAAAATCCTGATTGTAAAAGGGCAACATGTCAGTCTGTACATCATACTATCCTGGAATGTTATACAACCATGCTTGTAAGGAATTTATAATGTTGCTTGTAGAATGACAAAGGGGCATAATAGGAACTCTTGATAATAAATTGTAAACGTAATTTCTAGTAGTAAACAGTCACGATAATAGATGTTGCTACATGCGCTATTATTTACCTCCCTGACACTAATTCATGCCGCTATCTGCTGGATTGTTGAGTATAATGGAGTCCTTGAATAATTACATAAAAAAATACGATACGGAGTTTACAGTGATTAGTGGGAACCCCCCAAGAAAATAATGTAAAAAATTAGAGCTTTTACTTAAGCACAATTTTAATCTCTAGTGTACAGTGAGCCTAAGGCGAGGGTGCAACAGCTAGTCTTCAAGCTGTATAGTACAAGAATTTCGGTACCGTAGTCAGAATAAGCTGTCTACGTGCCAACTGAGCAGGTCGGGTTTGACGATCTCTGATGGGACAAATAATTTTCTTCTTCTACCCACTTTCATCTTAAAAGCATTATGGGCCCTTGAACAACCCGTGTGCTAGGCCCCTAGAACTATATTTTACACATAATATGTGATGTTAACACATGTAATTCTGTTTGTTAGGTCCCCGGGCTAGTGACCATCGGTCTCATGCATTAAGATGGCTCGGGTTTAGTGCAGCACTGACTCTATATCTCCCACTCCTTGATTTAGTCTTATTCGACTCCAACAAACTTGTGATAATTTTGAGTTTGAATTTATAGAATTTATCCTCTCACGTTTATATTTTCCCCCGCACTTTTATTACAAGTCTTTATACACTCATAATCAGGGGTAAAAGTGGATCTGACAAGGTAGGAGGACGCACGAGTCACGCCGTCCTATCTTTGCCCATTGTAAAGTGGGGGACGCCACAGATATTTTCTGGAAGTGAGGGGACAATGTTACCCCGCGTTCCCCCACACTTTTATCCCTGGTCATAATCAGATATCTCAAGGGAGGAGTTAAAGCTGATTTCCAGTTTTTAGTGGCCGTATTAATAAAATTCCCATGAAAAAGTGCAACTGTTTATATTTATTTTATAGTCTGATAGCATGGATGTTTCCAACTTAAAAAAAAAAAGATAAAAATAAAAATAACTACATGACTATTTAATTAGAAAGGGAAAGATTGAACTTCATAAGCCAAACATTTAAGAAAGATTCTTTTTTTAAAAAAAAGAAAGAAAAAAGAGATTACGAGTGTTATCTCATAAAAATTACGCGAGATAGCGTGTCCTTGAAAAATCGTTTTGTTCGTTTCGTTGGTAATGTGTAGAAGAGAGGAGCAAAATAATAAAAATTAAAACAAAAAAAGAAAGATAAAAAGATGAACAGATTTTAAACCTCCTTTCTATACGTCACGAATCTCTGGTGTGTTGGGACGTTTTATGCCGATGCAAAACACGAGCATGTTTTCCGCTCGCATTGGACAGGAAACGAACAGTAATTAAAAAAGAAATGAATAGCAGCGATGGATTGGAACTGGTTCCTCAAGGTAGAGGCTATAGAGAGCTTCTTTTCGTATGATCAACGCCAACAGTGGTGCCATCTGTTGACCTTCTTACTCATTCAATTTGAAAAATAAATCAATCAACTAGAAACTGAATTAATTACAGTACAATACTCCTCCCCCTCTACTGTGTATTATTTTGTTATGTCATAGCTGTATTATCACAAAACAATGTATAGAGTGATCCAAAAAGATATCACTCTTTTTAATTCCTCATAATTAAGCCTATGTCACCACAACTTATATATTATGGTTCCTATCACTGGTAGAATGTAGTGTGGGTCTTTTTATATTACATCTTAATTAAAGCACAATCATTTGAGCACCAAATTTCGAGGCCAGTTTGAATGTTCTGCACTGCTCGTTGTAGCATGTCGCTTTACACGTTATCGTGTTCTTTCCTAATTACAGCCTCTAATGTGTTCAAATCACATGGATTTCTAGCGTATACATTTTCCAGATTATAGCAAACTGGATTCCTGTTGGCTTTTCAGAGACGACACAGAAAAGATAGCATTTGTGTAAAGAGGCAAATATCCTCAGTTATCCACTCTAATGTTGAGCAACCATACCAATATGCGTGGAGTCTCTTATCTGTCTTCACATCTAATGTCGCGTATCTTCCTTTTACCTGTTTCCACCATCATTTAGTGTGTCATTAGAGTTAAAGATAGTATTATGAGTCCTTCATGTATTATGTGCCCCCTCAATATCTTTTCATACAGCGTTCTCAACCTGCCGGTGACGACTTGAACTGTTAGTTTAGTAATGCTTTCTGTCACCAGTGTTCTTGCTCAGTTTTGAATTGTGTAAACGCGTTGTTTTTGTTTTCTCGATCTGAAAAAATTTGAAATATTAATCTTTTGCTTTGAATTATAGTGTTTAATTATTTAAATTCATTCTAGTATACTATTGCAATCAATAAAGCATGTTCAAAACATTGTTTTGTGCATATACTGTGTAACTTTACAAGCTATAAATATTGATTATGAGTGTTTCAATTCCAAAATGGCGAGGATTGTAATATGAGCCATTAGAAGTCATTGGCGTATAAGTCTCCAAAACTTTGGTTCCTAAAGAAAGAAGAAAAGAGTTCAGGTTCAACTGAAGGAAAACAAAACTGGTAGATAAAAGAAGTCCTCATCAGACTACTAAAGAAAAATAAAAGAAAGCAATCAGTGATTGGAATCTTCATGAAGATTCAGAGAGAGAGAGAGAGAGAATCATGTGAATCAAATACCGCTTCTGGGGAATATATCTTAGAAACACTAATAGGAGTGAAAATCCCAGTAAAGTACCAATTTCTTCTATGAGATATTGATCGGCGCTTAACTAACAAGAACTGTGAGTGGAATGTGTTATCTGCGAAATGTGAGCTCACAACCACTGCACTGGGAGCCAGAAAAATGTTTATATATCT
Source organism: Thermobia domestica (assembly GCF_964235325.1). Classification (NCBI taxonomy): domain Eukaryota; kingdom Metazoa; phylum Arthropoda; class Insecta; order Zygentoma; family Lepismatidae; genus Thermobia; species Thermobia domestica. The sequence goes on along the minus strand of NC_137458.1, from coordinate 126,309,585 downwards.
TTTGCAAATAGACATTATACAGGAAATCTCATGAAATTTTAAAAATTATTTCATAATGAGCCACAGTATGTTTTATTAGCTTTTCATTGGATTTATAATGGCTTGTTCAATGGTCTTGAAATGAATGAGTGTTTCTGATCGATTTTAATCTCATAAATGTACTTTGCTGTTTATGATTAGAAGATATATATATATATATATATATATATATATATATATATATATATATATATATATATATATATATATATATATATATATATATATATATATAACATTTAATTAAGCACGATTTTAAGTTATAGTGAACAGTTGATATCTCTTTTAGGATTCATCTATTTTTAAAAGATCTGTGTCTACAATTTAATGACGTCTACTATTGCTCTCTTTTGGAAATAGAACCTGAGATAATTTAACACCAAAGACCAATTCTTGGTTGGTGTATCTCGTCTTTTATTGCAATAGAGCTAGATTTAGTTTTCTGTGAAAGCAGTTTTGTTTTTCCAATCCCATGTCTCGAACCTGAAAACAAACATTAAAGTTCTAAATAACAATAACAACAGTGATATCATTTAGCCAGAAGGAACTATGTACATTCTGTGAGATGAGTCACCGAAAAGAGCGGAAGAAAAAGTATTGAAACATGCAAGAATATATATCCCTTACATACATATTACTTAAGATTAAACAGTTAGTTGATATCGTATTCTATGGAAACTTCGTAGTAGAAAAAATAAGTCAAAATGAGAATATATATAACATGACTACAAAAGCTTCCTTTCAATTAATCAATTGGATAAGTTGATGGTTGATTATGATAATAAGTTAAATGTTATAAATTAACTAGGTTGAGTTTTTTGGTAATATATTTAATCTCTGTCTAAGCAGTCGTTAGATAAGTAGATTAATAAGCGCTAGACTTCTGACTCTTATTAACCCACATAATATAAATACACAAATATTATCTTGCAACATAATACTACGAGCCATTGGCACTAAGAATATTATTATGAAAATTGATAATCACTGTGAACATAATGGTATACCACATTTTCTAACTTTGGAAAAGAAGGTTGACCATTCCCATGCAATTCAATACAATGACCCATACCAAACAATTTTCCCCTACCTTCTGCAGGTATATATTCGAAATAATTCTATCTACATACTTTTTTGTGGTTCAATCACAACCGATTCCATTTAATGACTCGATTTGCGGGTCAAGAAAGAGACAAGATAGCAGAGCCAAAGTTGGCTGCTAAAGAGCTGATGGCATTCACAAGTAGCAAATGATTTAATTTAAAGCTCTGTACGAAACGTGACAACATGTGGACAGCGGAGCAGAACTGGTCACGATTTGACCAATCATGACTGGCAAAATGGTAGCAATATGGCAAGGTATCGTGAGGATGAGTCCTTGGATGTTCTCTTGGGGTATAGTTACAGTTATTCTATACGATATCACAGTTCAACTGTAGCTGGCAGAGTTTGCAGATATGAGAGGCGTTGTGCAACCATCGACTAGACGTGTTCAATTAGCGAGAGATCGGAGGACCTTGCCGGCCAAGAAAGCAGAGGAACATTGTGTCCAGCCAAGAAGTGCAGGACAGTATGTGCAACATAAAGACGCGCGTTATTCTGCTGCAATATTGTCCCCGGCAGGACCTGTACTTAAGAGACTACAATCGGGACCAACACCTCGTCAAAGTACCTTTGGTTGGTCAAGTGTTCGTCAATGTATAGGAGGCATGAACAGGCATGGAATACAATGCCACATCATACTTCAACACACTCTACTAGACAGGTGTGGCGATGCTAAATGCAGGTATCGTACAGTCCAGTGATAGGGTAGTGCCAACACCAACGTGACCATCATGGTGCTGCAGACAGTAGCGAGATTCATCTGTAAAGATTATCTTCTATTATTCATCTCTCCGTGCACGACGCTCGTGACATAATTGTGGTTTCTCATACCTATGCTGTGTAGTCAGCGGAAGTCGTCACAATGGGCACGTGCAAATATGCTCTACTCTAGCAGACGTAGAATTATTCGTTGGGACATTTGGCTGTGCTACAGCCTCCTGTGCCTGAACCAGTGTGCAGGTTATAGCTGTCTGATCCAACGACACAGGGTTGTTTTATTTAAAACAAAATGTTTAAAACAAATGATTAAAACTTGTTTTAAACAATTGATTTTGTTTAACACAAAGTTTTTATACGTTTTAAACATTTTGTTTTAAATACATGTATTTTTTAAGACTTGATTTAAAGATATGTTCATTTTCATTTTATTTTATTTTTGTAAAAAAAAAAAAAAAAAAATCCGCCAGAGAAAGAAAATTGTCAAAAAGTGCTCTCCATTCAGAAGACTATTTCCTTCCCATGTGAATGTTTTGATCTCTGGTGCCTACAGCAGGTCAATGTAGTAATACCTTGAATAATCTACAATTTATTTTGTCTTTTCCCCACTTACTTTTAAAGCATCTTGCATTGTTTAAATGTTTCTCAGTAAACTTACGAGAAAGTGTAGTAGTCGAAGGTTGGACTACTTGTAGAACTCATGTTAAAAAAATAAATAAAATAATTATCATGGAAACAAAGTTTTGTATTGTATTCAGAAAACAAACAAAAGGTTATTTGCTAACTTGCGGTTCTAAAATTAAAATATCGCAGGCATTCATTGATACAGTACATGTTGGTTCTCGTCTCAGTACAACTTGGAATCGTTTAACATGAGTTTTACGGAAATCATTTGGAGCAAATTTATTAAAGTAACTAAAACTCCATCAAATAGCAAAACGACCATACGAGCTCGTTGCAAAACGTGTAACAAAGATATAGTTGGTTTAGTTCAAAGAATGAAGAATCATTATGAAAAGTGCAATGCTGTGAAAAAACTGAAAACCCAAACAAACGGTAAAAGTGTTGATCCGAAAATTGCTTCTGATGATTCTAACGTCAGTGATGTGGTTGACATGCAACTGGGAACTTCAGGTAAGAATTAATTTTATATTTTTGTTTCAACAATATCTTTTTCATTATATTATGCAGGTTTTATTTCGTTCCTCTTCCCCACCTCAGTTCTAAATTTTCTTCTAAACTTTATAAATTGGCATAGCTTGTATGAAGGGACCAGGCGAGAAAGCGCAAGGTATGGCAGTTGCCCACGTAACTAACTATTGATGTATGATACTTATTGTAATTTCATCAATGCCGGACATCAGTATCTAGGACAATTTGATCTCAATTTGGTCGTCTATCTGTATGTATGTGCCACGCTACAGGGCGCAATTTTTGGTCTTTTAACATTAAATTTTGAGGGTAGAGGCACGAGACGCCGGAATTTGCTGTATAGATCGGACTAAAATTTCAAAATTAGTGTTTCGCATCCCACTTTAAACAAAAAGCCCTGTTTCATATAGCCTTGCTACTGATTCAAGACTGTAATCAGTCAAGCTAAACAAACTAATTTTATGCGTTTCGAACAAACCTGGGTTGCTGGATAAATTTGGCTCCAAATCAGTTTTTATAAAATATTTTCAGACACGGAGTATTCAGAGCACAAGGGATCCAAGTCTTTTTTCAGAAAGATCCACTTTTGTTTAGCAAACGTAGTATTCTTTTTTAGCCAAGGGTACGAAATAAATTGAACAAAAACCACGTGAAAGGACTAGAGTTTCATAGGACAACCGCTAGACAAGTTCGTTAATGGTGGTGGAGGAGGACTAATTTTCCCCTCCTTGCTCATAAATTTAAGATACTAACATTGTATTGTGTACGCTGCAGCGTGGGAATGATTAACAAGTCAAGCACAAAATGCCATAGTTAATTATGCATAATTACTTTAATAAATGCAGCGTATGTCCAAAAGAATATATCGACGGAAAACATATTTTCACAACTACGAATCCGAGATGAAAGAAAGAAAAATTACATGACAAGATACAATCTAGAATTTTATATGATTGTCTCTAGAGAAGGGCGTTCGTTTAGAGGTCATCTGCTCCTACCCTGAATTTCAGATTTTGGGAGCAGTAATGCAGATTTACAAACCTTTTGCTGAGCAAAGTCCAACATAAAAATTTGAAATCCTTACACCGAATAAATACGGATTTTGATCAGTTATAATCTATTTCCACTGGCCTTAAGGAGCTATAGGCCTATATTACTCTCTTGTATATTTTTTTGGCCGAAGGATTCCAAAGGTGGCTCTACTTTCGAGTTTCGAGCCTGCTTAAAATTCTGGAAATTGGGCCTAACCAACTTTCCAGTTTTAATCATCTGTATGTTCTCCGTATTTATTCGGTGTAAGGACCTCAAGCTTGTTCTGTTGGACTTTGCTTATCAAAAGATTTCTAAAACTGCCTTACTGCCCCCAAAATCTGAAATTCAGGATGGGGATGATTTGGATGCCCTCCTGTCCCACTGAAGCCCCTGCCTAGCGGCTGTCATATGAAACTATTCCACGCCCTTTCGCATGATTTTAGTTGCATTTGTTTGAACTCTTGACTGCGAAGATGTTACGTTTTGAAATAGAATTCATTTGCTGAGCAAAACTGAACTTTATTGAAAATTGACTTGAATCCATTGTGCTCTGAACGCCCCAAATATTAATTTTCTTCAGTAAATTATTGACTCAAAAAACAACCAATTACATAGGCTTGCAGAAAATGTTCTAAAGTTAGCATAACATGAAGTGTGCTTCAAACATTACTTTTTGAAAATTTATTATTTTAAAATAATTTTATTAGCATCAGTGTTCTGAAATAGTACATAATCAAATTTTGCAACAAAAATCTCATCCGCCTCCAAGAAACGCGAGCCCCTAAAGGTGTGACTAGAAAACTTTCAGAAGCGATAACTCCGAAATGACTTACTTTAGGACTAAAATAACCACACAATCGTATTTCTGGTAATATTCTAGCCTTGAAACATGTAACATGACTCCCTTTGCATTTGAAATTTCGAATATTAATCAAAGATGTTCGCCATGATGCTTGATAGCACCATTTGATGTGTCAGACCACTTCATCATTCTCCCTCAACCCGCTCTCAACACACAAGGATGGTGAGGACTTTTGTTTTGCCATGTATATTGATAGATTGTGTGAAATCTCCGTAGTAGGTAGATTTGAAATCTATCTAAAAGGCTTATTACAACCAAGAAGGTACTTATGAGAGTCATTGGCAAGAAGGTGTAATAAAAGGGGCTCATGATATGAAATAAGTTAAGAATTACTAATCTATACTGAAATATTCTGTATCCAACACAGTGTAGTCTTAACCAGCATAAAATAAATGAAAATATTGGTTGCAAGAGAAAAAAAGTATTAATAAATACGTTATTACACAATTTTGAATATGTTTAAAATCACGTTTTAAACTGTTCAAAATGATTAAAACATGTTTTTTTTTGTTTGTGTTTTAAAAGATGTTTAAAACATTTTGAACACCTTTTTCATGTTTTAAACACATGTTTTGTTCTTTTTGAAAAAAAAAAAAACTATTTTTTCCAACCCTGTCCAACAGAGTCCGATCCAGCATACAAGCCGTCTATCCTCGCGGCACGCGATATGGCAAGATCATTGGAATCTGACGTGTTGCTGCGTACTGTCTACATAGAACCATCGGGTCCATATGCGCTGCACTATGAGCGCATTCAGTTTAACAACGCGACTGGCATCAATGTCACAGATGGCTAAATCACACTCGTGGTACACCATTATACTATGAAAGATCGAAACCTGCTGAAAGATCTGCTGCATTCGACGATGGGGCATCTTATGATTGTATGCACACACTCATGTCACCCCAACATTTTTGTATCGCTGAACTGTCCCGCCTTCGCTTGCTGTTAGTAGATTGCATGCACGGAACCTTTGCTGCTTCTCTACTGTGCTGTTGTGCTAATCATTTGTTGATCCTTCCACGCTCTATAACTCTGCAAATTTGGACTTCCTACAATCTTTTCTTCTTGGTGCTGCACTTTTAATGGCGAGAAGTGTATTTTGAAACTATTCTACAATAATAGGAAAAAATACTCCTCCTTCTTCTTTAAATGACAATTGGTATCACAATGTATGTGCAAGGATCTTATAAAATAGAGGATATTCCCTTACAACAAAATCTTGAAGCCATACGTCACAGTTTCGCCACTCCTACTCTACCCACTCCACCCAATAGGATTGCAATGTTTTGAGCCAACAATCATGGCGGAAACGAAAGTAGCCAATCAGGCGTTGGCAAAAACGAGAGTAGCCAATCAGACGTGCCGATGTTCGGTTGTTTTTTGGCTTCATCGATTTAATAGGATAAAGATACATATGGGCAAATCCTCTATTTATAACATCCTTGTGTATATGCAATCTACATAATTTGAATTATACATAAAAATCTAATTAACTTCTTAACTTAAATATCTTCTTTCATAATCTCAATTGAGGTTTATATCTTCAGATACAGACTAGGTCATTGTCACTATAGAAGTACACGTGTAAGGTTAATACAGAATTCTGTAATTATTGTGTCTTATAGTAAATTCTATGTAAACATTGATGAATATTATCAGTGATTACGAAAGATGGCGAATCAATCTCGGTCCTCGCTAAGAAAACTTTTAAAAAATATTTTTTCTTAACCTTAATGGAAGTTTTGTATCTTCAGGTACACATGTAGGTCCCAGACGCGTATAGCATTGAATTTTATTACAAGTAATTGTTTTGTAATAAAGTAATTTTAATGTTAAAATTGATTAAAATGATGGATGATGATAAAAGATGGCGAATGAATCTCGATCCCTTAGCCTAAATATAATACTTGAAACCAATTGTAATATGCGAAATTCATAACAGAATGGCATCTAAACCTAAAACAGCAACCATGGTATTTCTGAATACCTGCTGCCATCTCAACAATAAAGTCAGGCCTGTCTTAGCAGACATGTTGTAAAACTCCAATTGTGTGTTCATGATTCTGAAAACCTCGGAAGAACACCATATGAAATTTTCATTCAAATAATTACATTATATATTCCATGTAAACTTGGAGTGTAATTTAATAATAGTGTTAAGACAACATTGCTAGTGATTACATCTAATTGAATTTAAAAAAAAAAAAAAAAAACACTTTGTTTGAACATTACAGTTCGGATTACGAAAGATTTCTCATGTTAAATGTTTAATGTTTAAACGTCTTAAACATTAATTTACAAACTTTCATAAATTAACTGTTTTAATAAATGTTTGAAAGCTTTAGTAAAAGATTAAACGTTTTAAAGTTAATATTTGGGCATCCTTAGTAATACTCACAGTTATTATTTAATCGATTCCAATAAATTCTGAAACGTTTTTGTATGTGTTTAAGCAGTTTTAGTAAATGTTTAAAATTTTTAGTAAGCGTTTTAAAGAAATGTGGTTAAGTTTTAATGTTTCTAGTAAATGTTAAGAGTTTTTAGTATACGTTTAGAAAAGATTTTAGCAAACGTTTGTGTGTTATAGCAAATATTAAGTTATTTATACTGTGTTGAAAATTTCCAGTAATTGTTCAAAATTTCAGACAATGTTTAAAGTGTTAATAATAAATGCTTAAATGTTTTAGCAAATGTTCAACCTTTTCAGTAAATTTTTAACGTTTTAACAAATATTTAAACGATTAATTAAAATTTAAGCTCTTTATTAAGTTTTAAAAATAAATGATTTAAGTTTTAAGCAAATGTTTAAACTTTTAGAATTTTTTTTTTTAAAAAGCAAAGTTAAATGTATTAATACTTTTGGTGAATTTTAAACTTTGATGCAAGAAAAATGTTTAAAAATATTTCGGAAAACGTTTAGTTAACTATACTTTCGAAACTCATTTGTTTTTTTCGTGAGAAACAATTGAATGTTTTAAATATTAATGTTTAATTAGTGACCACTATCGGATAACCAATCAAAGCACTAGTACATTTTTTTGTAAAATCTGATATAAATATTTTAAAAAAATCACTACATAATATTACTAATGGATCATATGAACTACAGTGAAGCAATATGCAACAACAAGAATACTAGAAAATCTTTTTATTCATCTTTTTACTAAACCAGATGTAACGTAACTACTTCAATTACGACACAGGAAAACCTGATAAACATTGCACTCATAGTGAAAATAGATCAATAGAAACAGCAAGTCAAAATGGGAAATATATTACTTTATTGAAAATTTATAATATTTGTTGTTTATAAATTCTTTTTGGAAAATGAATAACGAATTTATTCCACATTTATAGCACATACTGGTGAAAAACCTGGTGCGCCCATAAAAAACACTGATAATAGTGAGACAAGACAAGACAAGACAAGACAAGATTATCGGATAGATTATGGTAAATATACGAATCCGAAACAACAATATTCTTCATTGATGCTATAAGAATTAAACAAAGTAACTTATTAATTGAAGAGAGAAAAACATATTAACTTGTACAGTTATTGCAATCACATAGAAAGAAAAAAGACAAATAAAACAAAGAACAATCGAACTTGGCGTGTTGAAACGATATAAACTGAACGTACGTTATTCTCTTTCCGTGAAAAGAGAAACAAGGACTATATGTACTTATTTATATTCAAAAATTTTATAACGATATACTATTTTGAATATGAAAAAGACATCCCAAAGGAAACATAAAAAAGGTAAAACAAAGCTTTACCAGTGACCTTGATTGCAGGTGGACAGATGGATAGAGGAGAATCAAAATTCTGATGAAGGATGTAGCTGCTGGGGACATATTGAAATTTTACCTCCCTGTTCAGATAAAGAAGACGAATACTGTTTTCTTTTCAAGTTTTTTAAGTTGTGAAATATTAAATGCATGTATATTGTACGTGAATAATGAAAAATAATTTTGTACTTTTTCTTTTCTTGTAATATATATATACAAGAAAAAAAAGATGCCTTCCAGTATAAACGCGCATGCTTATTCTCAACTTTACATATACATTGGGATCATTTCAGTCGGGTGGTAAAAAGTAATCATAGCGGCTGCTGCTGGATTACGCAGTTGCCTGCAGCCGACCAGGTCCAAAAGAGTTGGTTGGTTTGAGTGGACGAGAAAAATTTGGTGGAAGCCATAACACAAGACACGCAAGGTTGCTTCACTTGCAACCAATTCAAATAAAAGAGTGTTGCAAACAGAAAAAGAACACTTTGGAAATGAAGAAACTCTTCCGCGGTTTATGCCTCCAAGAACAATAATTGTGGGAAGACAAACGCGGAATTAACGTATTTTAGTTTTATATATATGTGTACAGGTTTGACATAGAACATGTTGTCTTCTCCTATCAAATATATAATTAAAAGTGTACAAAATAAATAAAATGTTTTAAATGTGCATGTTAAGTTGACGAACAAATACATTTAATATTATAACCGACCTTACTACCGTTTAGGGAAAAAAAATGATTATGCAGAATCGGCCGGAAGTAATACAAAAATAAACATGCCCAAAATAGAATATGTTAAAAAAAATTGCATCGTTGTTAATATCTATTGCTAAGTTTATGTGGTAGAATGGTCTGTCAAGATTTGTATATCTGTTTACTCATATACGTACGTTCTTTCTATATTTATGTATATTTAATGCTTGAAAATATCTGGAAACAAACGAGTAATGTTTTGTAAATTAGAAAGATATAAGTGTTATATTAGCGTTTGCTATTGTTCGTATTCTAAAAGTAACAGATAAGCCTAACTTAGGAATAGTAAACAAGAATATGTTAGATATAGTGGGTGGTATTCAGAGAGAATTCGTTATCTTTTTTTTTTTTTTTTAACGATTTCAGAAAAAGGGGAAGATTCTCAGTTCGACGTATATATCGTTCTGTATATTGCAATACGTCGTATGTTAAAATTTGGGGATTTTCAGTTAATACTAATATTGGATCTGGCGGCACTTGTTTTTTCACCTGGCAAAGTATTGTATGTATCCGGCTAATGATAGCAGTTATAAAAAAATAATGCAAAAAAAATGCCTATCTCATCCTATTTCAAAACTGAAAATTTTTTAGCTCTCCTGTAAAGTTGTGATTTTCAACATACAACCTATTGCAAGATAGGCCTACAGAACTAAATACGTATATATGTATGTATATTGTACACGTGTACGTATATAGTGTCTATGTGCACGCATAACTTCGACATAGGTGCACCGATTTTTAATATTTGTTTGAAAGAGCATACTTTTTCAGCGGTCCCGAATAATTTTCATTAAAATGCAAGTATTCGTATAACCTCTGGAGCTAGGCCGTGAAACATCTCGATGGGTGTAGTGTAAAAACCGTAGTCAACTGAATTTAATATGTTTATGTTACGAATAACTTCTTTGACAGAGGTGGATCGAGTTTGATAATCCTATTTCTGTTTGAGAGAGTGTTCTTTCTTTGTAGTCCCATGTAAACTTTGTAAGGGTTTAACGATAATCTTCAGAGCTCGACTGTGAAACTCTTCAACGGCTGACAGAGTTAATATCGTAATTAACCGACTTCATTGTGTGCATGTTCATGCATAACTTCAACACAGAGGTACTGATTTTGATTATTCTTAGTTTCAAAGAGTATACGTTTTGGATAGGTTCTAACAAATTTTATAAGAATATGAATATAGTCTTTCGAGATAGACCATGAAACTTCTCAACAGTGTATAGTATTAATGTTGTATGTTCAAGTATAATTCCATATGGCGTAGACAGATGCATATACAGAGTGGCCCAAAAATAGGTATACAGTCCCGTACTGATCGGTCATGACATTTTATATCATTTACTTATTTTTATCCATACAGGTATTGACTTAGTTTCTTCTTTATCTTCCTTAATTTATTTTAACTTATACCTCAAGCTCGGAACAAAGCAAAACAAAATAAATTTATTATCTTAATAAATTAAAACGTCATACTTGATCGATGCTGGTCTGCATACCTATTTTTACACAGACTACTTTCATATATATACAGTGGCGGATCCAGGATATGATCAAGGGAGAGGCTAAACCAGAGTTTGCAGCTTTATCCAGTGTAAAGCAGGATTGAAGTCCATTTTATCCAGTGTATACCTGAGTGTCAAGGGGGCTATAGCCCCTACAGCCCCTTGGATCCGCCCCTATGTACACTCATGTCCAAAATTATTGTTGCATATCTATAACGGTCTTCTTGTAAGAATATAATTTGATAATGATATTGCAGGGTACTTATAATACTGATACTATATGTATAATCGGAAAATGCATATTTGTGGTAAATTTCATAGGAAAAGAATTATAAATACGAAAATTATAATGAGTAAAATAAAATGTTGCTAAATGGACAAGAAAATGTCATTTTCGTTTTATTGTTCTTATTTACTGCTCTTTTGACATGAAATTTGCTACATACATGTCTTTGCCGATTATACAGATACTAACATTATAAGAAATACCGGGCGAATTTGTTATCAAATTATATTCCTAGAACAATATATTTATAGACATGGGACAATAATTTTGGACATGAGTGTACATATATATATATATATATATATATATATATATATATATATATATATATATATATATATAGTTTTGCATGTTTGTAGGCTGATCCATTTTATGCGAAGTTAATGCCCTACTTTTAGTTCAGGTATCTAACTAAACTACTGGGGATAACAAAAGAGTGAAAAAACTAAACAGTCTAAACAGTCAAAGAAAAATAACTGACTTAAAAGTACTAAAAAACAGAAAATAAAATATTAAAAAGAAATAATATTAACCGACTGCAACAAAAACGCTAAAGATTAGAAAATAATAAAAGCTCTAAAACGCCCAAAAAAAGTTACTATTTTCTATAAAAAATTGAAGTCTGTGCCAAGCCCAAACAAATTAATGAGTCATAAAATTATCATTTCAACTAAATTTTATATTAGGTACTAATTTATTTGGTTTGCTACAGGCTTAAAATTTTTTATTACATAATAGTAACGAATTATTAGCAGGTCTTGAGCGCTTTATTATTATTATTATTATTATTATTATTATTATTATTATTATTATTATTATTATTATTATTATTATTATTATTATTATTATTATTATTATTTTCTGTTGATTTAGCACCTTTATTATTTTTCTACTTTCCAGCGCTTTTGATGAAGTTTGTTAATATTGCTTATTTAAAAGATTTTTTTAAAATAATTTCCAAGATCTAATTTTATATGAATAATTATATTTTCAATATCAAAGTAAAAGAGATTTTAAAAAAAGAAAATGCTGCATTATTAGTGTAATAATTTCACTTATTATTCCCATTTAACTTCTTTAAATGACGTTAATTTTCAGGAATGCCTCTTTCCTCTTTCTAAACTCCTACTCAGTTCTTAATCTCTAAATTAGTCTTGTTTTTGTGTAACTTGGCATGTCAATCTTCTATTCCACGTAACGTTTCTTTTATTTTTTCTTCCTTCCTTTTCTCTTTTTTTCCTTTACATTGAAGATGTCAATATGTGCAATGCTCTTATATATATTATAGATTGATCAGCAATAGTTACATAAGAAACAGTTTCTATATATATTTTTTTTTCTGAACATTATTATTAATTATTTGTTGACATTTAGGGCAAAGACGATTGCGAAGTCCGATGATCGATACCATCAAAAATTAATTTTTGTTTCAAGGGCTATTGGCCCCTAATGATGATGCCGATGATGATGATGACTAGGAAAGAAACGAAACTTCTACAGTTACGGTCATGCTCTGTGGCGCAGAGATCACAAAAATATTATTACGAACCCGTAATCTAAGCGTTTGATTTCGTTAGATCAATTTGTGCGGAAATTAGTGTATTAAGCTGTAAAAACTAGTTAGGTCTCCTACGTAGTAGTATCTACTTGTAGCTAGTTGAAGAAAAAAATCCTTTAGGGTATGTTCAGTACGGAACGTGACAGGTTTCGTTTCTTATGTGGCGTCCAGTTATATTGTTAAGTTTTTTTTTCCTCATTCTTTTCCTCGTTTGGAACATCACTAATTCATATACTGTGATGTGTTTGATGTGTTATCGAGGTATGTGTAGTGATTGCGAAATGATGTAACTTGTGATATACACTTGTAAAAGGTTCAAGTTCGTTTCTTGCCATTTGTGTCATATTAGTTTTTTTTCTTTTCAGACAGAAAATTAGTATTGTCTACGAGATAAGACGAGACAAGAAAATATTATTTTCTCTTCTCATTTCGTGGGCAACACTTCACAAAATTAAACTAATCTAATTGGTTGTACAGCTCACCAGATAATTTTTGTTTAAGTGATGTGGGGCCAGTACATCGCAACCGATTACTATTGGTTCTATCTATTTAGACCGGTGTTTGCTGGCTCCAAATCCAAGAAGTTCTCCATCTGCTTCAAGATACTGGATGCAAATTGGAAGGTCTGTACACTTACTGGGAATTGAACCTGCGAATGCGTTCATAAAAATCAAGTGCATGCTACTCTCCAGCTAGGTAGTAATATAGTGTTTTTTTTTAAACAGCTCTGATCAAATTCAGGTAATTTTATATTCGAATAATTTTTAAAAATAATTATTAAAGCAATCAATCGATTGGGATTATCAATTTGATTTATGGGTTTTCGTCATCTATCGCCATGTTAGTCCGTCACACGTATGAGAGTGACGTCCCTCGGCGTTTACATTGCCCGGTAAATTGGAGAAGGAGAAAGGAATGGGAAAGGAAAGAAGCGGCCTGCGACTAGTATGTTAAATACCATCGCGGCAATTGCCTGATGTGAATTAGAGAGACCCAGGAAAAGCCTCACTCATGATGGCTGGCCTGAAAAAGTTGTTACACATTTTAGAGCGAGTGTTTCCACCGGCAATCGAAACCGGGACCGCTCACATCAAAGGCAACAGCGTTAGTGACTACTCTCTAAGTGAGGCCACAACAATTACTAGAAAAATTGATTTGAAATTCTGATGCAAGGAGGACCTAACACACCAAAAGGTAGTTTTGGTGATTGTGAAGTATATTAATATTAATTTATATTTATATAGTACAAATTTTATTGCATTATACTATTATTATTATCAGAGTAAACCTTCCTCCAGTGTATTTCTCAAACTTGTAGTCAATTTTAAGACAAACAGGAGCAGCAAACACAATGATTTCAAACGTGATGGTTTCCTTGAGGTGCTGAAAGAGTCGGTGCAAAGGAAAAGAATAAACTCTGCTGCAGACGGCAAAGAGGATCAGGTGGTTCCATGTATGGGATATTTGGAGGTGTATTTTGCAGTAAGAAACACTACATATCCTTCTTTCTAGGCAACCAACACTTCTTTGTTATTGTGCAGGTTGCATAGAAAGTAGGGAATGTTATAAATTTTAAACGTGATAAGGATAGCCACCGTTAAAGTCACCGTTACACATGACGATGTTAATGGAGTAATTCCAAGAACGAACTACACCGATATAATCATTGTAGGTGTATAATGCAAAATTTAAAAAATCCCTTTCGTTTGACGGTGATCGTGTGGAGCAACGAGTTGAGTTGATTTTAGTTTAACGTCCCGTTCAGCAGCGAGGCTATATGAGACGTGGACCTACTGATTAACGTGGAATCCGAACCACCCTAGCTCCCAGTATGGAGTAACGAATGGACGGATGTACTAACAGAGAATAATCTTATAAGTCCATTGCATGATACTAATTAAAGACATCAAAAACAGGGAGATTCGCTGTTTCATAGATTCACAATTTTTCATCGAAATTTATTACGTATAATTATGAAAATCTCTCAGTGAAAGGTTGTTTTCTTAATTTGGAGTTTAGCGTTCCGTTCAGCATCAAAGCTAAGTAAGACATGGACCTATATAGTTTAACGTGGGATCCGAACCACATGAACTCTCACCGAGAATGAAATCGACTCCTCCGTACACGAACCATATATTCATTAGGAAATTTTCTCAGTCAAAGAGTATAGAAAATACCTAGTAATAAAAGTACTACATTGCAACTAAAATAATTACTTCAAGAAAATTTCACTACAGTCAATTTCCAAAATTTGATGGTCCATAACTTAGGAACCAGACACCTGCAAACTATATTACTTCCCACGCTTGTATAGCAGGTTAAGATGCCAAGTGTCATCCAGATCGGATAAGTTCAATTGAATTCGTACAATATACAATCAGGAAAAAAATCAATGAAGGATACAGAAAGAAGTTAAAATGACTTTAGGAGATGCCAATATTAAAATTAATGTTGAAAGATTCAATAGGAAATACACATTAATCCTTCAATAGCTTCCTTAAACAGTAATTAGTCTAATATACAGTATTATATTCCGACTATAATAAGGGAGAATCTAAAACTTGTCCACTCTGTTGGAAGTCAAACAGAATTCGTTTCATTTCAAGACATATGATTAGTTTGTTTATTTTAGATCTATGTTTGAAACGTCGTAAATATATAGGTATGGTTATCCCTAGAAATTTATATATAGCCTTGAGCTACTAATACCTCAATTTCCGTGGCTATTGGTCCTCTCCGCTACATATTTGGTAATTGCCTCTTATATTTAGAAGTGTTCATGTTAACATAATTAATAAGTAGAACACAATAAAATAGACTGGGAATGAGTTGATAAAAAGCAAGTCAGAAGAAAATCTACTGAAAATAAGTTGATAACAAGTAAAACACAACAAAATCAACTGAGAAAGTGTTAAAATAAACGGCATATTATGTTCTTTTCAGTTTAATGCTTCTTTATAAGTACCGAGTCTATGAGAAGTGGAGGTACAGTTTAACGAGGGATTCAAACTGCATGATCAAACCTAAATCTCCTGTGCCGAAGGCACGAACCCTATCTATTTAGCCAGGAGGAAGCTCTGAAATAAACAACAGTTGATAAATCATATCTAAGAATAAGTGAGAATTAACTTATAGGTTAATAAGCGGTATTACCATCATATTCACAACTTACAATAAACAAGTTTAAACATTCACTGCACGGTACAAGTTTGTTATTGGTTCTAGTAAGTTGATGCCCTATTCTACTCTGTAAGGTTAAAATTACAGTTACTTGTAATTGCGCAATCATTCATTATATCGTTTCTAAAGCGAGTAGCACGATTAACGTTAAAGAATGAATAATCATTGGCATTATTGACCAGGATTGTATATCAATTATTATTATTTTAGTATCAACTATATTCCTCAAGATAGCCGATTTCAATTTGTCAACGGTGTAATGGCAACAACCGTGATCCGTTGTAATTTTTCTAAATGTCTTACAGTGATTTTGCCTTAATAAACTACGAAATAAAATTATTAGTTTGACGTCCCACGATCATGCCCCTTAGACTAAAGGAAACAAATGGCTAATGAAAGGGAATGATTGTTAAATTATTTTCTCGTTCTCCCTTCGGGAATCGAACCCGGGACCAAATGTACCAAAAGAGCCCACACTAGTCACTAGAGCAGCGACAAGTGCTTTCGCTTATTAAGTATACGTGATTTCTGGTGAAAAATAATTGAGCATACACTTCAGAGTGTAAACAAGGCAGAACGACCCAAAAGTGAGTTCAAGTTACTGTAAATTGTAACAAACCGCAGTTTGTGTTATACTTCCAAATGTGTCGCAATACTTATGGGCTCAAGTAGGCAACTCACATTCCGAACAGTGGTTCGATGAGCAAACCAAAGGTGAAAAGGCAAAAGTGAGGGGGGTCAGTAACGGGTCCCCGGGGGAAAATATATATATAGTCTGCTCTACTTTTCAAAGTTGACGTTCATGTTATATTGACGTAAGCCTACATTTTTTTAGTTTAACATCCCACGATTATACTCTGAGATTAAGGTAATGATAAACGAAATGAGAAATGAAAAGAGTGGGACGAATTGGGGAAACTCCTAGAATATTCACGCGTAAGGTGTTTGCCTATCAAAAACTGGTCTGTCCACTCCAATCCAGTAAGGATCGAGCCAAGAAGCCTAGCAATCAAAGCTGAGGACTTTACCATTGAGCGACTCGCCTCTATTAAGCATATTTTATATGTGTGTGCGTTTTTGTATGTGTTTGTAAGAGCATATTACAGTAGAATATCTCCCCTGGAAGATAGGATTGGTTGGTTGGATTGTTGTTTTGCACCGTAGACTTATAGCTTAACGTGAGATCCACACCACAAGATCTCGCTTTAGGAATCGAACCCAGCATTGCCAAAGACGCGTACGCTAATCATAAAGTTACAAGGAGCTCTCCTGAAAGATATGACAATGCGATCCTGTCAGGTTTTAGATATGAGACATGTAGAAAAGTATGCTATAGGCCTATGGGCACGGACTCGTAAGAAATCTGGAGGTTCCATTTAGGTAGTGAAACCCTACCGATAAGTTTGATTGTTGATTGTCTGATTTGGATTTTAGCTTCCCTTTCAGCACCGGTGCTATCCGAGTCTAACGTGGAATTCGAACCACATGAGCTCCCACCGGGAATCGAACCCGATTTTCTCGCACCGACAACTCATACGTTACCTGATAAATTTGAATTCATCACGTAAGTAGTAATTGAGTTTAACTCAAAAACATGAATTGGATTAAAGGTAAAGCCGAATGACCATATTTGCTGAGAGGTATATTCCTTATTCGTATTCAGACAGTTAATCAAAGCACAATATAAACGAAGAAAAGATCTTGTATCCGGGATAAGGTTTCTGTGGTTGAAAGTCCGGGAAATCTTCACATGTATACGAAAGAAAGGATGTGTGCTAATATCTCTCTCATTCTCTCTCTCTCTATGTGTTAGTGACGATATACATATGTTTGAGCATGTATCTATGTATGTGTGTGTATTTTTTATACCTCGTAAGTAGCTCTGACGTCAAATTAAACTCAGTATGAGACTAAACACGTTTTTCACACGTGAATAGTTAGCTTCCATTTTGATCGGCGTGTCGTGCAAGGTTACTCTCTTTTTGTCCTCTCTTCTGCCACAAAGAGCAGAGAGAGAGAGGGAACCAGTTCTCCCTCCCTTTTTGCTATGCAAGCAAAAGAGTGTTTTTGACGATGTTTAATTGACGCTATTTTCTTCTTCCATGAGAAGACGGATGCATGTTGTGAGGATGGAGAGAGAGAGAAGTGGGGTATAATTCTAATGCACGGTGGGTGTCAGGAGACAAATGGAGTATAAGGTAGGGGTAAATTTGAGTTAAAGAATAAAGAGAAGCGGCCAGGTCGTGCACTATATATACATAATATTTAGAATTTATTTTAATAGAGGTTGGGGCAGCGAAGACAAATGCTGTCATGATTCATTTGATCCGGGTCTTATTTTTCAATATCTCAGCAACTATAATGTAAGTGAAAATGTGCTTAATTTATCAATTGCATTTTTTCTTTAATTTATCAATTTAGGCAGTTAATTTAAACGCTTTATTACTATAATACAAGTACCACCCATATCAATTGAGTACGCTACCTGTACGTAGGCAAGGATCCAAAATTTGGTCAAGGGGTGGAGCAGTGGCGGGTCTTGAGGTAAGTCACATTGATAAAAAAAATAATTTTGTCCGTACAAGCTAAGGTTACAAAGCTTAGCTATATACCAATTCCTATAGACCCCTATATAACTTTCTGACGCTGCACGAAGCTTCCCTACCTTAGCTTGTAGCGATTAATATTTTTTTATCGATATGACTCCCTCAAGAGCCGCCATTGGATTGGGATGGATGTGAATATGAATTCATATACAGTATATAGTTACCCATGAGTCGAGACGGGAAATAAGATTTTCTCGTCTCCTACCTTTTTCGTCGAATTCTTATGACATCTCGAAAGAGTTATCAGAATACTTTTACATCACCCAAGGGGTCCACGAGAGGTGTTATATAATAACATTTATACCATATTTCTTATGGAAGTACATTGTGTAATGATTTATGTATGTTTAAAAGTTGACATGCTCGTGCAATTACTTATCAATTTAGTTTTTTTTTTTTTTAATTATGAATCATGTTAACACTAAAAGGATGTATGAGATCTAGTAAGAACAGTAGAATTGGGTAAACTATCGTTGCTCACTACACTCTACAAGTCTCTCGACTCGTCCCGATTCTTATGTTGGAAACTAGACAAGAATGGTCATGTTTCTAGACACGTCTTCTATTTGAAAATATACACTCAAAAATG
The DNA here is from genome assembly GCF_964235325.1 of Thermobia domestica. NCBI lineage: Eukaryota > Metazoa > Arthropoda > Insecta > Zygentoma > Lepismatidae > Thermobia > Thermobia domestica. Next base: position 126,290,406 of record NC_137458.1, on the reverse strand, counting down.
ATAGTCGCTTATCTATAACTGTCTTCTTCTAAGAATATAATTTGATAATGATTTTGCAGGGTATTTTTAATACTGATACTATGTGTATAATCGGGAAATGTATATTTGTGGTAAATTCTATAGAAAAAGAATTATAAATACGAAAATTAGAATGAGTAAAAGAAAATGTTGCTAAATGGACAAGAAAGTTTTGTTTTCGTTTTCTTGTTCTTATTTACTGTTCTTTTCACACGAAATTAGCCTAATATATGTCTTTGTCGATTATACACATACTTACATTATAAGAAATACCGGGCGAATTCGTTATCAAATTATATTTCTCCAACAACATGTTTACAGACATGCAACAATAATTTCCGACATGAGTGTATAAAGTATATCTAGTTTCGTGGGCAACATTATTTATCTTCGTCCTTGTGTCACTTTATCAATGATTGTAAGTATGATCAAGTTCGGTTTTAATTTATTAGAAATCACAGATACAGATTCAGATTTCAATTTTCTGAATATACTCCCAGCTAGAGTTAATCAGACCTCGCGTAACTTTACGGCACTGCATAAGTTAACGTCTTTCAATTGTGTTAGGAATAATTTTGGGAACGCTTTACACCTTACCAGTTAGTACTGGCAAACTTAGGTAAGTCACATACTAGTGAAAAGGACTATATAATATACATACCATCACTAAGATTTGATTTGATTTGATTTTTACTTTTAGAATCTCTTTCAGCAGTGAGGCTATATAAGACATGGACCTACAACTTGACGTGGAATCAGAACTACATGAGCTTTCGGCGGCAATTGAACCCGGGTCTCCTACGCCAACAAAAACTAAGACCTCATTAATAATGGGGAGACTGTAACCTCATATGTTTCTTATTTTCGTTCAATCTATAATAACAGCAACAATTTTAACAGTGGTAGTATTAAGAACCAAACTATGTGAGAAACTGAATAAACTGTCCATCTTGTAAATTAAAATGACTGAAATTGAATAGGTAATAGAACAATTAAGAGGAAAGTGGACGATGGAACTTAATGATATTCCATAATGAAGGAATATGAAGAACTTTGTTTACTTCTCATATACGATATTTTTAATCATGTAATTACAACTTATTTATCTATGTATATAAAAGAAAAAAATCCTCACTGACTGATTGACATGAGAACATTATTTAACGTATTTTGCAATATCACCAGAATAACACAGTTGCCCACTGAACTGAAAGTTACATATACACCCACACGTATTATAAGCTACATGTTTTTACTAGAAATGCACGTTTTCACAATTTGTAAATAAGTAGTGCCAGACGACACTACTACACTTTCGGGAAGAGACGAAGAGAGCACGAAGAACACGAAGAAATCCGACAACCCCTCCACAGGTTCTCTCTCCAAAGGATGACAATAAAAGAGGTCGTACGAACCAAGAAATTATCAGTGTTTTCACTTATCATTAGCCTACAATACCTTCTCCTGAGGCTGCCATGGGCTACTGAGACAACCTACAATACCTATTCCCAAGGCCGCCATGGGCTACGGAGTATAAACCTTTAATATCTGCTACCGGGGCCGCTATGGACTACGGAGATACCTATCCCGTCCGAGGTTACTTTGAGCTAAGACAACATCCTACCTACCCTACGCAAAATAGTATGCCGAAGTGGGTTATTCCTATCCTACACTAAAACCATTTATTTACAATGTTTATAGACTTGGAGAAAACTTATGGAAACTGTATGATACTTATATACGACATTTTTATAATAAAAAGGTGAAGGGCTGAAAATCCCGAATACATTATTGACTCCACCTACAGAATATTACACTATTTTCAAATGGCACTAACTAACTAACTAAGTCTATGGCCTATGGAACCTGCAGGTTCAATGCCGTGTTCACAAAAGCTCTACACTGACTTCTCTCCTTAGCCAACTGGATACAGTTTCTATTTTGTATTCCTATTTCTGCGAGATCCATCTTAATATTGTCCTCCCATCTGCCTAATGGTCGTTTACCGACAGGTCTTTCAGTCAAGACTTGGAAAGCGTTCCTACTTTCTTCCATCCTGGCTACGTGACCTGCCCACCTGAGCCTCCTAGACTTGATGACCCTAACAATGTTTGGTAAATCGTATAAATTATGTAGTTCCTTGTTATAAAATTTCCACCATTCCCCATTCCCGTTTCTCTTAGGTCCGAATATTCGTCTCAGGATTTTGTTCTCAAATACTTTCAATCTATGATTTCCCTTCCGAGTAAGTGATCATGTTTCGTAACCATTTTTCAAATAGCAATACATCAGATTATTACAAGTTTCATATCTGAAAACTCACAGTATTATATTATTCAGTGTTAATATGACAAACATTGAAATTTTGGATCCTACAACAGTAAAAATATATCTGAGACTTTCGGGGCAGTGCACGTCCAAAGTTTCTTTTGTCGAATATTATGATCATGATTCAACGTACTTTGAAAGAATAGAAATAATGTTACAAGGAATTTAAATTTTGCTATCTTTCTTTCAAAAGGCTTTACCTAAAAAAAAAAAAAAAAAAAAAAAAGGACTTAAATAACTATCATGTCTAATCTCCTAGGTCGTTTTCAAAAGACATAAAGATCATAATACCGTTTAGAGTAGGTATCACTAGATTTGAGATGTTCCAGCTGTTTCGTCTGTTTGAGTTATTAAGTGTTATTGTGCCGGTGCTTTAAGCGAGGGCAATAAAACACGTGCAAGGTAGTTCGATCACATCCTAAGTATCGAACAAAGAAGTTGCATACTGTAGAACGAGAAACATACCAAATCACAAAGCATGTTTGCATAACATATGGAAAGATGTATTTAATAATGATTTTACTTCATAATGTTAAGTTTTACAATCATATTTGATTAACATTTTTCAATCCCTTTTTTTTTTTTTGGCTGAAAATGTACTGCTTATTTATTCATTTATAACTGTAAACTTTATTAAGTAGAAAATGGAATTAAATAGAATCGTATTTTTGTACAAAATGTAGTAATGAAAAAGAAAAATTTTCAGGATTGATATATATACTTTATTTTAACATTTTTCATTATTTTATATATAATAATTTCTTGTAGTTTGTCAGATAAACGAAAGGGCACATGATAATTCTAAACATTATGTAGCATGAACACTTATATCGTTAAAGCTTAATAACGTAATAGAAGAAAATTGCACAGTTATGACCAGAGCCCGGATGTTGTTGACCTAAAATTTTCTAAAAAGTGATCTATAAAATGACACTAAAATTCCTGTAAAATGACCCTAAAAATCACAAAAATTGACCTTAAAACTTTCGTTTTCTTAAACGTTTATTTCGTTAAATATTGACATTTTTTTAATGTCCATTGGATTTTTAGTTAACATTTCTCACTCATATTCAAAAAGTATTGTTTCACTTGGTTGCAGTCCATTGATCATTTATTTCTATTGATCAGTCCATTGTACGGCATTGTAAGTATTGAAACCGTCAATTCACTCCCGAGTTAAAGCTAGGAAGTACTCTTAAACAATAAAAGTTAGCAAGTGTAGACTACATGAAAATAATAGATAGAAACATGTTTAAAATCATTGTACGCCTTCTAATCCATTTTTAGTTATTCACGTGATCACATCCTTTGTGGTCAACAACCCAAAACTATCTGTTTGGCCACCTACCAACCCCCACCTTTCGTTAACCAGCTACAGCTTAGTTTTCATTAGCTTGTTAAGAATGCAGTTTTTCCACCCCAATAGTCAGGAAGCAAGAAAAGAGATTATTCAACTTCGTCTTTCCCACATTCGTAAACCGTGTTCATGTAAAGGTTTCCTTATGTAGAAGAAAAGGAATAAAAAGACCATAAGTGACCTAAAAGTTACCTTAAAATATTAAAAAATGACCTGAAATTTCAAAATGGCAAAAAGTGACCAAAAGTTGACCCTAAAAAACTATATTTTTAGAACCTAGAGTTGATGGATAATGTTTTTATTTGAACTTGCCTTGTCCTATGCATAACAGAAAAAAGTTGACTTGTCAACAAGATCCGGGCCCTGGTTATGACTATTATTATTCTTAGACTTTCTCGCTGGTCCAGTGGTAATGTGTGTGCCTTTGATGACGAGGTACCGCCATCGATTGCCGATGCGAGCGCCTTAAAAACTTTGAATGCATTACGGTGGTTCGGAATCCACCTACTGCATATCCAAGTCTCGTATAACTTCGGTGCTAAAAAGAACGCTAAAGTCCAAAACAACCAATCAACAAACTTGCATAATTCTTCCATGCCATTCCTGGGGTTTACATTCTCATTCCCAGGAAGAAATGTTCCAAGATGGCATATCCATTAGAGCGATCATGTTATATTATAAGAAATAATTTGGAAGCTATTCTAAACCCCTACCTTGGTTGACTATTTAATATTTTTTATTAACATGTAAAAAAAATAAAGGGCGGGCCGATACGGAACAGCTCTAATAGAGTTGAGTTGAGTTGAATTTCAGTTTAGCGTCCTTTTCAGCAGCGAGGTTATGTGAGACGTGGACCTACTGATTAATGTGGAATCCGAACCACATGAGGTCCCTCCGGGAATCGAACCCGGGTCTCCCGCGCCAAGGGCGCGTATGCTAACCGCTAACAGCTCTAATAGACCCACGACTGGTTTGCAGATAAAGGTTCACACTAACTAACTAACTAACTCTATGGCCTATGGAACCCGGAGGTTCAATGCCGCGTTCACAAAAGCTCTCCACTGACTTCTATCCTTAGTCAATTGGATCCAGTTTCTACTTTGCATTCCAATCTCTGCGAGATCCATCTTAATATTGTCCTCCCATCTGCGCCTAGGTCTTCCTAATGGTCGTTTTCCGATTGGTCTTCCAGTCAAGACTTTGAAAGCGTTTCTACTTTCTTCCATTCTAGCTACATGACCCGCCCACCTAAGCCTCCTAGACTTGATGACCCTAACAATATTGGGTAGACCATATAAATTATGTAGTTCCTCGTTATGCAGTTTCCGCCATTCCCCATCCCCGTTCCTCTTGGGTCCGAATATTCGTCTCAGGATCTTGTTCTCAAATACTTTCAGTCTATGTTCTTCCCTCAGAGTAAGTGACCATGTTTCTCAGCCATACAGAACAACAGGCATAATTATCGTTTTGTATATTTTAAGCTTCAAATTCCTCGACAGAATTCGCGACGACAAGAGATTTTGAACCGAATAGTAACACGAATTCCCTGCTTTGAGTCGACATTTAATTTCTTCGTGAATATGATTTTCCTCTGTTAATATTGATCCTAGATATTTGAAACTATCCACTTTATCAAAAGTATTATTTAATATTTTAACGCATCCATAATTTGCTGTATTACGGTCCCGACGCACTTCCATGTATTTAATTTTCTCTGTATTTACTTCTAAACCCATGTCCCTGCAAGCGTTTAATAAGATCTCTGCATTTCTTTCTATTGTTCTCCTATCATCCCCTATTAAATTTACATCATCAGCATATGCCATAACCTGGTGAATACCGTTCAACTGTAGGCCCTGGTTGCTATCTTTGATTTTCCTTATAGCGTATTCCAAAACGAAGTTAAATAATAATGGCGACAACGCATTTCCTTGTTTCAGGCCATTTTCGACGTGAAAGCTCGTGGACAAAAATTTTCCTACCCGGACTTTACTTTGGGATTCATTTAAACATACCTTAATTAATCTAATTAGCTTTCTCGGTATTCCAAGTTCTGTAAGAACGTTGTATAATGTTTCTCTCCTAACCGAGTCGTACGCCTTTCTAAAATCAATAAATAATTGATGTACCGGGGTATTGTATTCCCACTTTTTTTCGAGTATTTGGCAAATGGTAAATATTTGGTCGATAGTTGATCGATTTCGTCTAAATCCGCACTGATAATCTCCAATAATTTCATCTGCGTATGGGGTCAGTCTTGCTAACAGAATATTTGAAAGGATTTTATAGGATGTTGACAGAAGAGAAATGCCTCGATAATTATTACAGACAGTTTTGTCGCCTTTCTTGTGAATCGGAACAATGATTGATTCTTTCCACTCTTGTGGCAATTCTTCCTTGTTCCAGATAAGGAGAATGAGTTTGTGTATCTTGTTCCACAATTTTTCGCCTCCAGCTAAAATTAACTCAGCCGGAATTTCATCTACACCCGGAGATTTGTGTTTCTTTAATTTCTTTATAGCGGTTTCTACTTCTATTCGGTTGGGTTCTGGAATATACGGTTCTCCGGTGTGTATCACCTTTTCTCCACGCACACTAGTTCTTGGTTGCGTGTTAAGCAAATCGTCAAAGAAATCTTTCCATCTATTTAAGATGCCATCCGTGTCAATGAGAACTGTACCGTCAGATTTCTTTAGTATATAAGCACGAGGTTGATACCCTTTCTTAAATTCGTTGATTCCCTTATACATGTCCAGGATGTTTTTATTTTTACTATTATCTTCAAGTTCCTTAATTTTAGCTTTCAGAAAATCGTGTTTCTTTGTTCTAAAAGTTTTAGAAGTTTCCCGCCTGATATCTGCGAACTTTTGTGTAGTTATTTCATTCGGATTTTGTAGCCAGCGTAATTTTGCCTGTTTTCTCTTCTCTGCTAGTTTTATGCATTCCTGGTCGAACCATGGTTTGTTCCTACGTATTTCCGCGTGTCCCAATTTTTCTTTTGTTGAAATTTTAATGCTATCTCTAATTTCAATCCAGGTATCCTCAACGCTAGTGCACTCCGAATCTTCTAAAGCCGAGAATCTATTCGAAACTTCAATCTGGTATTTCTCTCTTACCGGACTCTCTTCTAATTTCTTTAAATTGAATCTCTCCGTTTTCGGACAATGACTATTATCTTTATTCTACGATTACCTCTCTCGTATTATCGCTGCTACCAGGTAGTGGTCAGTGTCACAATCAGCCCCTCTAAACGACCGGACATCAATTATGCTAGATTGCCTTCTTCTATCTACTAAAACGTGATCGATTTGATTGTGTGTTTTTCCGTCTGGTGATGTCCAAGTGTATTTATGAACGTCGCGATGTGGGAATTTTGTACTCTTCACGATTAGGTTTTTGGATGTTGCAAAGTTCACGAGTCTAACACCGTTGTCATTACTTTCCTTATGCAGACTTTCGTTCCCTATAATCGGTTTGAAAATATCCTCTCGTCCTACCTTCGCATTGAAATCCCCTAATAGAATTTTCATATGGTATCGCGGGAGTTGGTCAAATATCCGTTCCACTTCTTCGTAAAAACTGTCTTTTATATCATCATCCTTATCTTCAGTTGGGGCATGTACATTTAAAACAATAATATCACACCACCGTCCCTTAAGAGTAATAACAGAAAGTCTATCAGTAACAAATTCAACCCGTTTAATTGCTGGTAATATACGTTTATGAACGAAAAACCCTGTTCCTAACTGGTGATTTTTATTTCCTTCCCCGTAAAAGAACGTAAAATTTCCAGAATTCTCAGATCCATTTCCTTCCCACCTAACTTCCTGAACTCCTACTATGTCCATTTTGTATTTCTCTAACTCACTCGTTACGGATTTTAACGCTCCTGCCCTATACAGACTCCTAATATTCCAAGTTTCAAATCTCATGTCCATTTTCTTTTGCTGAGGTCGTAAACCCAGGATAAAGGTTCACACACTTTTCTTTATTTTGGCTCATAGTGGAGGTGATGTAATCAGAACCATGCTCTGACCGCCTTAGTTACAAAGGCTGGGTTAACCTTAGAGTCGCACTGTGATGAGGGAAGGATGAGAAAAATTTCCAGTCTTCATCGGTGATCAAACCCAGGACCCTTAGCGACTATGCTACAGTGGCCCTTCACTTAACATAAGGCTATTTAAAAAGAAAAAGCAAATAATATCTATTTATATTTGAATTTAACGCCCAATTCTATAACTTGAAAATTTAACATTATATTTCTATTGTTATTCATTAGGTGTATTGCCAGTAATTTTAGTGAGTATGTAGGTGCAAAAATGATTTCTTAGAAATTGTTGTACAAACCTAAATTAATAACTTTTATATATTACTATTTTATTATTTTCTCTTTCAAATGAAATAAATATTCAAAAAATAATCACTCCTAACCTAATATAAAAAGAATCATTCAAACTATATTTGTAATATTATTCCTTGATTTTACGGTAGAATTCACTTAAAAGAAATCTGTAGTCTTCAATTTTGAAAAATGGAAATAAACTAAAGACACGTTGGAATGGAGCAACACGCGAATAAAACCAAGATTTATTCCTTGCTTTGCTCTTCTCTCATTCCATCTTATCACTTTATTTATTTATTTATTTATTTATTAAATGAAAATTTTCTACAATGAATATCAAGCTAAACTCAACAAATCTAAGCTTCTTGGCAACACAAATTCGGAGCAAGAGAAAAATTTTGTTAAATCAATCAGTCCGATGTCTAACCGCAGATTCAACACCGACAGAAAATGTAAAGATAATCTTTGGCGTCCATAAGCTGTAGAAATCCATGCCGCTGAAAAAAAACCGATCGGTACCCGCCAAGATGGATCAGAAAGGACATTACCAACCATCGGTGAACATCAACGTATAGGACGACAATTTTTCTCTGGACAATTCTAGCATGTTCTCTTTTTCGTAGATGCTTCTAAATCGACTTCAATTCAGGTTGTTTGAGAGATAATTTCCATTAAGACCTCCAGGATATTAGTAGACCTGGAATTGAATCTCGGAATTTGGACACCACTTTCTTGATGCTCAGGCCCTCAATCTACTTGCAGTGACGCCGAGACCTCTCGACACTACGACTCAATGACATGCTACGGAGAAGAACCGAGTGATCCACTTCAGTCCCTTTGCCGACGGTCTATACATAGATACCTAACTCTGCGAACACTCACAATGCTGCAGTGACTCAACTTCGGACTACTGTAACTTTGATTATGACAGTGTTCAGTGAATTTAGTGTCTTTGTGTGCTTTCAGTGTGATGACTGGACCAGAAAACAGGATATAGTGATACACGCGAGTAAGCAAAGGAACTTAATTCACATTGCACTGTCGTTTGTGGATTATCTATCTAAGTTCCCTAAACTATGAATGTGAGTTCTCTCGAAAACAATTGTTGAGTTTAGGCTAGCCATCTTAAAAATCGATTGGTATATTAAATTGCCTAATACTCGGGAGTTTTCCTCACACGCCTGCTTAACTCCTTCCAATAGGGTTTACTCGTTGAATACCTAATCATGTGTTATAGAGTAACTTGAGAGCTGTTTTGGTCGTACCAGCCCTTTGATCATTTAAAACCTCTTAGTCCGGAAATGAAAGCGGTTACTGATAGATTTTCGTTTGGGTATTACCTGGGCTCTCTCAACTTCTTCAAACTAGATGCATGATACTTGACGTTAAATTTCCTTAAGCAATCCCTTAGTGTTTGTCGACTTATTAAGCATGTACTAGTATTCCTGTCTTTTATGCAAATACAAATCCTCTCAAGAGGAGTTGAATGAATTTGGGACTGGTGATATGTGTTTTACATAAGCAATTCGCTCTACTCAAACTAATCGATATGATGGCACAAATATCAAAATGGAAACATTGACGTTACTTTGCTGGTTTGCTCATAGCAACATCTGGCTGCCTACATGAACGATTCGACTCATCAGTTTTTCGCAGAGTTCTGGAGGAGCATGGTATACAGCAATATGATATTACAAACCATTTCCAATATATATATATATATATATATATATATATATATATATATATATATATATATAAGAAAGCATTAGTAAGATTGTTTTACTGATTAAAATGACGTACCCAGGTATTTTCTGTACAGTATTAGAAGAAACAGATTGAGATATTAAATTGCTGTAAACGGCATTATGATCTTACGTTTATTGAACATAATCTACCTTATTAAATAAGATACTTATTTAAGCTGTTTTTCAAAATAATGTTCTGTGAAAAAAAAAACTAAATTTTCAATCTGTTGCATCTTTGATCCTATTTATTTCAAATACATCCCATTATGGTCATAGTATTTGATACTAAGGTTGTTTTGACGTGCATTACCTTGTCCGTCTGAGTTGAGTTATTACTGCCGTTTGAGCTTCCAAAATATGAATGTGATATTGTAGTTTCCTTAGTTTTAAACACTGAATAATAAAGGTAATATTGCAAGTTTTCACTTAACATATAGATGTTTAATATGTAATAATCTGACATAGAACCGCTTGAAAAATTATAACTTTATGTTAGGTTAACAACACTGTTAATCTGGTAGTATTGCAGAGTATGTCAATCAATGTCTTCCCCCCTCCCGTCAGTGGATAAAGCAGGTCCACTACTCAAATTGGCATTCGACTAATACAATGTGCATTTGTTTATATTCAAATTGGCAACGTGCGAAAAGGGTGGAATGTTTACCGTTGTAGAGCGAGGGAAATGAGCAATTATAATTGACTGAACGTGTTGTTGCAAGATTGTTATGACCACGAGTAGGAAGGAAAAAGCAGAGGAAAGCAACTTTCAGAAAGGACAAGTTGTTTCAAATGGACTAGTACAGTAGCAGAAATTTTTATCATTTGTGTGAAAATCAGGAAGAAAGTTTTTACACTTTCTATGTGCATTTATCAAATTCTATTTCACATTTCATTCCCAATTGTATCTTTATGTTAAAAACGAAGGTAAAACTTATCACAGTCTTGCAAAACTGATAAAATATCTGTAAATTTTTATCCACTTTTTCTTTTAGTCTTGGGGCCAGACCATGTCTGTTGGAAAAATTGCGTATACGGCATTTCTCTTTTGGAATAGTTTGTATGGTAGTAGTGGACTATTTATGGGTTGGTCACGTGATCGGGATAGTGCGCAATTGCTCCCAATATGGCCGTCAATATGGCCGACCAGCCAAAGTGCAACGTTTGTGAAAAAAGCATATATCTCCTAAACTAATAGTCTAATCTTCGTGATTTAAAAACCAAATGACGTAGAAGGTAACAGACTATAATAAATTATCTAAAGTGTTTGACTAATCATTGAAATAAACACCTATAAAAATAATTGTATATTAAAATTTGCATTTTTATGATAGGCATAACTCATATTTTTAAACATGACAAGTAAATAACTGGAATGATCGAGGAACACATTTTTTAACTTAAAAGAGTATTAAAATATCTTTCATTTGACACATACATCATTAAGATCGGTTAAGAAACAAAGAAGATACAACGAATTACTTGGGAGCATACATGGGATCTGTTGGAGAAAGTTGCGTATACGGCATTTCTCTTTTCGGATAATTTATGTGGTATTGATGGACTAATTATGGATTGGCCACATGGTCGGGATAGTGCATGTTTTGTATTAAAGAATAAATAGGCTCCGTAGGTTTTTGTGCCCACAGAGGAGGGGGTGATGACGCCATTATGTATATTGGAATACACACTTATAGAGCACCATTGTCGTTACTGCTGCATGGGATTATTTCCAGTTTGATCAAAAGATTTGATATGAACAGATTTAAAACTTGGAACTAAATATTTAAAACTAAAAGTTGCAATCTTAGGAGTTAGAAGAATTTGATAAATTCAAGCTTTTATTGACAATCTTTTCTCTGAATACTTATAATTTTTAATTAAGTATGTAATAACAATTGTTAGAGTTACAGAAATAATACGTAGTGTACATAGTACAAATAATGATATCATAGTAACTAGTCAACAAAAACAACAAAAAAATAAACATTATATTCGATGTTACAAAAGAATGACACAATGCAGTGTTATTATATGAACTTCGTTATTTGGTACTACAGCTTGCATATTAGTTATATGGATTATTACAACCATTCAGGCCGCATTTACAGAATTTCGAGCACGAAATCACTGCTAAACGACACGTGCAGACAGTGCTTTTGGCACATTTCTTGCATGTGCACTGTACAGGCAAATCCGGCGGAAGTCGTTCTTCTACTACAGATGGTAACCAATGACCGTCTTCTTCTACGAAACCATAGTCCGCTGGATTAAGTGGTGTGTAATTCTGAAGTATATTGTACTAACGATAACTTTGAAGATACGCTCTTTTTATGTGTAAGTGTGTTGATGATGATGTTGGTGGGAGCTTTGTAAAATCAATACGTTTCATTCTGTGATATTCCGTAACTCTGAGTTCATCCAGTGTGGTATAGTTTGCTTTTATGGTGCTTGCAAGGTATGACTCAGCTTGTTGAACCATTACATTGTTTAACTCATTCTTCCCTAAATGTTCCAAAATTTGGGGCGACTCCTTCGCGCGTTTAACAGCAACGTGTTTTGTCGAAAATTTGCTTGTGGTATCGCATCCAGACAACGCATGGATAGCTGGCAAAACGTTGATAAAAGGTTCTGAATGTAGTAAATAAGTGTGTGAACTGGTAAATATCTGGTTGTTGACCCTGTGCCACACAGAACCCACATTTCAAGAAGTCCTCACTTCTTAAATTCCAAGGCATAATAGTGCGTTGCACATACAAATGAATCAGCATCGGATGAAGTAAATACAACGCGTATCATTTCTGATGTCCTGATGGCGTGATTCACATTTAAAACAAGTCTTTCATCTGCTTCTTCAAGATGTGATGTTAAATCCTCTATTTCAGTAGACTCGCCATTCGAAATGCGTACACTCTTTTCCCCGTTGATTCCAAGACCGCCTATGTAGATGGAAATATTGTGCTGAGAACCATGTTCCATAATGTATTGAGCAAAGAACTGTTGAAAATTGTACTTGTTGTATGTAGACGCCCAAAACGAATTCATGTCTTTTGGTAGAGGTGTTTCCATGTTAGATATAGTAATTTCAACAGGATCACAAGCCATTCTTGTTCTTCTCTCTGACGACTTTATACTTTCTTCCAAGTAAACATCCATAACAATATCTACCCTCACAGATCCTTTTGATAAATGAAGTATTCTTTGAAACACGCTCTTTACTAGATCTCCAAGGGTTTGCAATGACTTTCCACCGGCTGCTGCTACCGTCCTAGCATGAAGCATGAAGTCAATCATGATGGCGGTTGGAAGAGTGGACCCAGGAAGTTGCTTCAGTACCATTCCGTCAGGTAAATCTTTCTCAAGTTCACAAACCATTTCTGACTTTTAAGATTTACGGAGAAATCCATCTCTCATCAAGTAAAAAGAACTAGATATGAGTTCCCAACATAGCAGACGATCGATTGAATAACCTCTTTCACGTGCTATATCTACAAGCCGCAAGGCGTCAATGTTTCCTTCTGAACATCAACTGATTTCTTTGGATCTGAATGAAACACATTGTTCTTCATCCGGTGTAAGGGTGAAAGCAGTTTCCTTGTTTTCTCAACGAAAACATCTTTCCTAAATTCCTGGTATTGCTTCTCTCCTATATCAGCACATTCTAGCTTAAATTTCTTTTCTTCTTCAGTGAAACGAAGACCTGCAATGATGTTCTGAAATCGTCTCAAGAAGTTTCTTAAATGCTTCTGAAACAACAGGACTCACTTCTTTTTCCTGGTTGTTGGTAGTCCATGTGTATTTTAACAAATACGTGCTCATACATTGGCGATGGTACATGATATCACTGGCAAAGACGCTATCTTCATTTGTTAAAGTGCTTGTCCTTGAGAACACATTATCTTGAAAGTATTGAGATGCTGAGAGAAATTGAGCAGTTCTGTCTTCTTTCACGAATCATGTACAATTTTTTGTCAGTTTTGTTTGATATCTGATCACACACAACGCACTGTTCCCTTATGGAAGTATTCTTCCGATTGCGCAAAACTCGATCTTTATCGTAGTTACCACTGTCACCATTAACACAAACATTTTCCACAGATCCTATTCGTTCTTGTTTCCGGTTCGCTTTTAACACGTGGGGTCTTTAACACTCAATGTAATAGTAAATTTCACTGAACTCCACTTTATCTAACAGGCCATCCTGGAGCTTCTGCGAAGAATATGAAATGTTTTCTCTACCACTGTCCGTCCCATAAACTCTTTTCCCTCGAGTCTGGATCTTGCACAAAATACATACTGGATTCGCATTGTTTTCTGTTTTCGATTTCTTTTTGATCGGAGATCGCACTAAAATTGTTCCCTCCATTTCAAATGATGTAGAAAAAAACATGTGAAATGATACAAAACAGAAGAAGGTATTATAAACAACCAATTCACTGTAATTCAATAATACATATGCAAGCAAGTGACGTAACTCTAAAAAAAATCTATATATACTACTGTCCGCAAAAGGTTCAAATTTGAACCAAAATTAAAAGGAACGCGTTGGTCATCTCGATCACGAGACCAACCCATAATTAGTCCATCAACATCACATATATCCGAAAAGAGAAAAGCCGTATACGCAACTTTCTCCAACAGATCCCAGGTATGCTCCTAAGTAATTCGTTGAATCTTCTTTGTTTCTGAACCGATCTTAATGATTTATGTGTCAAATGAAAGATATTTTAATACCCTTTTAAGTTAAAAATGTGTTCCTCGATCATTTCAGTTATTTACTTTTCACGTTTAAAAATATGAGTTATACCCATCATAAAAAATGCAAACTTTAATATACAATTATTTTTATAGGTGTTTATTTCAATGATTAGTGAAACACTTTAGATAATTTATTATAGTCTGTTACCTTCTACGTCATTTGGTTTTTAAATCATGAAGATTGGAATATTAGTTTAGGAGATATGTGCTTTTTTTCCACAAACATTGCACTTTGGCTGGTCGGCCATATTGGAAGCAATTGCGCACTATCCCGATCACGTGACCAACCCATAAATAGTCCACTACCACCATACAAACTATTTCAAAAGAGAAATGCCGTATACGCAACTTTTCCAACAGGTTCTATGTATGGCCCCAAGACTATTTCGTTTTTCTTAATCCTCCTTAAATCGTAAATGCCTTTAACTGTATCTAATGAATTAGTAGTAGAAGCAGAAGTGACAAGAACGTTGAAAGTCATTATTCTTTCTGTACCACTACTAATCATGTCAGTATGTATTTTTTCTTTTTTAAATAACTGGTAGGACTTCAATGATTTCAAATTTACTCACACTACTGATGTGAGAGAAATATAATAACATTGTAAAGTTAACATGTAAAGAGGAGTAATGATTTCAGGGGGAATGATCCAGGGGAAATTTTCTCCCTGAAGCTATTAATTCCCCTCGGGGCAAATCTAATATTTCATCCGCCTGCGTCTTGGAAATCCTCCCGAGAGAAATCATCTGAAATAATCACTGATCAAGGGTGTCCACCTATTCGCAGGAGGATTTAACCTAAAATAGTATTTCTTCAATGTCAATATAACTGAATAATTTTGCATCTAAATATGCAACTGCAGGATGTTTTATTCATCTTGAAAGGAATTCGGCATGTTCCTTAGCAAATAATTCTTGCCGCCCTTTTGTTTGTTTCGTTAAAGGTTTTAATACTCATTGCTATCAAAGTCAAGATTCATTCTTCTTACCATTACCATCTTTCGGATTTCGCCATTTTCCCTTTTCTCTTTTAATTTTCGTTGTATCTTATTATTCATTCTCAATTCAATATTCTAATTTATCCCTAACGACAATTTAAAGCTTAGTTTCTTCTTTTCATTTTTCCCATCCTCTACTCTACTGCATCATACTAGACCTTATTGTTTTTATTTTAAAAATCTTTGTATCATACTTCTACTATCCTTCCAACAACTCCACACTTCTCCACTTCTTCCTCTCCATCTTCCAGTTATCATTGTGGTCCTTGCTTACTGAACACGCAATTGCATGTTCGAAATCGTTCGCTGAAAATTCAAATTATTGAGTAATATACTGCTCTAATATTCATCTAATAAAAATATTCGAACAACATAAGCATTCGAATGACTGTTCCAGTAACTAATCATAATTCAATTAACATATAATTGTTCGTACACTGGACATATTTTGACAGCGGTATATATATATATATATATATATATATATATATATATATATATATATATATATATATATGGTAATTTGTTTAAGCGAAATGATTTACAGATTCAAATGTTATTTGTTTGACATCAATTTCGAACGCACTCGTATCCAAAATTTGGGAGAATACATAAGCTCTTGACACTGGATACCTACTTTCGGTAATTGACTGAAAAATTATAGATCGTTAATGATCTCGCTCAGAACAGTATCCTTTCACTATTCATTTGCTTAGCGTCAGTGGCACCCATTCAAATCATATAACAACCAGTTCTATGTTTAGTATAGTACCAAAATAATAATAATAATAATAATAATAATAATAATAATAATAATAATAATAATAATAATAAAAATAATAATAATAATAATAATAATAATAATAATAATAATTATTATTATTATTATTATTATTATTATTATTATTATTATTATTATTATTATTATTATTATTATTTGAACACACGAAACATAATACAACCCCTACTTTGTATTTGTTTGAGTCAGCACGACATAAAACTCCCGTTTCTGAAAGGAAACTAAAACCGTTATAGAAACGAGCTTCGTCTGCGTATAGGTAGAATCAAATTTCTCATTGATGAGATGCTGTAGAACAGTGGTTCTCAACCTAATTCCTATCATAATCCCTATCTTATAACATACTCTTGCCAGTGACCCCCTTATAACTTCTGGTTTGTAATAAGCTTGTGTGGGATTCTTAATATACCTATTGCGGAGATCTCACGATATCTATCTTTTCTATAATAGTAGAATCCATTTCTTGTATATAGTGGATACAGTAACTTTCCTAAAAGCGTATGGATTAAACACAAATTTAGTCAGTTCATTCATCTTCCGCTGTTTTTTTGCGAAACCCCATAAAACCTCCAGGTTGAGAAATCCCTGCTGTAGAAAATTAAAGTTTCATGTCTCAATTGCAACATGTTTTAATTGGCCTTTTAAAGCTTGAAAATAAAAAAAAACAGTATGTAGTAGATATTTAATAACACTAGAGATTTAATTACTTTCCCCGTTAGCACTGAATATAGAGATGGAGGGACAATTTTAACAACTAATTTGGACAAATCTGTTAAATGTCACAAATGATTCTTCACCATTCGTTTTATACAATTTCCTTTACTCTGGGGGAGAGAAGGTGTTTAAGTCGTAGAGCGCTTACCTTCTGTGCATAAGATCCCTCGTTCTATCTCCGGCCAAGTAAGTTTGCTATGGACAACATTTTCGGACTCGGGTCGAACCAAGGACCTCGTGAACCACAGGTGAACGCTCTACCACTGAGCCTCAAATAAATAAATATAAGGCTGTTCTGTTACATCATTTTACTTTAAGAGTCTTCATTCCGGCGAAATTAAAATACCGTTAATTTTACAGAAATTATGTGATATCTTCAAATAGATAAAATATAATCGAAATATGGAACAAGAGCGCCCTAGACAATATTATTTTACATGAGATACCGATATCATGACTCACTTATCTGCTTTCGATTTCGAGCCATTTTGAAAATCGGCATTTATTTTCGCGTTTCTAAACGGCTGAAAACATAAAGCCACTAGGTGACTTGTGGTAACGGCACCTCATGCAAAATAATATTGTCTAGGGCGCTCTTGTTCCATATTTCAATTATCTTTTATCTATTTGAAGATATCACATAATTACTGTAAAATTAGCGGTATTTTAATTTCGCCGGGATGAAGACTCTTAAGAGAAATATTGATATTGTAGTAATGTGGCTGTTTCAGAACATTTCATTTGAAATAAAACGATATACATATACCTCGTAATAAATATTTTTATAGTCTTATTTTTAATTTACATAAAAACGTATCTAATCACCTGTATCTATCAGTAAAAACACTTATTAGTACAAATCATGAAACAATTACAACCGAAAGGTCTCTTATTAGTATAAGCATGTCTATCTCTACATTTCATCTTAAACAGCTGTAACGAAAGCGACGTATAAACATTGCAGAGGTTATGACCTAGACGCATTGTGTCAGTAGGGAAGGAAAGAAAATGATAATGTAATGGAAGGAGGGGGCTACTAACACACAGAGTAAAATGATTCAGTTTAAAATACACTCTTTCTTAAAAGTTAAGTCTTCCTGAAATTTTCCCACTTATTGTATGAGCAAACAAGAAGCAACAGGGTGGGGTGGGGGGAAAAGTGCTCTACATACAATCAAATCATCAGTCTCTCCCCTCTTCCCCCCATCCTCTTACACACATCTAACATTTGCTTTCGCTCAAGCATTGTTCTGTCTCTCCGTCTTGCTCTCACGATAATCTTTGTTTTCCCCTTCTCCCATGGAAGAGGAGAAGGTCTCTGTCTGTAATATTCCGTTTGATTCATGTCCTTGACTCTGATTCTCACACATGAAGGTGATTCACCTTCAGGAATTTCTCAATGCTGTCAATAACACACATTATGTTACAAAGCGAGAACAAATATGTATAAATGGATAGTATCTGTTTACATTAAGATCAGTAACATTCACATTAAAAATTTAAAAAAAAAAAAAACTTTTATTAAAAATTTTCACCTACTTCAAAAAAAGCGCTACAAAGCAGAAGTAATTTAAAAAGCGCGAAAAAGAAGAAGCTAATTGTTAAAAACCCTTAAAATGTTGCTATTATCAATAAAAATAATTGAAGTCTGTGTTAAGCCAAACAAAGCATTATCTAATATAGAATTACAGTTCGAGTGAATATTATTTGTGCGAATAATACATTTGATACATTGCAAGAGACGTAACTTCTAATTATTCGTTTCAGTCAACGGTATCTGATTGTAAATAAATTCTAATGTGGAGCAGAAAAATCGCTTTACACCAAACAAATTTGAAGTAGCTTACAAAGTAATCGAGCGGTTTGGGTGGATAGTTTATTAATAGTGTGTTTCAATTCTGGAGTATGTCAATTGTTTTTAAACTCCTAACCCATCTGGACACTGAGATCATTTCTTTGAATAACCCATTATCAATTCTTTTCTTTTCAAATTCGATTAGGAAACAAAATTATATGAATTGTAAATGAATCATTCCATACCTGAGAACAGGGTATTAAGTAGCTTTACTATTCTATTATTAATCTCTCAAGCGCGAAGGACAGGGTTCGATTCTCGATAGAAGCCCATGTAGTTCAAATTCCACGTTGAGTTGTGGGTCCACGTATCAAATAAGCCCATTGCTAAAAGCGACACTAAACACTATTAAACTATTATAATCTAAGTCATATGATTGTCTTTTCATCTCACATGAAGGGACTAGTCTTACACGAAAGGCTTTCAACTACCTAACAGTTTTGTGCAAGAGTAAGCAATTGGTCGACGTAGGCAAGTAGTTATCGTATTTTTTGTACCAAGGTAACCCGAGTTCTAATCCCCTAGGTTCAAAATTTTTAACGTGCTTTAATTTCAATTTCAATCTATACTCTCTATGATATACAAAATCTTCTCGTGTGCAGAAAGAAAGAGGTGGTCGAATAATTAGAATGACTGGGAATTGGAGTGGATTCATGAATTTAGGCAAAGATTTACGAACTTATTTCTATCAATTGTTCCAAATTTGACGTTTTCAATTAATTTCAACAGTTTTCTAACTCATGTATTATCAGTATTTTTCTTTTTTCTCACTTGCAGAATGTATATTATGCACATAACGAATTATAATACACCACTCATTGAAAAACACGCTCCAAACAATACAGATTACTCAAAATGGAATAATTTCTTCGTACATAAAATCATAGCAGAAGCCTGCTTCAGTACTCCATAGGTTTTCCTGCTGTCGTCTCTTGGTTGAATGTTAGGTGTAAATTGGGTTGCATATATTCAGTCATTTATGAGCCAGAAAATGTACTGAACCCGGCATAATAAAGTGCAAGTTGTCAGGGGAGAAATGCGTTTGCTACTGACTGTACACTTCCCAAATTAAAATATCTACATATTATTCTGTAGTCTAATATCAACTTGTTCCTCCTAATAATTCAACTTTGTTGGAAGTGGCGCTTATCATTGTCTTTTCCCCGAACCGAACAACTTACTTTTAAGAACGTTTAGGACCTGCGCCATCTTAGTTTATTAGACCATTGATTTATATACGGAACTATTATCATTTTCTTTCTTTCCTTTTTTTTAAAAAAAGAATAAACTGGAACTACATTGCAGCTGTGGTTCAGTGATAAAGCGCTCATCTCTGGTGCGTGGAGTCTCTGTTCGATTCTAGCTCGCGTCAAATGGGCTTTGTGGTTGGCATTAATCGTGTGCGTGAGTTTTTTGAGTGTTCTTACGTTTCCTTCCACTTTCTTAGTCCAGCCGTTTCGTTCATTATCATCACCACCTTTTCTTTTATCCTCGGAGCATAATCGTAAGACGGAAAACATTTTTAGAAAGAGATAGATTTTTAATGTTTGATTTTACTGACTTCTTCTTCTGGTTACATTTCCGTTGCTTCCTTAAAATGAATTTGCATTTTATATAGCTACAACTTTACTATCAACTAAATTAAATTTAATGTCTAAATACAATTATTATGTACTAGCTGCAATCACTCGTGTTTGCCGAGTCCTTATTCTAAACCTGGATTAAATGAGAGAAAAGAAAAATGCCCTTATTTCATTGTCCGTGTATTTATCCTATGCTGTTAAATTAGCCAGCATAACCAAAATGTACAGCAGTCAGGGGGAGGCGTACTTAGTAACTATGAAAATCATGTATACATGTTAGAATATATCTTGATAATCTCCCCGAGCCAAAATTCGAAGAAACGCTTTCATATGCGATTGGTCCTGGTGAACACCTGTCTTTGAACACAATTTGGTGGTTCTAGGTAACCTCTTTTTATGTGATAAGCTGATGGCAGTCATATAGGTATTTATTATTATTATTATTATTATTATTATTATTATTATTATTATTATTATTATTATTATTATTATTATTATTATTATTATTATTATAACTTGCAAAATTTACTCATAATTTTTACAGAGTATAGTAGATTGAAATAGATTTGGAGTAGAAACCACATGAATCAAACAATTAATATCCCCGTTTGTTTCATATATAAAATACGAATGTTTTTTCATATAAAGCAATGGGCCGGGGAACCTAGTTGAAATAGGCCTTTTATCTTGATATATGTACTAATTAAAAGTTATTTTTTTAAAAAAACTGTTCCATAATATATTATACCAGCGTTTCCCAACCTTTTTCAACTTGCGGCACACTACAGGTGTAACTTGAATTCTCGTGGCACACTCATATAGATATTATTATTATTATTATTATTATTATTATTATTATTATTATTATTATTATTATTATTATTATTATTATTATTTGTAAATATAAAATACCGTGGTAATTTTTCTGTGATTACTGATATTTTTTTCACAGAGAAGAAAGTTCGATCATTTGTTTTCCTCCTTGGTAATTAAAAATACGCTTTCTTTTCCGAAAACTGTATCCAAACGTTCATTAAGAAGGAAGATCATTGAAGAACAAAGAAACAAATCACTTGTACTTTTAAAACACAAATGTAGGTAATTTGTATCCATGTTTGCCTTGTCGAAAGAATTGAATGATATTTTAAAATTTTGAAGTTACGAAATAATCTGCAACAATAAAGAAACAATAATGGTGATAACAATGATAACAAATACTTTTCTAACATTAAAAATGTACAGAATATTAACAGAATATGAAACTTAAAATTGTAGATTGATAGTAGAGGTTCATAGTAATGTGAAACACAGATATACATTTTTCCTCATAAATATAATGTGAGACTCAATGTCTTGCAATTTGATTCTAATAGAATTAATAAGTTTGTTTCGATTTCCTCGCGGCACACCAGCGGCCCATTCGCGGCACACCAGTGTGCCGCGGCACACCAGTTGGGAAACGCTGTATTATACTCTAATAAATTATTGTTATTGTAATTTTCAAGTAACAATCGCAATATCAACACTACAAATTTTTAAAAGAAGATAAGGCTAGTTTCACAACGATTCCTAGTACGTAATTATTCGACTTATTCTACTACTTCTGCTTGATCGGTTCTATAGGTAATATATTTGTGAGTAATACAAATATGGATATCAATTGCACTTGCTTCTCTACAGCAATGTTTCTCAAACTGTATCCCATTTACCAGAACTGGTCCTCGAAGCATACCCCTGTCTTCTTGGATTGAATATTAGTCTGAACAAGATTTTTTTTTAAAAAAACTAGCTCTACTAAAGACAATATAGAGGATCACGCGATTCCATGTATGTAATACGGATAGCCAGCGTTAAGGTCACCGTTATCCATGAAGCTGTTTACGGATTAACGGCCGAGATAATTGCAGTAAAAACAGCCACATATCCTTTTATTGTAGGCAACCAACATATCTTTGCTACTGTGCAAGTTGCATAGTTCATAGTCGAATTGACTCAATTAACAAACTCGATCCAGATTATTACTCTAGCAGGTCTATTGAGAAAAAACAGAATTCAAAATTCTATTTTGTTCAAGAGTTATCGTGAGGATAATCGGGTGCGTATATACGCATTAATATTCCTATTACCTTCTTAAAGGCCCACTATATAATTCCAATAAAATGCCAGTGGATGGTCTATCACACAGTTAAGAATCTTAGAAAGCTATAGATTATATAAACAATATATTATAGATTTTACAAATTCTAATACATAAGGAGATGCATTATTATAACGTATTCTTCATAGTCTAGAACTATTTAAAAGAAATTAACATGCATTTTCCTCTAATAATGCCATATAAAATCAAGTGAGTTTTAATTAATATTTTTAAAATACAGGTACACTGATATATGTTTAAAATGTTGTATATACATATATAAATTTGGTCTCGAAGAGAACAAGACTAGGGATGTTCGTACAATATTCTGACTAATAAAAGTGTTACCCATTTGAAAATAGTTTAGGAAACGTTGCTATACATAATTTGTCGAATTGCGTTCAGCAAAATCCTTTAGTTTTCAATCTAGGACGTTTCAAAAAGTGATTTTACAAACTTTCGGTAATTGTTAGTCCTGAAAAAAAAAGACAATTTCTTTTAAGCTGATATTCAGCAAAATAACTTCTTCAGGTTTGAATAGATTTTTCGGCAGTCAGTATCTTCCGGTCCTAGTCATGTCTTGCTTCTACATTCTCACATACAGTACACAGTAAAAAATGGTTGTGTTAATTCAACTCAAATTTAACACATTACAGTGGTTCCAGCGTGACTACCACTGTGCGGTGTTAATTCAACACATACCCCGCGGTGTTAGCGTTTAACACAGATGATGTGTTACGTTTTCAAAACACAACTGGTGTTGAGCGGTGTTAAATTCAGATCTGTGTTAGTATATTCGGTGTTGATTCGACACCATGTCAGGGTCGGTAGTGTGGGGAAAAGTGTGAGTGTTACTTGTTGCGGTGTTGCACCAACACGAAGAAAGTAACACAGTGTGTAGTGCGTTAATTATTTTGTGTTAATATTACACTATGTCAGGTATAACACAGTCCCTGTGTTATTTTAACATCATTTTCTCATCGTTTCAACACACAATCTGTGTCATAATTCAAGGTCAAAGTCGTATAAGTAATGGTAAGCCGTTTTGGTGTTAATTCAACACTCCCTCTGTTAAAATTCAAGGTCAGACCACCAGATTAACACCGTTTTGGTGTTAATTCGACTCCAGTTCTGTGTTACTACGACACCTATTTCGGTGTTGAAATAACTCCGTGTGCGGTGTATTTCTCTGTGTTAGAAAAGCTTGTGGTGTGCATGCTTACGATTACCGAAGATTCTACTTTTAAAATAAGAATAGTAAACTACAGAACACTTCATTTAGAAAATCTTCATAAACTTTTCTGTCGTCCTTCCCAACACTTATTGTGAAGTGTTTCTTGATGGTTTGAAACACAACCTTCACTAACAACTTGTTCAAAAATGATAAGAAATTCTTACCTACTACATCCTTAAAGTATGTTTGCCTCTTAATCGTGTTTCTACTGATGTTCCGCCATTTTTAAAATAGAGTCCCCGGTGTTGACTGGTGAGCTCTAGTGCAGTGTAGAAGTGACGCAGTAATGCAGTATTTCTCGCTGTTGTCGTATTTCTTCAGAAACATTATGTAAAACAATTGAGAACATATCACGTGGTTTGCACGTTGAAATTTTGCAAATACCTGGATTTGGTTAAGTATTTATTTCTACTATGTTTGACTGTAGCTTCAGTACATAAGCCTTTATAATTAGAGGACCAGCATATTTGCCAATTACGCAGAAAATCAACACCGAAGATTATATACTTGTGTTGATGTAACACACAGACTGTGTGTCATTTCAACTACCGGCATTTGAGACAGTACTCCAAATGGAGAATGAGTTGTTCTAACCACCTGTTTGTGTTATATTTTTAACACAATTGTGTTAACACATAGGCTTGTCGTTGAATAAACTACCGTAGACCTTAATGTCAAGTTAGGATATGTAAAATAAATTAAGTATTTTTTCCTATATTGGGAAAACTCAGTTTGTGTCTAATTACTGTTATTTCTTAGTTATATACAAACAAATCAAATTCCGCTTTTTAACGGTAACGTAAAGCAACGAATGAAGAAATTTTTCTCGGGGAAATTGTTCCTATAAAATAGATAACTAATAATTCATATGATTTAAAACACTTACGAATGGAAAAAAATTGGATTGACTCTTCGTGATTCCCGAGAGGCAAAAAGGGATAGTTATTGCAGTACATAGGTAGCTTAATTATCCCTTATCTTTTATGTATAGTAGAGATGCAAGGTAAACAGTTATATCTTCAGGACATGCGTAAAGAAAAGAGAAAATTTGTACTTGCTACATAATTTTCCATCATGGAAAGTACACAAATTATTTTTATCTTCTTGTTTAATTTCTATAAATATCCTCAATTTTCTCACGTTGCCAATTGGACAATTGAAACATTTTTCTTCTTTTTAACAATGTTAGAAGTAGTAGTCACGGATTACTTTTTTTCTTTTTTAAAAAATGCAGATTTAATGAAATAGATTATCATGAACAGTCAGGAAGAAGTTTGTATACACTTTATGTAATTCTATTGAAATTATAATGATGAAACTAGTAATAATGAATTGTTCCTGTTATATTTTGTTAATTTAACGAGCACATAATGAACCAATAATAGTTAATTATCTTCTTCTTCTTCTTCTTCTAAGCCTTTTTCACAATCTTGTGTCTGGTTTATTTACTGAGGTACAGCTCACAGATGACGAGAAGAACCCTAGTAGAAGTAGTGTGACGTAGGTATGGGCTCGCACGGAGGTTTCAAATGACACCACGGAATAGCACACAGATAACTACCCGGAGTAGCAGACGACATCTAAGTATAGACCACACCTCAAAAACCGAAAATGGACTTGACCGTATCATTGACCTTTCCCCGCTACCCCTGTTTTAGGGTTCTTCTCGTCATCTGTGAGCTGTACAGTGACTGGCGGGAATTAGCTTACATGTGTAACATAGAAACATTAAGAGATAATTATCGGCCTAAAATGTTACATGTTTTGTTGTTAGCTAGCACCAAACAATAGTAGAAAAGAAGTTGCTTAGGCTGTAGGTTTCATGTATATATGTTTAATAACCTTAAATCTAGATCAAGTTACGGTTATACAGGAATTACTTGTAGCGGTGGGAACCGGTAAATATAATATATCCTTCTGTTACCGATTCTTTCATACCCTGATGATAAAAACGAATTTTCTTCTCCAAGTTTGGATTATAATTCATCTTTATATTCGCACATTTCCATTGAATTGTTCATATACTATTTTTTGTATTTAGTTAACAGTAGTGTTGAACACAAGACGAGAAAGGGAGTACGGTAGCTCAGTGGCCGTCGCTTACCTCTTGTGCGTGGGATCTCTCGTTCGATTTCCAGCAAAGTAAATTTGTACTGGACAACATCGTGCTCAATGGGTTTTCTCCACAAATTTTCTCCACCAATTCCACCAATTTTTCCATCATCGTTCACTTGCTTTAATTATTGTCTCCCTTAGCCCGACAGGAATAATCGTGGGACAGGAATAAAAACACAAATATTACATTTTTTTACAAGACGAGAAATAAGGTTTTATCGTCCTGTCTTGTAAATTATATAGAAGTCTCATCTGGTCTCGATTATCAAAGAAATTTTCTCGTCTCATTTCGATTCTCCAAAAGGTCTTCTCCTCTGGTCAAGTTTTGTGAATTTATGCACAAAATTTATGTTCTGATGTTTCTCTTAATTTCATCTAGAAATTGCCAGATTTCCTCCAGTGTCAATATAGTTTAAAGAAGAATGTATTAAATAATATGACAACATTTAAACCATATTTGTAATTGAAGTATATTGTGATGACTTGTGTACCATTAACCGTTGTTAAATGCTCTTCATTATATTTGTACAATTCTTGTATGAATTTATAGTTTTCAGACTGTGTATTATGTAACACTAAAGCGGTGTTTTGAGATCTAAAACTTGGGTGAACTAGTATTGCCTTCAATACTAATGAAATTTTTCGTTTCGATTCTCCGTCTAGTCTCTAATTTTAAACGAGATATCTCGTCTCAACTCTAGTCTATTTTTTGAGAAGAGACTACAAAATGAGACTAGACATTTCAAGTCTCGTAAGCAACACTAGTTTACTGAGATTTTTTTTCTCACTAAATCTGAGGACAACATCTAGTGTGCAAAAAACCTGATGATTTCATTGTCGGAAAGGCCGTATCATTAAGTGAAACATAAACGTGTAATATATAAAGCAAAACCAGTTGAGAGTACAAACCCAGATTATGCTTGCTTAAGGGTGTTATGAGTAGTGATGTGAAATGGAAAATTTTCAACCATATTTTTTCGGAAAATTTTCCGTTCTAGATAAATATTCAGGGCCAAATATAACTCCACATAAAAGTATAAAATAGGTTCAATGAATGTATAGGAATGTTAAATAACAGTAAATTATAATTTATCAATAATAATGAAATGCATTTCAAAATTTTTCAGAAAAATTTCATCACTGTTTGTGAGTATTATAGGTAGAAATTGCTTCAGATATAGAAATGTACCCGTAAATAGTTGGGCCAAATAATATTTACGTTTGTGTTCTGTTTTCGTATAATGCTGTTAATGTATTGGTACATAAACAGGTGTCCTAATTTGAGAGATAATAAAAAGTTATTGCAGAGAGTTATTAATCACATCTTTATTGCATATGCAGGTCGTTTGGGTTTAGTTGTTCGATCTCCATATCTTGCAAGAAAATATTCGTAAGTAGTTATAATCTTATCATTGTTATGACTTGTAGATTTGGGAAACTTATTCGTAGAATGAAGAGGAAGGACCTCGAGAAAACCCACTGTGGCAAGCGCTTTACCACTCAGCGACCATCATTCCATAACTATAGCTTGAAATAATACCTTATTAAGCATCTACTGTACAGAATCAGTAAGATATTTCCTGGAAATTAGAACTACTTACAGTGATCTTGGAGCTAATGAAAGAAGAACATGAAGGAGATCAACCTGATGGCCGATTATACTATAGAAATATCTGTTAGAAGTCGCTCATTTAAACTAGTGTCACGCAAACCAAGATCTTTCTGACAATATGGTACTAAACCTCATTACAAATGCATAAAACCTGCCGCAAAGCTAAACCCAAGTACACCAATGAACACAATAGATGAGGCAACATCAACGGATGTGTTTTATTTACAATAGCTACTTTAAGCGCGATAACACACGGGCGGTAAAATACGCCGCCGGTGTTCGCGTGGTAGATTCTATTTGTCTTCATATGGAGCGGCAAGTGCCTCCTGAGCTCCCTGTGTGCGCCGCGCGGTTGCCGCGTCGATAAACAGGTGGTTCAGCACTGACACTGTTAATTTCTCGAAGGTGGAAAATAAAAAAAACAAAACAAAAAACAAAGAAAATGTCTCTGGGTGCGTTACATTATCTCCTATTATATTATAAACATAAAGGTATATATTAAATTTTATGGTCACAGTCAGAAGTAAACAGAAAAGTTCTATAACTTTACAAACCTGTCTGGAATATAGTTTATTGTGCTTCTAAGCGCCGTACGAGATTAATTAACTAAAAACACTAGAGACCGTATTTGTCCAGAAATATATACTCGAATTGTTACTGCACATATCAAAACATTTCAGGCGAAAATTTGATTGTATATATTTGGTTTAGGTCGGGAGGAAAACAATTTACTCCTTCTAATGTATTTATTTCTTAAAAATTCCTCATCCTAAAAAATCCTAATAAACTATATTCTGTGTAGATAGAGAATGTAGGAGCCACTCAAAAATATTTTGGTTTAATTATTTTATTTCAAATGATGCACTAATATGTTCTAGAGTGTCATTTTCTCGGAGCATGCGCAAATAATTACTTACATAATTGATAATATGCCGGCAAACGGATATGCCATGAAAACAGTTGTGTAAAGCGCCCCTCTAGGTACCTTTTAGACAGCCTTCAGTGCACTCTTTCCAACTATGTCTGTCAAGGAACAAACCCTTTCGTCAAAATGTACCTAGCAAAAGTGCACGCTAAATGTTGCAGAATTAGTATTAATGGCATCTCAGTCTCCCTCCTTAATGTAAATCTGCACTCTGTTCGTAATAGAGCCCAAGAAAATAACAATCCACGATTTCACCCCCTTTTAAATCCTTGTTCCCCAATCCAGCGTTTTTGGATAGTAATATTAATGACACCCTCAACTTCATCTGTGCCGAACAGATGTAATGTCATGTCGTCCAATGACACGATGAAGGATGATTATTAAAAGAAGTTTCATATTTGATCAATAATTTCTAGTAGCGCTCTTAAAAGAAACCTTCACATTACATGATTGCATTTGTATTTTAGCAATAAATAAAGTTGAAACCTAAAATAATTATAGTTTTATTCTATTTACTACTGAAACTGTATGTTGTAATCCCAAGCGGATCGTGCTATCTGTATGTGCAATGAACTTATCCATATTTTAGATTGTATTATATACATAATAGAAACTGGAAGCTTTGATGTAAAAGTATAAAATCAATCCTGTCCCTCTTCTGTATTAATTACTCATATATTTATTTAAAGGTTTGGTTGATTTACTATAACTCTTCCTCCTTGGCTCCTACGCGAAAAGATCACGCTAAAGTTTAAAGATCATTAATTTTCTCTGGAAGTTCGAGTTTGTTCTGGTAATGTGTAAAGTCTCAAAGGTGGTTTAATCATATATGAGACAATTTCTTCACGTCTCACGTGGGTTTTCTTTCCTGCGTATTGGCTCTCATTAAATATTATGAAACGTGTAGATTGACGTGGTATCTGGCCTCTTGTGCCGAGTGCGGCCACGGCTTCGCATGTTTTGCTCCATTATCATTGTATCATAGGTCGGATTCGGTTTCAATGCAGTATTTTGCCGCCTTGTATGCAATCACCGTAATACCACACCATAATTAGGCCAACCACATATTAACCAGAGGAAAGTCAGCCAAACTGAGGCAGATGGAAGTACGGAGAGGTTGGAAGAGAGAGATCTCAGTGCACTTACTCTGTGTCTGAATCACAACGTTAGAAAGGTATTTGTCTATCACGTGCTAGAATGAATATGCAGAATGAGACTTTGTTGCATTACTCACAGTACTGAACATAGTATCGGCTGTTGTATTTTCTGGTCAATATACAACCGGCTTACACGTAGTCATGCCTTTGTTTCAGGAGTCGATCAACACAAATCATTCGGGACTTAATCTGCAAACAAGTGACATCCTTACAAGTTACATGTAGTGTTTGCAGCAACTCTCGAGAATCAAGAAGCTCAGTTATCTCATGGATACTGTTCGAGTTTGTCATAAAGGAAAATGAAGCTGGTAGTTACCAGTAAAATTGGGTCCACATACGTTACATGTTCTTTTATCAATAAGTTTAGAATGATTGATAAATTATTATTCAATTTTCCTTTAACGTAGAGCTAGAGGCAAGGTACAGCACTGAACACTTTAATCCAATTCATTTCCTCAGATTAAACCATAGAGCAGTCTCGTGCGGCCTCGATGCTGAAAAGGGATGTTACATTACAGTGCAATTAATCAATCCATTAATGTGATTCAATTGGTAAACACTTTTGAGAAAATAAAATCAATAGTGTATATCCATTTTTATTTCACAAAGTGCAATAGGAACCTAGTTCTTGTTAGAATTAGATGAGCAGCAGCTGAGTTCAAGTGTGCGATAGCAGATGAAACTTCGCGAAAGAGGAGTTAAGAGGCCCCATCACGGCGAAATTAAAATACCTCTAATTTTACAGCAATTATGTGATATCTTCAAATAGATAAATGATAATCGAAATGTGGAACAAGAGCACCCTAGATAATATTATTTTGCGTGGGTTACCGTTATCACGAGTCACCTAATAGCTTTCCGTTTGCACCCATTTAGAAACGCGAAAATAAATACCGATTTTCTAAATGGCTGGAAATCGAAAGCAGATAAGTGAATACAGCAGTCGTAATAATGGTATATTATGTAAAATAATATTCTCTAGGGCGCTCTTGTTCCACTTTTCGATTATCGTTTATCTATTTGAAGATATCACATTATTATTGTAAAATTACCGGTAATTTAATTTCGCCGCGATGCTGCCTCTTAAGTGAGCATGTTTGAGTTTTAGTATTTTGCGTCTTTATATACCACCGAGGTTATGAACAGCGAGACCTGTTATTGCCGAGTTCGGGATTTAAATCCGGCGTAGATGGCGGGAAAGATCAACCCTCATTATATCATCATCACAGTATATCGTTAAATGAAGACGTATTGAAATTGATTTGATTTTGAGTTTAACGTCTCGTTCAGCAACGAGACTATATGAGACGTGGACCTACTGATTAACTTGGAATCCGAATCACATGAGCTCCCGTAGGGAATCGAACCCGGGTCTCCCAACACATTGAAGCAAAACAGCAATAGAGCTGATATGAATAAATCACGTTATCAGCCTTGTATAGGTTAATTAAGTTAACAGAAAAAGTGCATGAATATATTAAGAGAATTCCCTTTCCAAACTAATGTAATAGTCAGATTAATGCTCATTTGTTGAATGCGATTGATAAAATGTTCCTTGGAGGTTCCATGTTCGTGGTTCGTTTCTTTAGTTTCAATTTTTTAAGACGAAGCAGCGACTAGCAGAAATTGCGTATAGTACATGTATGTATATATAAAAAAGCAGAAGCAATGTTTCTCTAAAGGCATGATTATTACAAGTCTTTGCGAATATATACAAAAAGAAATTTATGACTTTCATAATATATATCCATGCATGTGAACAAAAAATACATGCGTGTGAAAACTCAAACCGATTTGAACTTGTAACATTTTGTTTTATGTCAGAGAACAGCTGCCATTTATTCTGAAAGCTATACTACAGGGAAATCATTCAAGACTGATTTTTTCCAATCATTTATATATATATATATATTAAAACATCTATAATAAAAGAAAAGAATAAGTATTTTAAAGAAAGCTATATGTTCTGCTTCATTTGATTGCTGTTTCGAGGTGGAAAAAGAAGTAGAAAAAATGGCAGCTTGTGGGTGGAAGGAGGGCGAAAAACAATAACAAGTATTTTGAAAGAAAGGAGCTTCTTGTTGGCGTGCGAGTAAAAGAACACGCGTGTCCCCAAGCTCATGCATTCCACCTCCGCACTCGCATGAAAGAAAATCCGTTCCCAGAAGACAAGACACTTTGACCGCATGGAGCAACAAAATTAAAATAAATAGCCCTCACAAAGGAATGCATATATAATTTTTCATCTCTTTTTTTCTTATTATTATCTCTTTTCTTTTTACTAATACGGAGACCGGTATGACTCATTTCTCATAAATTGGATAATTTAACTGTCTTCTTCAATTTACATGTCCTTAACTCAATCTTTAAAGTTCGAAGCGATGAATATATTACTGCAAATCATTTTAATGTTTGATAAACGATGTAAGTGAAAGGATAACCTTTTTGGTTTGTTATTGTGAGGTCTCTGACTCAGAAAGAAATAAAATGAAATCTTTGAGTTTTACATCCCACTGTTATGCCGTATGGACTAAAAGAGACGGTGATGATAAGAAATGAATGAAATTGCGGAATGAAGAAAGTGGAAGGAAACGGCCCAATCCCGAGAAAACCCTGCACACGGCGTTTGTCCACCACGAAGTCCATTTGGTGCGATCTAGGGTCGAACTCTGGACCCCACACATCAGACGTGAATGCTCTACCACTGAGCCCTAACTTTAAAAGAATGTATAGGAATTTTCCCTTAATTCCAGTAGATGAAATTCTTCCCCCTAAAACTGCCATATCACGGAAGTGGTTTGGAAAATTAATGAAGAAATAAGTGACTTACTTATTTTTGTGCTCTACTGTGACCCCTCGTAGCCACTTTTTTTTTTAAACTTAGAGTTTACTGTCCCTTTCAGCACCGAGGTTACAAGAGACGTGGAATTACAATTTAAGTTGGAATCTGAAATACTACAATGAATTTAAATTTTAGGGCTCTCCCAACGGGAAACGCACCTGGAGGCCGTACAGCAAAGACGCGCGCGCTACCCTTGTTAAGAGGAAGAAAAGAAAAAATGAAAAGTTACCAGGCTCTTGCAAAACTAGCACAAAAATTCCTAGGTTCCCATTTAACAGTGAGCATTCTTTAAAGTCGTCTGAATGTTCACTCTGTGAGTGTACGTAAAATAGTGAATAAATTTGAATTATTTATCTATTTCCACAATTAGGAGATAAGAAGAATGAGAACATGAAGTGCTATACTTTAGTGTGTTCTCAGAGTTCCATATTTGTACTTTTCTATAAGGCTGTATCCATTGGTACCAAATACGAATACGATTGCGAATACAAATACGAACTCGCTACCTTTAATTGATCTGAAAATTTGCTATTGCGAATTACATCAATGTGTCTCTTTTAAGGAGTGAATTTAAACTTTAAGATTGAAAATTTGTATCTTAAGCTTTTGAGACAATGGAAACAAAATATTAACACTTATCACTTAATTAGAAAAAAGTGATTATTTTTTCATATGTACCCATTATGTCTGAATAAATATAAGTATAAATATGAGAGCCACTATTTATATTTTGAGCCTTGGTAACGCTGATTGTAGTTAGGCGCCATTTTTTGTTTGCATAGAAACGTTTAACATTGTTGACCATAACGTACTTCAAATGTTTTAATAGCTTTATTTGTCTTGTTTACGTTAACTTGAAGATTGCGTGACAACAGAAAAATGGAATTAACTCGTGAAAATGTTCGTGCTATGATTTATTACGATTTTTGGCGTGTATTACCAAAACAAGAGTGCATGGGTCAACTTACTTCCACATTTGGCGATGAAGCCCAATCCTTTGCAACTGTGAAACGCTGGTATTACGATTTTACTCGTAGCCGCGATTCGCTCACTGACGAAATTCGCGAAAGTCGCCCTAGGCAAACCTAGGCATTAGTTCCACCAACATATATAAAATATTACGTGATCATTTAGTTGCGAGAAAGGTTTGTTCTCGTTGGATCCCACGTAATTTGACAAAATCTCAAAAAGAAGCTCGCGTCGATTGGTGCACACAAATCTCAAAAAATACAATGGGGGTGCTTTAAAAGACGTATATAAGACTGTAACAGGTGACGAATCATGGATATGTGCATATGAGCCGGCACGTAAACAGCAGTCGACTGTATGGGTGTTTCAACATGAATCAAATCCAACAAAAATTGTCCGCGCTCGAAGCACATCGAAAGAAATGGTCGCCTGTTTTTTTTTTGTTTTTTTTTTTTCGGGAAAACTGGTCAAGTGTGCCTTTAGAGGAACGTAGAACGGTCAACTCTGAATGGTACAGAACAATTTGTTTGCCAGAGGTCTTTGGTCAAATACGGAAAACAAACAAGCGCTGTCGGATCATGCTTCATCAAGACAATGTGAGCTCTCACACATCTCGTCTAACAACCGACTATTTGAACACCCAAAATATCGAATTGATGGGTCATCCGCCGTACAGTCCTGATTTGGCACCCAATGACTTTTCTTTTTGTTCCCGAATGTCAAGAATAAATTGCGTGGACAACGATTTTTGTCGGCGGAAGAAGTCGTTGATACTTTAAAAAAAAAAAACTATAATAGAGGTGTCTCAAGAAGATTGGAAAAAATGCTTTGGCAAATGGTTCGAACGAATGCAAAAGTGTATTGATCATAAAGGAGGATATTTCGAAAAACAATAAATCAATTCTCAATGACCAATTACTGTTTTTTCATTATTAGGCTCAAAATATAAATAGTGGCCATCGTATAAATTGGTTAAGGAATTTATAGTCCGTTTGTGAGGGGTTTATGTTTTCCTTAAAGAGCCATGGTGACGACAATGACAGCGAATATTGCTGAGCCGAACCTTTCCCTGACCGACCTTGGTCACCAAATATATTCATCTTTATTCCTTACAAGTACATTCGCGAAGTGTCCCAGAGGGATTCGTGTAAAATTGTTTACAATGAAAAGTTTTCTGCGGTCCAATGTGTATTGTATTGATTTTAGCGGCTCATACCGGTAATTTGCATATTTATGAGCCTTACTATATCCTCATTTCAATCACAAACTACTATAATGCTCAGACACAAAATTATTTTTAGTTTCTTTAGATGTAACTGGACATGAATGTGGGCATATGTAAAACAAATTGGATCAAGTACTCCTCCTTTGACACATGTTTCATTTAGGGTGGGCCGAAACTTTTTTTCGAATTTCGATTGGCCGGCTTTCGGAAAAGTTGCCTCATGTTAGTGGCAGTCAACACTGAAAAATTTGAATTTTTTGAGTCAACCCCTTCCTTTGCCTCATGGGAGTTGAATATTTTTATCCCAGCTCGCGCCGTGTGGACTTTGTGATGGAGAAACACCGTGCTCGTGGGTTTTCTCGGGGTTCTCCCGTTTCCTCCCACTTTCTTCATTCCACCATTTCATTCATTTCTCATCATCACCGTCTCTTTTAGCCTAACCGGCATAATCGTGGGACGTAAAACTCAACGATTTCATTTCATTTTTTAAAAAAATATTTTTATAACTGTGGCTATGCAACCCGTACGACACTATGAAGAAAATTGTGCTGCACAGCTATTTGTGTTTTGCATTTCGATTGCCCGGGTTGTGTAAAAGTTGTCTGTGTCATTGGTAGTCTACGCAGAAAATTTGGACTTTTTGGGGCATTCTTTCCTTGGCTTCATGGGAGTTGAATATTTTTATTGTTGCAGTTATGCAACCTGCACGACACTACGAAGAAAATTGTACTGTACAGCTATAACCTTTGGTTCTTTTTCATACTGAAGCATTCTGAGGATTAAAATAAGAGAAGAGTGAGATGCGATATTGTTCCTATGTAGTTAAAAATTGTAATCAATTAGACGAAGAAATTGTATTGATGTTTTCAAAACTCATTATGAATACACAGCAGGTCATGAAAAAATGATGATAAACCTTCCCTTACAGCTCTTAGCTCGTTTCGGCACATACACTTCGAAACTACTTAGAACTCACTTCGAGGAGGCGGCTGCAAATCGGGTTCCACCCCCCACCCACTTGGTTCCTTTTTTTGGGCACATTTACATTTGATATTACTGCTTGAAGTCAAAACTTTGCATTTTCTTTTTCGAGACTAATTTTGCCCAGATAAAGCCATCTCTTTGATTCACTTTACACGCTGACGCTGACGCTTCTATAACTACTTTCATAATCCTCTACACCGCTTGCGTATGGCACGGAAAACATCGAATTTCCTCAGAATCTGTAGCCGTCGTTCTAATATTTTATTCTATTTGTCTCGAAGAAACTTCTCTTGTTAATGGTGACTCGGTGACGTCCGTTGAGAACCAATCGATCAACTAATGATATTTATTTGCGTCTAAGTTTACTTTCGGAACATCGAATTCACGTAGACTGGATCTCTTTCTCTGCCGACACTTTTTTTATTCTTCTCCATCGTAAAACTTGGATGTTCTGGTTGCGAACAATGTTTTCCGGATGAGCGAAGTAACCGTTGGAATTAATCACAGTATATAATTCTTCTTAATTCCTCTTGAAGAAAGGATGCAAATCGAGAGAGTATCCACAAGCCTCGCGTCTCGTTGGTGAGAGAAGAATTTCGCTTTATTTCAAACGATACTCGTGCATATACTTTGTTGAAATACTATGCAAGCCAATGAAGTGATTCTTCGGGATTTTTGGTGCTAATATTAATCGGAAAATGCGAGAACCTGTCGTCAACCATCGTAGCATGACAATTGGTCCAGGCTTTTTCTTCAGAACGTCTGGCGGACACAAACCTGCTGAAACTACTCGTAAAATGTTCAAAAGGTATTGCTGATCGTTACTGGACTATGTATAAAATTACAATGTTTCCGACTTCTTATAAAACAACGCTTTACGTACTATTACTCTTGTACAATGTTGTAGGTAAATATATGTTTTCTACTATTGCACAGCCAATTTCAAAATTACTTTATATCGGATTACTTGATTAAAATTTTCTTTATAATATAAACGGGTCTAAAAGGAATTGTTCACGATATATTTGAAAAAAGCTGCAATGTAAGGTTGACAACTATATATGAAGAACATGAATTGAAACATAAAGATACAGTTTTACGTCTAATTGATTACAATTTTTAACCACATAGGAACAATTTCGCATCTCACTTTTCTCTTGCATTTTATTTCCAGACTGAGAATCCTCAGTGTGAAAAAGATCCAAAGGTTATAGCTGTACAGTACAATTTTCTTCGTAGTGTCAGGCGGGTTGCATAACTGCAACAATAAAAATATTCAAGTCCCATGAAGCAAAGGAAGGGGTTGTCCCAAAAAATCAAAATTTTCTGTGTAGACTACCAATGATGGGAGGCAACTTTTCCGCAACCCGGCCAATCGCAATTCAAGACACAAATAGCTGTGCAGCACAATTTTCTTCGTAGTGTCGTGCTGGTTGCATAGCCACAGCTATAAAAATATTCAACTCCCATGAGGCAAAGGAAGGGGTTGACTCAAAAAATCCAAATTTTCAGTGTTGACTACCACTAACATGAGACAACGTTTCCGCAACCCGGCCAACCGAAATTCGAAAAGAAAATGGCCCACCCTAATATATATCAAAACTTTCTATTTGATAAAATATTCGCAAAGTGACTGACATTTAACATGCAGTACCTTCCAAATGGTACAAGATACGGTAAACCTCACTACACCAGTGAATTTCCAAGAAAATTGTACATGAATTTAATGTATCACTTGCACCTATTCCCATTTGAAAAATCGAAAGCTAAATCCAATATGGCAGATCTAAGATGGCGGCCGGGTTCTGTAACATGTATCAGAAAAGCAATGCTTGATCCAATTTGTTTTGCGTATACCCACATTCATTTCCAATTACATCTAAAGAAACTAAAAGCCATTTTGTGTCCGAGCGATATAGTAGTTTAGATTGAATTCCGGATATGAAGACTCATAAATATGCCAATTACTGATATGGGCCGTGTCACCCATGATTCCATGATTCCCATCCATGATAGACCATCATTCCCATCCACTATATCGCAACACACTGATGTGTCTCACAGTCCAATGAGGTGAGTCGTGAGATTTTAGAATTTAAAAATAAGTTTGTGTCATGCAAATAATCTATAAATGATGGATCTTATTATTAGTATGAAGCCTTTAATAATAAGTTAAAATAAATTTTGAGCCATACTGTACCAGTCAACGGCAGTTCCACTTGCCGATGTTTAGGTAATAATGTATGCTTTTGGGGCGTGGTGGTTGATATATCAACCACTAAAAATTCCCGTTTGAAAGAACTGAGGTATATAATAGTGATATGAGTGACGTAGTATAAATACCACTAGAAAGTTATATCAATATAGATGCTGTATTATGTCACTTATATCTCTGTTATATACGTCAGTTCTTTCAAACGGAAATTTTAGTGGTCGATATGTCGACCATCAGGTCAAGTTTCAGGAATATATAGAAACTTATTTATTATATTATTATAATTTATATTAACATTTATATAATCTAATAAGTATGCCGAGATGTTGTGAAGATTCTGTAAAGTGTGCCGTTAGTACAAAAAAAATTTTGGGAATCACTGCCTTAGATGGGTTCCTTGCCCCAAAAATTTGGTTGAGATCTGGCCACTTGTTACTAAGAAATAAAGTCACATATAGGCTGAAGAATCACAGTATCTGTAAAATAATAATAATAATAATAATAATAATAATAATAATAATAATAATAATAATAATAATAATAATAAAATAAAATCTAAAAAAATTCGACCTAACGCATCTGATCTGAATCAAACTTAGGTAATAGGCCTTGATTTGTTGTACAAGTGTATGAAATACAGAATTATGATTTGCAGGCTTTTAGTTTCTAAGTAATACACAAAGCACTAAACCAATACATTGGGAAAATAAAAGCGTAATAAGTACCGTGTGACTGTTAATTATTCTTAAAAACACTATCTTTCTTTCTATAGTAATAACCATTCGTTGCCATACGAAAAAACCTTAACTTTTATATAATTTGCATTTCGGACTTCCATTCCAATTATGAGCAGTCGAGCAGGTCCGGATATCATGCGTGGAAGTAGATTCACAGCATTTAACAATCATAACAATAATAATACAGATTCCAAATCTCAGTTCCAAAATTTTAATGTTCCAAAACTTTAATGCTTATTTCAATTACCAGGATAGAAGAGCCATATTACAGCTGTCTGCTTTTAAACGATCCGGATTGTAGGATATACCAGTTATCTCACCACTTTACTTCCTACAGCCAGTACATATATTATTTCAAGACAATGACGTATTTCCACATGACTGCGAAGCTTTATAAACAATGGCTAAGAATACATATAAAACATCCGTAACATCCATCTCGTGTTAGTACATAGGCTGTAATATTAGCTTTCTAAATTCCGGAAAATCCATATTAATAAAATAATTATTGCATACAAAATCAAACTTAATAGTTTTACATTGGGAATCATCTGGAATAAGCAAGTAGGCGGGGCTAGGCTCTTAGCAATTCATATTATAACACATCTCAATGATATTGCTTGAACACATCTTACCATATATATTAATTTGCAGCACAAAAGAATATGATTGTCAATTCAATACAATAGTATTAAACTTAGACAACACCTAAAATTGTTTAGAAAACGTCATATTAATTCGTTTCTTACATTTATTAATTTTCTCTGTTTACGTAGACATTCTTTTGTATATCTTTCAATCGATCAATAATAAGAAAAAGATAAAAATGCATATATACAGAATTTAAATCACTTTCCGCCCAGTGATTCATTTAGTATCCCAGAAAATTATAATTCAAAGACTCGTTTTAATAAAATTTGAGTTGAAAATTGATAATAACATTTTAAAATTAGTAACAATAAGCTTAAAATTAAATGAACAAGTATTTAGAATAAAATAAAACAAGCAATAATCACAATGTAACCGAAACAAGAAGACTTGAAACGATCGGTTTTCAGATCGTTACAACCGTTCAAATAGTAATTATAGGTCAGTGTTGGACAAGAAAAAATCAAATGAAGTACGATTATGCATATTTACTTGTTTAAATATTTCTTTTAGCAAGGCAAAATCAGTACATATTAGGATTAACCTCAAAACAAATAATACATGTGGCTCCAACTAACGCTCTCGCCTTTGATGGGAGCGGTCCTGGGTGGGGATATTCGGTCGAAAAAGTGTAACAGCTTTCTCTGGACAGCCCTTTTGAGTGAGGTTTTTCCTAGGTTTCCCTCATTCACACCAGGCAAATACCGGGATGGTACCCACCATAATGGCCCCAGGCCGCTTCCTTCCTTCCCTTTCATCGGATAGTGTGCTCGCCGAGGGACGTCATCCTTCGTAGACGTGACGGGCTATAGAAGAACGACAGCACAGAAACTCTAGTCCCGTAATCCCCCTAAATAATAAGTGTCTGTATTTTATGTTAATTCAAATGCACTTATTTGTAAGTGGACATTTTCATTCCACTTACTTGACTTATGCTAATTGTATAAATATTTCTGGGTTATATATATATATATATATATATATATATATATATATATATATATATATATATATATATATATATATATATATATATATATATATATATATATATAATCTAATAATTTGAGGTTCATTAATTCCAGGCCTGGAAAATTATTTAAAGACATATATGTATATTTATCTATATATATAAAAGAGAACGTACAAATCCTTTGTCCGCTCATCACGCTAATACGGCTGAACCAATTTCTTTCATTTTTGGGGGGTTATTAGGATTTGGACCCTAGATGGTTTTTATCATATCACTTTAATTTTCAATTACCAGTGTCTTGAGATAATTGACCATTCAGGTGTCCACAAATCCTTTGTTAGTTCATCATAGGTAAAAATAAACGTATTTATATGCAACCCGCATGACCGTGTCACTCGGCGGGTTAACATAAATGACAGGCGATATACAGCGGAAAATAGCTTGAATCTTCTGTTTAAAATTTTTTAATTGATTTGCTTATTTTTACAGACACTTTTACAATATGCCAGCACCGGGATGACCGCAGCGAAGCGGGGCGGGTTAACATAAATGACAGGCGATATAATGTTAAGATTTACTGCAATCTTCTATGGTTTTTATCATATCACTTGAAAGCGAAAAAGTAAAAATTATCTAAGTAACAAAGTTTATTGCGTTCCGGGGTGACCGCAGCGAAGCGGGGTGAACGCTGCTAGTAGTTTATAAGGAATCCTAATATTTGTTTAATTTGTATATTTTATCTTTTTATTATTTGTATAATAATTTTCATTTTTTAATCTATCTTGCTTATAATCTTAAAGAAATTATTTCTTAAGTTTTTCTTCTTGGCTAGATACACTGTTCCATTTGTTTCTGTAGTTTAAGAACAGGATACGTGCTGATGAACTGAGAGAACTTCAAAGGGGGATTTTGGTAGGGTCGTTTTTTTGTTTTTTTTTTCAAATTAGTAACGAACTTTCTTTATTTTAGCTGGGGATCTTTACGTTCTTGGATGCTGCCACTTGTGAGCAGAATCCTATATAAACCGAGCTGGTTCGCTTGGCCGGTGTTCTTCTAACACTCTGGACCACATGGTTACATTCTTCCGAAGGTCCTAATGTCTGTTGGATCAACCTTTTTTTTTTTTTTTTTTTAGCTATGCTGTTTAAGGCTGGCAGAGTAGGATGGTCATTCGGAATGACCATGGATAGGGAATAGGAACTTTGATAGATAACTAAAGTAATCTTTTTTCTAGGGATAGTATTTTTTGTTTGTAAGGTTTTGATTTTTTTTCCGGGAACGTAGGGATATGCGTTCAGTAGGTTTTAATTTTTGAAATATGATTTATTCTATTTGATAGGTTTATTAAGAATTTCTATTTCGAACTCCAATGGTTTTGGATTCGTGGACCCTCTTGTTCGAGAACTTTGTTTCTCGGGTTATAAGTTGATTGTTTTTTGTTTTCCTGAGAATAATCCTATATTAGTGATTATCTCTTGGAAAAGAGATAAATTTCTGGTCTCTTTTAGAGCGAGACCATTATTAGAGCAAGGTCTAATTGTTGGTGGCCAGTTTATTGCCTCACAGAGAGAGACTTGGTTAGGACAAGGTCTACTTTACGGGCCAGTTTATAGTCTCAGGAAAGAGACTTGTTTTCCCCCACAACATAACCTCTCACCTTGTAGTGTTTTTTAGTCGGGTATCCTTTTCACAGGTTCTCTTGAGTTCTGGAGTCCTGTGGAGACAGGATAAACATTTTCCTATGAGTGAAAGAATTGCTTTTAAAGTGAAGGCTGAGTGGAGCTATGCTGCTAGCGAGGGCAGAGAAACTTATGCCACAGGACCCTTAAACCTAGAGCATACTTTAGCATGTTTTTGTATCTAGTTAGGAAGTGATGGGTTCTGAGTTCGATTCTTCACGATTATAGTTTTCTGAGTTTTAAACGAGAACTCGGACTCTTTTTCACTGAGAGATTTATTATACGTATGAACAATTTTCATCGTCTTCCCAAATATCAAAATTTTTGAATAAAATAATATAAAAGATCTAAATGATGTTTCATTCTTTAAAATAAAAATTTCCATGAACTCGGAAGTAGTAAGAATATTTAGATCCTTACCCCTAGACATTTAAGTTTTCGAGCGAAGCCAATAAAGAGGGATTAATTGAACATAATCTCGTACTCTATATTCTCCTGTGTATTTTTTTTATTTATGTAGTATGTTGTCAGTTGATTAATTCAGAAGACTAGGTGTGGGAGACAAAAATTTAAATTTTAATAGTAGTGCGGTATTAGACAGTGAGTCTCAAATCTCCTCGATCATATCTTTTTCGCGATATTATTTTTTTTAATACTACATATTATAGTACCAAGTAGTCAAACAAGAAATGGAAATAGAATACTTTGAAACTGGACACACGAGGACTCGAAGCCTAATACTCTGAGCAGCAGGTTGTTGCTATATTAACTAAATTATAAGCAATACAACTAATAGACCTATATTAATGTTTTGACGATTAATTTCTCAAAGCCTCAACCCAGATTTCTTCAATACTTTGGGATGAGTTGATTTTGAGTTTCACGTCCCTTTCTGCAGCGAGGCTATATGAGACGTGGACCTACTGATTAACACGGGATCCGAACCACATGAGCTACCGCCGGGAATCGAACCCGGGTCTCCCACACCAAAAGCATATACGCTAACCGCTTAGCCACGTTTGGTATGGGATA
Organism: Thermobia domestica; assembly: GCF_964235325.1. Taxonomy (NCBI): domain Eukaryota; kingdom Metazoa; phylum Arthropoda; class Insecta; order Zygentoma; family Lepismatidae; genus Thermobia; species Thermobia domestica. The sequence continues at coordinate 126,247,426 of NC_137458.1, read as the reverse complement.
AGCGTCAACAATGCTTGTTTCCATTTTGATTATATATGAAGAAAAGAAACGCAGAAGTGATAGGTATTACATAGTTGGAAATTGAATGAGACACAAAATAATTTCTACTCTTACTTCTAATGCCATTCGAATGCTCGTGCATGGGGTCCCGGCTTTGATACCAGGTGAGGGAACCCTGAAATTTGAATGTATTACAGTGGCACGACTCATATAGCCTCGGAACGCTAAACGCCAATCTAATTAGCAACATCCGAATGCTATTCCCCTTTCATCATGTGTGCAAATTATCTGATGTAGATCTACTCCCTCTACATATAAAAAATACCAACACGGAAGGCATGCATCACGCTGGAATTCCAATCTTTTTTGTCTTTGTCACGAGGGGTGCAGACAATTCCAATTTTCGTAGTGCATATTGTCAAATGTCGGTATGGGCTACGACTTTGATCACTTCCAGCATCATGCAAGAGACTGAAAGAAAGGGGAAAGGGAAGAAAAATATGTCTTTGTAATAATCTTCGTAAGCGGACAATGGGGTGCATTGTTTGTAGATTCTCGTGCTAGCCTCCGGTAAGGTATTTCAGCCGCCGTGTCCCTGTCTGTCAAGGAAGAAACGAAAGTCTGACGGAAAAAAATCATGTCCTATAATTTTTTAAAAAATAGGAAGAAAAAACGGAAAATTGAGATTGAATTTTGTGGGAAAAAATTGAAATACTGAGAAAAATGTTAATGTACTCTTTATATCAGACCTATTTAAGGAATTCCACTTGATTTAGTAGTGATATATATCTGAAATGATTTTATGATTTTTCCCTTTTGCCATAAACACTAGTCAAATTTTACGTATTGCACTATTAACAACGTTTTAGACTTTTAAAATGTTATTCAAGTTCATTAAAATAAAATAATTAAGGGAAACGAGAAATAATTTTCACGATTTACTTAATCATTTTTTGCTGGCTTTTCCTATTATTATTATTATTATTATTATTATTATTATTATTATTATTATTATTATTATTATTATTATTATTATTATTATTATTATTATTATTATTATTATTATTATTATTATTATTATTAAGCTGTCAATGAAAAAATGAAATGAAATCTTTAAGTTTTATCTTTAATGGCCCACCGCTTGACAAGCTCAAAATAGACGAGCTAGTTATTTCTTGGTTGAAGGATTTACCACGAAAAAGTTCTGGAGGCCAACAGGAAAGAATCCCGATTTCAGATTTGTTTTAAGGAGGCTAATTACGAGTTATGGAAAATGAATACTTATATTAGTAATAGCTTATTTGTGTTATTCAACTTACTTTGTATCTATTTTCTAGTAAGTCTCTTCTTTGTTTTTTTTATAAACTATAAGCTAAACTACTTTGAATAAAAATTCATAATAATTGCAATTAGGCATATTTGTAACTTAAATTTAACGTGGTATTTTAGTGATTACACAAATTACAATTATGAGCATACTTTATGGAGATACTCTCACAGAGGGTACCCAAGCTCCTTTATACGCTATGAAAAACTGATTTTTCAAGTCTTTTGTCAGAAAAATACTGTGAACTGAGAAATTATAACCTTTTCCATATTTTCCTGTGAATAGAAGTTTCTTTTGGAATGCGTTGAGAAATTAACACTTGCAAGAATACTCTCCTAGTACAAGTATATTTTAGGCACACTCTAATTTCCCCCCACCTCGAAGTGCTTCAATTTCCACACTGACAAACACTTTACTATTTTATATCGTAAAGGTCAGATCCACCGTTATTGTAACAGAGTGGTGCTTGCGCGATTGACCGTAGAAATTCAAGCTCCGATTAGTGACAGTTTCACAGTCTTTCTTTATTACAAGTGTAATCTCCTTAGTCAGTAGAGAATAGGCCGTGGATCATGTATCAGAGTTGATGATGTATTTTGTTGAGTCAGAGTAGATCACAGTGAATGAGAGTGGTTCATGGTGGGTGGTGGTGGGTCAGAGTGGGCCACGGTGGGTAGTGGGTCATGGTGGGTCAAAGTGGGTCACGATGGGTGGTGGGTCAGTGAGTCGTGAGTCGAGTTTTCATTGACCCACGTCAACTCTGGTCACAACTGTAGCTTTCTTCCTTAAGGTGATCCTAAAGTTTGGAGAAGAGCCAAAAATTGCAGGGTGCAAAATCTCGACTATAGGCAGGATGAGACAATGAATCTACAACACTTTGCCAGTAGATGGGACAACTTTGAAGTTTTTGGGGAAGAGATGACATGTGGCGGTATTGCATCGACTGATGCTTCGTTTCTAGGTCTTAATGGTGTATCCACGGCTGGTCGCCAGCGATTAAAGTCGCTCGTCGTAGGTGGGCGCACAACCTTCCACAGTTAGAAATTCAATGACAGCCTACTGTTTCAAGCGGACATCACCACTGAATGCCATGGATTACTTCATTACCCTGGAACGAGAAAAGATAGGAAGGTAAAACAAATGGCATTCTATAGCTTAAACATCAGTGCGTCAATGATAAACAGTTCAGAATGTTTGCAGTACTATTGACCAACTAGTGAGCTTGGAGGAATTACCGTAAATACGCGCGTAATTTTCTCCCTCGCATAATTCTCGCATCCCAATTATGAAGGGCATTTTCTGTATAATTTTATTTTCCTCGCGGAAAGTTTTTGTGAAACAGCATTTTTCCGGGAATCAATTACGGTAGCTAATGAACAATTGGCAACGCAGCAAAGCCATTGTTGTAAGGTAAGAAACCACACGACTTCTTAATCAATTTTTTAATGTTATTTTTCTACAAATTTAGAATTAGTTGTTTGTTGTCAATTCTTGCTACAAAGAAAATGTGTACCGGTATTTTCGTGTTATTTTGACTGGGGAAAAATTAGATGATGTTCACTGATGTAGCTAATTTTTTTCCCCGCATAATTTACGCACCCTTGTTTCAAAACAACTTTTTTCGTCTAAAAAAATGCGAAAATTACGCGAGTAAATACGGTACTTCCTGAATCACCCACGTATATATGACATATATCTGAGAAGTGCACAACCGATTAGAAGTTAAAAACTTTCTTCTTGTTTTCGATTTTTTTAAATTTTGATATGGAGTTAAATAAAGTATTAAGCTTTATATATTAAAAACTTTACATTGTTTCACTTGAATAACAACAAAAAGAATTAGTTGTCAATATAAGTTAAAACAAGGTGACTGGATGCTTTGTCAGGGTCATTCTTCTCAATAAGTTAGAGATACCAAACATAAGGTGATAAAATAACAATATTTAAATAAACTCAAGAATACTTGTTTTATTTCCTAATCAACTTGAAGAATCAATGAACCATCTTGTTATTTTCTCTCCTTGTGAGATAACGATCTATGTAAATAGTCAAAAATATGCAAGTTTTAAATACATAATTATAGATGTCAAATTAAGCAACCAGGGTGGTATTATTATTATTATTATTTTGTATCTTCCTGAAATCCACTTACAAAACAAAGCACTTTGTTAGTTTTTATCTTTAGTATATAACGTATCACTAATTTCCACTTTAAAACAAAAAACAGGTACACAATACTGGTTTGGAGAACGACTCTTTGTGTATTTCCTTACATAATCTGAAAATTGGTGTGAAACCTGTTTAAACATAGAAGTTTTCTGCACCCGAAGGCTGAATGATTCCGAAGGTTGTCAAGATGATAACTGATTAATTGATTATGTCACAATTATTTATTTCGTGACATGATATCTACAAAAAAAATATGTACATTGTTTTGAAAACCTTTTGGAGACAATATGTAAATTTTCAACCTGTTTTAATATAATACAAAGGACAAACTCAAGGATATCCTTTGGATACGGATAACATATTCAAATAACAACATTTTCGCGTTAAACTTTTAAACTTTGTTGAATAATTTTTCATCAGAGACAATTTCATGTGAAAAATTTTGTTCATTGTTTAATTTAATGCCCCTTCTCAGAGTTAACGTTGTGTGAAACATGGAGCTTCAGTTTTTAATATGGAATCATACGATAATGATTCCCACCTGGAATCGAATGGAAAACACTTAGCCAAGAGGGAAACTTTTACCAGTATATAAACCAGATTTCTGAAAGGTGATTAGATGTCTAAAGTTCTAAAACGATACTTTGAATAATTATATAAATGACAATTGCGACCTGCGACAGTTGCGTTTATATGAAAACTATTAAGATCACTTTCTTTTAAGGGTCATTTGAAAACTATGCGCTATTGACAATTACGACCACGTTCTCAATCATATTATAAGTTTGCATGAATTTTAGAATTCACATTTGATATTGAAGCTAAAAACTGACCGAAAATTGTTGAGCGAGAGAATTACTCACATGAAGGTAATATGGCAAGTTGATACTAAGTTAAGAAGAATTTAAGAGCTGGAACAAGCAATTTCCACAAGTTTATACTATTCATGCTAACTTCGAGGGCACCATGGACGAAACGTATGTATTTTCAGGATGAATAACCAAGATGAAGGCTGGTTATTCATCAATTGTAACATGAGTTAGAAGAATTCTTGAGTTATTTTGTACAACAGTTGCTCGAAAAAGAAAATATTGCTCGAAGTCCGAATCAGTGACGGACTATAACACGGAAGAAGAATGAAATAATAAGATAAATTAACTGCTCAGCAGATCCAATGTAAAAGTTGATGACTTGATTTCATGCCTCAAGTCGGAAGCAAAAAACATGAACGTTTTGTTTATTAGAATGTAACTTACCCTAAAAGGGATTAACAAAAAGAAACTATACATACTTAGGTGGTATGTATAATCGTGAGAGACTATTGAAAAAATCTTTCAGAAGTACGAAGTTACTGGTGATTTCAGAAAAAGTCTCAAATATATGACCGATGTGGAGAATCTGAATTTATGTACTATCTCCTGTGAAAGCGACCCAGAAGGATACATGATTGCTCATATATGTTATACAACAACAGTACTACATAAAACAAATGTATGTATATATATATATATATATATATATATATATATATATATATATATATATATATATATATATATATATATATATATATATATATATTACAAAGTGAAGATCAACATTGGTTTTAAACACGCCCAAACAATTGTACATTAGATTGCGAATATAACTATTTTGCCAGTCTCAGACTTTAATCACTAATGTCGCTATGTGTATATTATAGTGGTATCTCAATATTTTGACACTTTCAGTTGATCGCAATTGTCATTGGCGTCTTCAAATTAAGACAGTATACTTCCTTTTCGATAGCAATTATCGCAAGTCGCAATTGTCACGAAACCGAGACTTTAGGGTGTGGGTATTCCACAAGGTAAGAAGCGCCCTGTGTAGGAATTGATTATATTCTTTTTAATGCCCTAAATTTGACCTAAAAATTCAACAAGTTTTACACTACACTAAACTGAAATATTGAAAAAAAATTACAATTTTATAGAAAAAGAGAAAAATGAAAAAGGAAAGAAAGAAAAATAAAACAAATGCAGTACTTAAAGAGTTTGGTTCATTGTCATCTGCAGTCATGAAAATAAAATTATATAAGTGTGTTAGATGCTGCTATTGAGGTTGTTCATACGAGATGAGAGACGAGGCAGATCCATGTGAAGTGAGACACGAGACGAGACGAGATTTCTCGTGAAATGTCTCGTCCCGTCTCTTGCCTCGAAAATGCAAACACAGTTTTTGAATTTGTTAAAAATTTATCAACTCCGAATAAATTATGTGCCTTCGAAATGTATACCAGCGTTTATTATTTCAAATTAGGACTATCCTATAGAGAAAGTAATAGGAGTATCCTATAGGAATACCTTAAATAATTTTTTAAAAAATGATTCTTACAAACAGCTTTAATTTCCATTTTTCAATCGACTTAATTTTAATTATTTTGTGATAGTGCTCCAGATTCAAATACAATGTTAAAGCATTCATCGAGATCAGTGTTTCAGAACATTTCATTCCGGGGGTTGGTGGGGACATCTATCTATAAAAATCCTATTATAGAAGTACAAGTTCTCTTAATGGCAGTTTTATCAGTAACTAACTATTGTTTCATGATATTTCTCGTTCCGAACAAAGACAGGAAAGTGTCAGCCTTTTTTCGGTACTGAGGTTTGAAAGGGTGCTGGGTTCAGGCCTGTAGCCAGCCCAAAAGTGTAGGGGGGCCGATGCAATCATATTATAGTTCATTTGCCAGGCTACCGTGAAAAGTTTAGGGGTCCGGACCCCCTAGACCCCCCTGGATACGGGCCTGGCTAGGTTTGACAATAAAATTTAGTTTTTTTATTGTTTTTTTATTCGAACCTAAGCCATTTTTGAAATCGGAAAGTCGCATAGGCCTCCTTATTTGTTGAAGTGACGCCAAAGGTTCTGAAAAAAGGATTTCAGAATAAATGGGGAAGGCTTGCCTTTCGAGTGTACCGACGGTATTGACAAAAAAAAATCTTGTCGTAGTAATTCTGACTGGTTCAGTCTAAGCAGTCGTTGTTGGAAGATTGTAGCAGTATTATGCGTTGTACTCTGTTAACCAAACCAAACTTGGTTAAAAGTTGCAATTTTAGCCAGTTGGAGTAACAGTTCTTTTTGTGGGCCTCAGCCGCTCTAGTGTTTCCACTAGACGAGATGAGACAACCTGAAGTCTCGTCTCGCGGCAACCCTAGCTGTAGTTTTCTTCTTATCTGTAAGACAGTCGCGTCACCGGCGACCATGTGGAACTATTAGATACAATTTACTATAAATCCAGCTGTAACTGTTCTTGGATGTAATGACTCTATGATTTTGGTCTTGAAAGACAAATATTCACACATATTCTGCAAGTTTGTTCCTACAGAGGAAGGAAGGACTTCTCTGAGCTTTTTATCGAAGTTCTTCGATACACATAAATTACTTTATTCCTGAATTTGAACACATTACACATAGTTTATTTAAATTTTGTCCATTATGAAAAAGAATTAACACAAAAGCAGTTACTCACAGAAGTGCATTCATGAATATGAATAAAATGATACAAAAGTGGAATTCAACACATCTACAAATACTTGTATCTGATTGGCCGAAACTCAATAATGTCAATGAATTCTCTGTTATAATTGGCTAAATGACCCATATAATTTGATTAAAACTATTGTGTAAATCAAGTCTGATGGTCTTATAACTAAACTAAACTCTCGTATAAAAATAATATCATTAAATTAACTGAGTTGATTTTTAAAACAATTTTTCAAACTCTACGTGACTATTGCAGAAAAACGAATGGCTTGTCCACGTTAAAAAAAATAATGGTTAGCTTTTGTTTGCACGCAACTTCTCAGCTATAGACATAATCCTCACATGTAACATCTATTTTTGTAGTTATTGTTAGCTTGCACTAGTTCCTATGATGAAATACTTTGATGACAACATAAATGATTTATGAATATTTTTCTTTTTTCATATTTTACTTTGTTCTCACAAATACCTTAACGTTGCAAATTCAAAAAATACATGTAAATATAATTATAGTTAATAGAGCAACTCATAGAAATATTTTGTATGATTAATTGCAACGTTATTAGCATTATATTTTCCCATTATTATATGTATTTGCATGAGACTTATTGTGGTCATGCAAATATAAGACCCCTTGGGATATTGTGATTTCCATAAATTTAGATCTATTAAATTCACAAGTTGTAACCATTAATAATCAACTAATTTCCCTGCCTTGTAGCGTAGGAATCGTGAAATCTTTCAAGTGAGAAACTTGTTTTCCACAATTCACTTAGAAAGAAGCTGCACATATTTGCATTAGAAAATTTGAAGATATAAAGTCAATGTTATTGGAATTAATGTCGCAGATACTAGTTTGTATTGTTCTGTTGAGGGAAAAAAGAAAAAAAATCTCTTAGCGTTAGCGTTAAATTGTTAAGACTTGCATCAAAACTCTGTAATGAAGTTTTGTTTCAGTGAGAGCTGCGAACGAAAGCAATCAGATTCATACAGTGTATATGCACATCTTGACTTCGCAGAAGGACCTTACTCTTGACTTTGCCCTTCGAGTGGCTGTAGATGCACAGTTAATTATAAGTTCGAGATCCTGAGATGCCAGGTTTGTGTCTCATCACTTACAATTCTTCAAGTGATATCCGCTTCGAATTTCGTTACTAACAACAATTGTTACATTTCTCTTTTCGATATTCATCAATACCATCAAGCGATTTAAAAATATAACGTTGGGGAACACACAATGGTTCAGTGGTAGAGCGCTTACCTCTGGTGCATGGGATCCCTGGTTCGATTCTGGGCTACGTAATTTTGTGGCAGACAACATCGTGTCCGTGAGTTTTCTCGGGTTTCTGCCCTTTTCTCCCACATTCCACCAATTATTCCATCATCATTCACTTCCTTTAATCATCCGTCTCCATTGGCCTAACAGATATATACGTGGGGCGTTAAACTAAAAGATTTTAAAACATAATGTTCATTGAAGTTTGTGCTTTTAAATGTGCCTAATAAATGATAATGATAATTAGTTCTATCTAACATTTCTTTCCATCTCGTTTTGTGCAAAGACTTCGTTGGCAAGGGAAACATACATACATACTAGTGTAAATACATACATACAAGTTGTGTACTGAGCTTAATTAATAAATATAACACCAACTTCAACTATTTAACATATTTACAATGTCATGTATTACAAGACCAAAAGTAATGTATTTAAAGAAAAACAGTTGTTCAACAAACTTTCATCTCCTCCGCAATCGCCTACAAGCTAGCGACATCTTTAGACAACAAGTAGGAGAGAGTGCAGCTAGTGACAACTATTAGCCTCACTGTGAACTATTAGGAATTAGCGCAACAGATACTGAGGGTCTTTCGTTTTTTAATAAGTATGAAAAATATCAAAATATTGCCACCTAAATGTTTATATAACTCGTAACTCTTAAATGTTTTGAAGTTTCCATATTAGCGTTACCCACAGGTTGATATGTTTTTGCATTATAAGTCGGATAAATTAGTAAGATAACTACTAATACTATATATTAAAGTGAAATTGTGGAGCTACCGCGATATGACTGGGGCATGCAGCAACATAATGGCAACACATAATAATGGGAGACTGTAACATCATGAACGCTATACTGTGTTTCATATTAGCTTGATCTATTAGAGTTTGGTTGTCAGAGTTTAACACCGAACCTGTATGAGACGGAATCTACTGCTTTAAGTTTATTATAATCATGTCTCGAGTTTAGATTCGAGGTAAATATCCCTACTGGACATTCAACTTGAGGCTCTAGTAGGGCTTCCAGACATTCCGGTTTAACCAGAATAGTCCCAAATTTATATCATCTGTCTTTCTCTTCCCGATCAAATTGCTTGGGACTCCGAATGTCCCAGTTTCCCTCTAAAACACAAGTTAATATTATTCATGCAATATTTAAACATATCCAGCTTTAATTAGTTGTCAGTAGTCAAGTGATAGGAATAATCCACTCTTTGTCGCATGCTTACCTCTCTTAACGTGGTCTATTATTTAATTAATTCTGACATTTTAGCAAGGAGCAAGTGTATAACTATTAATATACTTTAAATTTTCGTAGAAAATTCCTCTTCTTTTAGTCTAGAAGTATGGGCGTTCTAGGTACGAGGCCACGCAAGGTGAATTTGAGATGATAAGAAAGCTCAGGTCGCATCCTTTTGATTGGTTCAGGCTTTAGTACAGTGAGTACCTTATACATAGTCCCACCGCCAAGCTCAAAATGTTATATCTTTTTAAGAAGTTTTGTATTACAATTTCTAGTATTTTTAAACTTCGTTTTATGAGTCAGTGTTCGAAGTGGAGAAAAAGCAGAGGTGGTATGTTTTATTACGATTTTGACTCGACATACCACCCATCTAAATGTTGAAATACAGTGAAGGTATGTTGCCTAAAAGATTGCATTTCTATTTACATAATGACTCAAAATCATGGGAGAACTTTTAGTAGTTACGGGTGGCATGGAGAGGCTTTTTCTTCTCCCCAACTTTCTGAAAATGAAAAAGAATCCCCTTATGTTGTATTGTAGAAAATGCTGTAAAATCGATTTTTTGTATTAACAATTTTTAAACAATTTCCCGCGGGAAAACTCCCGGACTTCCCACTCGATTGAAGGGTATCCCAAACTTCCAGAAGGATATTATCACATTATTAGAAAGACGAAAAAAATAGTTTTAATGAAAGTATATAAGCTTCATCAATTTTATCTTCTTGACATATCACACAATGACCGAACACCTAAGAAAAACAACAGATTTTTTTGATTGCATAAACTATATTTTTTTCTCGTAAATACCGGACTCAGTTATACTAAGTATATTTCTTCATATTTCTTTTGTGTAGACACAAAAGAAATCCCGGAAAACTTATAACAATACTTTCTGATTTCAGTTTAAACGAGTCGCCTCAGTATATTTCATTGTTTGAATTGGGCCTATCATGTCATCTTTAACTGTAACCAACACGAGTTCTTTATAGGAGGAAGGTGTGAACTTTTTTTGTAGACATCTCATTTTAAAAACAAATCATAATATCATACATAGTAATTGACGAAGAGCTTCACACGTCAGAGATTTATTTCTTATGTAGAGATGATTTCTAAGTTGGCAACACCAACTTTTTCTTATATATGTGTGTGAAGCTCTTCGTCAATTACTGTGTATAAAATGGATTTATTAAAGGTATAGTAGTATCCACTTTCCAGTGATGGTATGTCTTTATCAGTGAACAATCAGAGGTGGTATGTCTTCATCATTGAAAAGCCAGAGGCAGTATCGTCAATTACTGTGTATGGCATACCACCGCATACCGTCTCACTTCGACCACTGTTTATGAGTTATTGGCAACAGTTTGGTATTTCACACATTTAAAGTGACGATAAAATAATGAATAAGTTATGTAGCGATTTTCCCAGCATACGGCGGATATTTCGCACTTTGTCTCATTTTAGTAATTTTAATATTATTTCATAAATATAATTAACACAATGTTTATTTTATGTTCCTCATAATCCATAGTGAGTACTTTTTGATAGTGTAAATTTTATCGTTCTCCTCAATTCGTTTAGAAAAAAAGTTCATTCTTCCGTGACTCTTCGTATTGCCCTTTATACCTGAAGATCGAGTATACAATCTTTTCTTTTTTAATTAGTACATTAAATTACCATCTACAACTAAAGCAGCAAAAATTACAGTGCAACGCCGCTAAGTATGGCAACGTTGAACACATCATTCAAGCATTTTAGTCCATAGTTTTGCTTATCTGTTTGAACTTCTACTCGATTTCAATGGAAATTGCGCTCATACTCACCAACTTCAATAGACCTCGAACTCGAAGAGTAAAAATGAGATTATCCAGTTCAGTAGAGAATGAGTTCTGAATTCTCGAACTCGAATACCTCGAGTCAAATCGCAGACTTAATAGCGAAAGAACTAGCGCATTGATCAAACATATCATCTACTATAAAAGTTATAAAATTAATTTTGCTATTCAATAAGCAGCAAGAAACTAGGAACAAAAGAAGGCATGGAAAAAATTAGGAATAGCTAGTGGATAATCCTCTGAGTGTAGTTTTACATAAAGGTGAAGAACATTCACACGTTAACAAGTCGTGAGGATTTGATGGTTTAAAAAATGACTGTTGGTGTAGAAAGAAAGAAAGGGAAGAAAATAATATAATAAAAAATTTCAGACAGTGTACACTATTCTGTACCCAGAGCTTTGTCCGAAGTCACGACTGCATTACTTTACTTTTGATTTTGAAAGAATTTACACGCATTCGAAAAAACAGATCAACAATGTCGAAAGCGTGACCTCTCACGGCTATCATGATTCGCAAACTGAGAAAGAATGCGAGACAAACTTTCCGCAACATTCCTTGTCGATAGGGTAATGTGCATGATGGAAGTCTCTCGTTATAGACATTACATACATCCTACACAACGTAGGACCTTCCAACCTCTCCATCGCAATTTAGTTTTCCAAGTTTAGCTTTCAGTGTCAAGGACAGGTTATCAGGATATTTTCAATAAATAGGAAGATGATTGACTTCTTTCAGTGGTTGTAATAAATCTTGGGACATGTATTATTACCTCCGCCAAGATCCCAACTTTTTTAAAAAGTCGGGTACAATGGATAAAAATAGCGCCACAATTATCTTTAGTCTTGTGATATGTATTAGATATATGTATTACCTCTGTTTGGAACCCGATTTATTGATATAAGAAGTAAGGTCCCTTACATCAAAAGAATATTAGTTGATATATCAGTGTACATACACAAACAGTAGCATAGTAAAATCACTATTATTTATTTTTAAAAAGTGCGAAGCCAAATAAATTAACACCTCATAAAACTATAACTGAGACTTTAATTTTATATTAGAATTAATTTGTTGGCTAGGCATAGGCTTCGTTTTTATTATGGATATTAGTAATAAAACTCAATAACTCGTTTATATAGGTTGAGGTATTTAAGTAGGTAGCTTTGTAAAGTCATTACGTTACATTGTAATAAATTAAATACATCTTATCTTATTAGAACAAATAATTAATTTCCACTTTTTTGTTATGCTAGTATTTTAAACAGGAACCTAAACTAAAAGTATATATAAGTAGTTATATTAAGTAGTTAATTTAGGAAAGGTTCATGAAATTAAACTAAAATTGATTAAAATAGATGCGTTTAAAATGGGTTTTGTGCGTAACTTCAGTTCGCAAATTTCCTGTTTGAAATGTATCATTAAACGTAAAAACTATAAAGTACATAATGTACTTCTTTCGTTCATCAACCTAAGTCATAATTATGTATTTGAAAAGAATATAGATGAATGATCCATATTTACACTTCTTAATCGCGAAGTCTCTGGTTCAAAGTTCTTTCCTTACTTTACAACCTACCAGTAACTATTTTTCCCCCTCAATCTCACTAGGCGAATGCCAGGGTAAATTTTCTGGTTTTACAACCTATGAATGACTTCGGTAAACATACGGCGTTTTATTGGGTGATATGTAGTCAGGACATCGGCTTTCAATACCGTTCTTTATGGCTTTCTAGATCAAACTTCGCTACATCTTAATTCAAGATCCCCAACAATTGCCTCACAACTCTAGAGCAATATCAAAAATTCATATGAATTAAATCCTGAAACTACCTTCAAGATTCGTAAGTATTGACAAACTTTTGAAAATTACTATTCATTTTCCATTTTAAAGGAGTTTGGTTTATTAGAAATTCCTTTACATATATACTGTGCCTGGTTCATGTGTCTGTCCGCGAGACACAAAATCGCTGGAGCTACTTGATGGATTACCAGCAATTTTGAAAAGAAAAGAAGTAGTGACATGAATTCTCGAATTGAAAGAATTTAGAGGGTCAAAAGTTGGGAATCAATAGTACATTGATGGACATGATAGATCTAGTTGATCTCGAGATAGGGAAAATCAAAAATTTTGTTCCGTATGTATTCCTATGGAAGTAATTATAAATATTAATCCTTGGGTGATAGATTACCCGCAATGCTGTCAAGGTTAGAGTTTATATAATGTTTAGGATGCAAAATACTAACCTGTCCATTATACAACGCTAAAATGAAACTAACTGACTTTTTACTATACAAATTTAAAGACAAATATTTTCTATTTTCAAATATTCATTCATACAAAAGCATACTTCTTTTAATTTGAGGTAAAATGCTTTGAGTGGGGATTGAAGAGAGGGCAAAAATGTAAAAAGTTCAAAATCCAATTTTCCTGTTATGTACAATGACAAACCAAACACCTTCACGTACAGTACTCTGTGACACTGTTATTTTCAAATGAAATGACATGAAATCTTTGGGTTTTACGTCCCACGGATATGCCGGTTAGGCTAAAGGAGACGGTGATGATGAGAAATGAATGGAATGGTGGAATGAAGAAAGCAGGATGAAACGGGAGAATCCTGAGAAAACTCACATACCCGCTGTTCATCCACCACAAAGTTCACTTGGCTCGAGCTAGGATCGAACCAAGGACCCCATGCACCAAAGGTGAACGCTCAATCACTGAGCCACCGTGTCCCCGCTGCTACTTTTGTATATCCTTTTCCAATCAGGATTTATCCACTGGTCTAGTGGCTAGGACACGCGCATCTGGTACACCGGATCATGGGGTTGGTTTCCAGTGAGAGAGCTTTAAAAATTTGTATACGTTACAGTGAGTTTGGATTATATGTCTAGGTCTCACATAGGCTCGGTGCTGAAAGGGATCCTAAACTCCAATCCAACCAAAATCTGCTGATCGTATATAAATCTCGGAAGAAACAAAGTAATTAAAATATATTTTTTATCACCTTCTGTCTTGTTCTTAAATAATGAAAAGAAAAGAAGTAGTGATATGAATGATCGAATTGAAAGGTATCACACTGTGGATCTTAAATTCTATTGAACACCAATACAAAAAAAAAAAAAAAATGCCTATACAAATATACGTATATTAGATGGCCTTCCCCCCAAAATGTTCACCCCTAACCTCTTTTGTGTGTGTATGTGTCGGGTGGCCGAGGGGCAATGGTAGCATTGCGTGGAGTTTCTCATTTCAAAGCACTGAGCACGAATCTTCGTGAGAATTTCAAGGTCAGTCAGGGATAATTGAACACATGCATTCGAATCCGAACGAAATAAAATAAAAGAAAAGGAAAATTATTTTTGTATGTGACTATGTATGTGTGTTGGTTCTTTCCCTCTCCCCACCACTTTTTTTTCTTTTCCTTCCAACTAACAACTTTGAAAAACAATTTTTGTCTGTCTTTTGTAGACCGGAAATAATCACTGAAAGTTTAGAGAACAAAAGTGACACATCTTGCACATTATTTCTACTGATTGTTAATAGCTTGATATTAGTATAATAGCACATATAAATACTAAATATTCTTACGTCTAGCAGATGTTATGGACAAAAAATATTATCTATACCCACAAGAAGGAACAACAACGACATGGATAAAGTTTAGAGCGCAATTTCTTCATTAATTCTTTATGTACAAACGTTTTAATGGCTGTACTAACAATAAAGCAAGTAAGTATTTAAAACGACAAATAATTTTCATAAGAGGGAAGTGAAAACAAAATTACGCGAGCCATATTCAGAAGAAAAGAGTTGTCTAAGAGGAATATCGGAAAATTACAGTAAATTGTCAATGTCACAATATTATTCATATTAATCTTTGCACTAGTCATTTCATTTCATATTTATTTACAACAGGGGGAAGGGGCTACTTTGTGGCCACCACAGCAAGGACGCCGATTTCTCTGTAAATTTGGGGGGGCATTCAGATGCAGAAGGTATACATATGAGAATTTTAAGACAAATTGCATTCAAATGATGCCAAATATTGTATATTCATAAATACAATAGGGGCCCAGAGCTTCTCCGTGGCTTAGCGGTTAGCGTACGCGCCTTTGGCGTGTGAGACCCGGGTTCGATTCCCGGCGGGAGCTCATGTGGTTCGGATTCCACGTTAATCAGTAGGTCCACGTCTCATATAGCCTCGCTGCTGAACGGGACGTTAAACTCAAAGTCAACTCAACTCAACAATAGGGGCCCACATGAGGTTTGGGGGCCCGGGCCCCCGGTCTCTCAGAATCGGTGCCCTTGCACCACAGTATGTTTTTGTAATTACTCTTCTAATTGTTTCTTTAAAATTGTAAAAAAAAATGTATGTTTCTATGTAAAAAAAAAATGTATGTTTCTGCTCAACATGTTAAGCGTATACCATACGGTGGTGCAAATTGAACATTAGTGTGACTCATAAATTGGCTATTTTAAATAGGTGGGCATAAAGTGCCCCCTTCCCGGTTGATAGGAGATGTGACTGACATTTAGAAGTATCACTCCTAGGTGGAAGAATAATAAATAGCTGTATCGTGCCTTTTCTGAATTTCGTGGGTAATCTTGTCCCGTGTACTGTTCACTTCAGTCACTGTGGGTTTTTTGTGTGAGTTCCACGTTAGTGTATCTCATAAATTTATTTTAGTTGGTGGGCACACAGTACCCGCCCTGTTGTTGGAGATGGGACTGACATTTAGAAGTGTCACTCCTAGATCGAGTATAATAAATAGTTGTTAGACTTAGCCTATGTACTGTTCACTTTGGTCACTGTAGATTTTTGTGGAAATTTCTAATTTGTCTCTTTTGCGAAATCTATCTAATCTTTAAAGGTGGGTACAGAATGATCTCCCTTGATAGTCTGCGTTGCAAAGAATATCTAGGTAGTGCGAGGGTTAAGATTGGATAGTGATACAAATGTTGTAATCAATTTTAACAATATTATTTAAGTATAATGGGGAAAATGTCCAAATTTAAAACATATACCAATAAATAGATCTCATTCAATTCAAGAAAATTAAATCATTGAGTATAAACTCTTACGTATAGTATTCGAAAAAAAAAATCAATATGAAAGTATTATTTCGTAAAATGAAACATTGATGGAGTATCGTTGCCATAACATCTATTAAGGTGAAACTTAAACTAAATTGTACCAGTATCAAGATTTTCAATACGAGACTAGCAAGACGACAGTACACAACATGAGTAATGAGATATTAATTCCTATAGACTTTTAATTTTTTTTAAATAATATTATCCAAAGACAAGAAACATCAATAGATAGTTCACACCATCTTGGACAAAATGACATGCTTGGGGGCGAATTCTCTTGCGCAGTTTATGAGAAGGTCGATAGAAACTAATTTTTAATGTGTTAAGAAGTATGACAATGACGTTTAATAATTGATTGTTTATATTCTGCATTAATAAATTGGTTATTTATTTATGACTATATAAAAAACCTGTTAAGTAAGCAGATTGTCTGTCTATTGTCGTTTATTTTCTCCCAACTAACCACATACTTCTAACCGTGACAGTATAATCCTAAAAGAACGCACATAATATCTGCAATAATAATAATAATAATAATAATAATAATAATAATAATAATAATAATAATAATAATAATAATAATAATAATAATGATAATAATAATAATAATAATAATAATAATAATAATAATAATAATAATAATAACACAGTATGCTACTCAGTAGTGCTACCAGTGAAAAAACAAACTTCTTATTGTGAGGGATGCTGATTCGATCCACATTCGCACCATAAGAAAAATGGAGATTTTCAAAATGTGGTATAAGTATAAAATGAATTTTGTCACTGAGAATTGTGTGTGTCAGAAGGAGGCGCATAAGATGTTTATTCTTGAGCTCACCGACAGATATTTAGGCGTAGTGTTCAGAAATAGAACGAAGTTGTGAAGAATATTTAATGTGTAAACTGATGGAATGGAAAATCTTGCCGATACCGACGGTAGGATCTACTGTATTATCATTTGGACTAAGAAATTAAAATATGAAAGTACACAAAATTATGATTTCGCCATTGTATCATGCTCTACGATGTGAAATTTAGGTTGGGAAATCTTAGAAAAAATTTTAAAGAAGTATTTGGCACATGAAGGAAACACAGTCTGATTTGAAAGTCTTATAAACACAGTCTGATAAACACAAAATTTTACGGTTATCAATTCAGTGAAATCATTACAAATGCTTACAATTTCACAATTTTAAATTTCTTTTCTGGATTTATGTAAGTTTCTCAAAGTACTTATAATACACACATTAAAATTTTTGTTTTCGTCCTTCATTTGACCTTTATATTAAAAATTCCATCGCAAAGATACTGCGATCGGTAAAACTCATTCAATCTTGACTAAATTCGGTATTGACGAGCTTAGTACACATTCGAGTTTAGTATGGAAGATTACAATATACAGAATTTAGGTTACCGAGTTGTTGACTATCAAAGCTGGGTTTGAGCTCAGTGGAATCAAGAAATTTCACTAAACCTCGATTGATGAAACTTATTTAGACTTAAATTCGGTAGGTGATGGAACTTGTAAAGTTTAGTACACATACGGAATATTATGATGTGCGCACCTTTGGTTCCTGAGTTATAGATCATCAAAATTGGGAACGAAAAAAATATCGCATGCTATCTGAGAAACTTGACCAAATTCAGCACTACGAGGTTATTATGCATATAAATATTATAGTGTTTTATTGTCCTATGGATCACCAAATTTCGATTCAGACTTAAAGAAACGAAGAAATTTCACTTATTTGCGAACAATAATTCTCATTCAATCTTGGCTAAAGTTGGCATGATGGTAGATGTTAATAAGCTTAATATACATTCGAGGTTAGTATGAAATACTATAGTATAGAAAGTTTCGATTTCCGAGTTATTGACGATAAAAATTAAGTTTGAATTAAGTGAAAACCCGATTAATGGAAATCATCCGACCTTGACCAAAATTGGGGCCCATTGTAGAACTTCAGAAGCGTAATATTATATTAAATATTACGGTGTGCAGGCTTTCGGTTCCCAAGTTATTGCATATCAAAGTAGAAGTTAAAATTATAAATAAAAACTCTGAGAAATTCCTCAACTGACCCCGAAGAAAGATATATTTTGAAGTTTATGGTAGGTCATTAAAAACTGTTGACTACAGTATTTCGTAATATTTTATTATATACAATTAGTACATTTTTTTCCTTTCTTGTAGAAAATATGTAATGTAGATCAAATATACAAAATGAAACAATAATTTTTGGTATAAAAAATAGCTGCCCCACCAAAAATGTCTCTGCCCTTCAGGCCCGCAACCAGCCACAGAGGTTTGGGGGGGCCATGAATATGTTAGAGGGGGCAAGTCATTAAACATTCTCTTACCAATAGATAAATTGTGTTTTATGTATTAATAATAGCATTTTGTGTTAAGGTCTGGAGGGGCCACGAAAAGTTTTGGAGGGATCAGGCTCCCCTAACACCCTCTGGTTGCAGGCCTGCTGCCCTTTCGCTCGCCCTCCTACGAAATTAAAGTTAGCGTTACCATTGCTATTGATACTTTGTTATTATTTTGTACCTGTTATCAGTATAAAAAACACGTACAAGTTTGATAACATCAATTGATATATGTAGATGTTCAAAAGTAAGGTATACACTAATTATAATTGTAGGTTATTATATCTCGTTAATCATAGTGGAGCTTCCTTGTAGCTATGTGGATAGCGTACACGCCTTTCGCATGGAAAACTCGGATTCGATTCCCGGTGGCAATTCATGTGGTTCGGATCTTTCGCTCATGAATGGGAAATTAAATTCAAATCCATTTCACTCGTTAATCGTAGTGTATCTTGTCATCTTGCTAGTATCACAATGAAAAGGTTGATTATGTTTGGTTTGGTATCAGTGTCACCTTAATAATTGGCGTGTTATGGAGTATGTAGTTATTGGCCATCATTGACACAGACATATGACCAGGGGACGGAAGTTGATGAAATGTCACCTTTTTTCTGGCATTGCGAACACAATACCCGTCAAATACACATATTACACTTCGTTCTGAAACAAAAACAAAAAAAGTATTTTTAAAATGTATTTTTTTTTTTTTTTACATTTTATCCATTTTAAGATTTTAAGTAATTCTTTTTCGACTTTAAGTCATTTTTTTTGTAATTTTTCCCAAGTTTCGGTGATTTTTCGTTTGGTATCTTTCGGTAATACCGTATTTAATTATTTTTTTCACTCTGATTTTGACAATATGCTCGAGACCCTACACCAAGGTGAACATATTTCCTTATAGGATAACAATTTACAAGGGAAAGAAAGATAATCTGAACTACAAAGTTTGTTTCTATGTTGTCAAGATAATGAAGGTGTACTCCAATCATACGCAAAGTAAGTGAAGAAACCTCGAGTTTTCATTTTTATTAAATATTTCCGAAATTAATTTGTGCGCGTGGGTAATATTTTAAAAATCATTTCCAATGTTTATATTTGTTACTTTTTCGACGATCTTTATCTTGGCGGAAGTAGGTAGCGTGTCTAGGCAGTCCCCCCTCCACTTTTCGATTTTTCAAATCCTATTTGTTAATTCTAAACAATAATTAGATTGTTTAGGTGGAGGAATTATTTCTTTACCTTTACAGTAGTTCAAGACATGAAAATACACCATGCTACATAGTACGGCGAGATGCGGGAAAGAAGTGCATTTTACGCTGAGTAATTTGCTGTATTTGTTTTAACCATCAAATTATTTAAATTTGTATTTTATTTGGTTTATTTTCATTTAAAATCAAACGTGCATATTTCAACTGAAGAAGATACCTTATTTCTTTTTCGGGTATCGCTGACACAATATCCATTATTTGGTGTTTGTTGTATTCTTTTAAAGTTACATTTACAAATTTAATTGTCATTTACACAGTTTTTATGCCATTTTTCCACGTTTTTAAGGGTGTTTTATAAATCATATATATCTATATTTTCAGGTGAAGAACCTCTGTCCCCTACACATGACATGAATATTCGTTTGTATCGATTTCCTCGAAAACTACACATAATAATTTAGTTTTACGCATGTCATGCTGTTAGTGTTGCCCACAAAACGATCAAAACATTTTGAATCTCGAGACGAGACGAGATACAAGTCTCACAGGTCAGTTCACCCAAGTCTAACATCACAATCTCAAACATTGTTGCAGTCTTGTATGGTTCATAGTATTAAAACCATAGATAGATTAAATGATAGCACGAACACAATGATGAGCTTTTATCAACGTTTAAAGATACTAAGCAATTATACAATATACTCCAATAATAAATACGGTTTAAATGTTGTTTTATTATATACGTATTTCATGGATTGCTCATGACATGGAAGAATTCTGGTAATTTCTAGATGAAATTTAAAAAAAAGAATCATAACATAAATTTACAAAACGAAACGAGATGGAAAAGCTATTGAGAAGCGTGAGGAGACGAGAAAAAATTACCTGAAAATCGAGACGAGACGAGACTTTTACAAAGAACTCACCATCATGCTACTAGTAGAAAGTGCCCATGATTGGATAAGGTTCTGATTGCTGTTTTTCTACTAATTTGAGGGATCTTGAAGCTAGTGAAACTATTTTTTAAATATATTTGTCCATGAGGTCACGAGGAAAATTACCTCAAAGTTTAGATTTTTAAATTTACGTTTATTCCAATGGTAAAAGTCCCTATCTTTGAATTTCCGCTTATTTCTATGGTAAAAGTGCCCATCTTTGAAGTTACGCTTATTAAAATGGTAAAAGTGCCCATCTTTGAAATTACTCTTATTTTACTGGTAAAAGTGCCTGTGTTTGAAGTTATGCTTATTCCAATGGTAAAAATGCCCATCTTTGAAATTCCATTTATTCCAGTGGTAAAAGTGCTCATCTTTGAAGTTACGTTTATTCTAATGTTAAAAGTGCCCATGATTGGACACATTTCAATTTGCACTTTTTATAATAATTTGAGAATGTTGAATCCAATGGAGCTATTTTTAAACATATCCATTCATGGGATCATGTTAAAAATGACCTCAAATTTGGGATTTTCGAAACACCGCTTGTTCTAAGACATATACAGGGTGTTTCAAAACAACACCGACAGCTTTTGGAAGGTGATTCCTGACTCCAAGATAAGACAAAAAGTATAGACCAACCTGGGTGCACAAATGGTTCCTTTCGGAGTTATAGGCTGCTTAAAACATGAAAAAATTAAATTTAAAGGCTCGTAGCTCTAAAACTATGGGACCTACCGTAGTCGGGTCAGGACTTCACATGAGAACTACTATGTGTCCTATGCAAATATCCAAGTTTCAGAATCCTGTGGCACTTCCGTAAAATGTTTATAGAAGTAGTTGGTAAGTACTTCA
The DNA here is from genome assembly GCF_964235325.1 of Thermobia domestica. Taxonomy (NCBI): domain Eukaryota; kingdom Metazoa; phylum Arthropoda; class Insecta; order Zygentoma; family Lepismatidae; genus Thermobia; species Thermobia domestica. Next base: position 126,225,587 of record NC_137458.1, on the reverse strand, counting down.
AATTATATGCCCCTATCCAAACTCCCTCTATGAAAGTTGATGCGTGACTACCTTAGGATAGTGAAACTTGGATATCTGGATAGGGCATACATTAGTTTCTAAGTGAAATCTTGATCCGATTACGGTAGGTCCCATAGTTTTGGAGCTATGGACCTTTGAAGTTCTTTTTTTTTTTAATGTTTTTGGCAGCCTATAGCTCCGAAAGGAAGCATTTATGCATCCAGGTTGGTCTATACTTTTTGTCTTCTCTTGGTGTGAGGAATCGCCTCATCCTCAGGTTTTGAAACACACTGTCTAACTGAAGCTTTTATGCTAATTTGAAGACGCTAAATGCAATAGAACTATTTTGTCATACCTGTCCATGAAGCTCATAGAAAAGTAATCCTCAAATTAGTATACAAAACACACTTAAAAATGTATCGATGCGTGGGCACTTTGTACTACCGGTATTGGCATAAGCGGTATTTCAAAGATCCCAACTTTGAGATCACTTTTCTTGTGACCTCCATGAACGGATATATTTATAGGAATGCAAATAAGCAACAAAATTTTACTCGCCCAAGAGAAAAGCTACTAGTCCACATCCCACAATAGAAATCATTTACTTACCTTCGCCATAATATTAAATACTCGCCCGCACCAATGAACCACTCGCCCCGGGCAAGTGGGCGAGTGGCTATTTGCATCCCTGGTTTAAAAATAGTTTTCTTGAATGTAGCATCCTCAAATTACTGTAAAAAGTGCAATTGAAACTTTATCCAAGCGTGGACTCTTTTACTACTGGCATGATCGTTAATTCTTTAAAAATGGGACTTTGAAACTTAAAACTTTATATCTCGTCTTGTCTCGTCTCGTGGGCTACACTGCATTTTGTTCAACTTAATAGAATCAATCGATTAATATGGAGGAGAGGTGTAAAATTCCCATATTGCATTTTGGGCACCAGCACTGTTTTCAAGTTACAAAATACATAAGTAAAGGGGAGATATCTCAGCGTTTCTTAAGTATTCCCAATTGTTAGTTCCAAACACGGCATAGAAATTCCCTATACGTGTTGGTGCAATAATTAGCTTTGTACGCAGTCATATTAACCCTAGGAACACCAAAGGGGGGGCCTCGGAGGCCCACAAATTATTTTTGTTATATTTTCTAACATTTCTAATTGCATAAAAAATCTGAAAAAAATTGATATTGTCAAGCTTCACCCCATTAATCAAAAAACGTACTTGCTTCTTAGTTTTTAGTGTTTTTTTAAATTTATAAATAAAGAAAGTGTTATGGGCCTCCTCCCCTTGGTAGTACTAAGGGGCTATTCACCGCATACAATAACTGTTATATTCCAGTGTTTTGGCTACTTATTTTACTTTCCTTTGAAACATTTTTGGTATTACAACATGCAGGGTCACTCTGAGCTATTATTATGGTGCAGTGTTGCCAACCGCACGTTATAAAAATTAGTAAATATATTTTTTCTGATTATTTTCTGGCACCTAAGTATTTTCTATTAGTTTATTCCTTCAAACCTGCTACATACATACATACAAACACACACACACACACACACATATATATATATATATATATATATATATATATATATATATATATATATATATATATATATATATATATATATATACAGGGGGTTGACAAAAAATCTAAAAACACTTCATACAGGACACGTAAGTTTGGCCCTCTTCTGTACAACGCGTGTTGCGGTTGCCGATGTTTTTTGTATTTTCAATGTATCATGTGGACCTTCCTCTTCCGTCAGCAATAACCCGTTCACCTGTGAGTGTCATGGTGAAGAGCGAGATAATAATATATATATATATATATATATATATATATATATATATATAAGAAAGAGAGAATCAAGTTTCAATAGTTTCAATAGTAATGGAAAGAAACTTTGCCTTGCAGTGAATCCGTTGTAATATTCATGATGCTGTAGTGGTGTTAGTTTACAAAACTGATAGACAAGTCGTAGCTTGTTTGCTTAGGTTTTACATGTTCATTCCATAGGTGCAAAAACCTGACGTTGTGCTACTAGAAAAATTATAACTTTTTGTTGGATTGGCAACACTGCTTCTCTATTGACATCCTTTATAGTGTCTAATGAACGTCCCTCACACTGTCCATCTTTTCGTGGAAACAAAATTTGAAAGAATTTCGCCATTCCAAGGATATCCGAGATGGAATTACACAAGATTAATCCTGAATTCATTAGGATACTGAAGTATACCTCACTCGTCCCCGTTATCCCGCACTTTACTGCACCACTACCAAAATGCTTTTAGAAGCCGCCTTTGTACACATACTACACTGTAGTAAGTTGGTATTGATCTGTTTGATAGTTTTTCTACACAAACAAATAAAATAAATAGGTCATAGTTACTGACATAAATAAAAAATGGTAACTTACACAATTACACACATATAGTTGGCAACACTGTACTTAGAAACCTAGTAGTAATAGAAAATAATAATATATGATGTCTTAGACACCCCAAGTTCATATCAAACAAGATAAATTATTTTCCGTGAGAAATAATGACCTTTAATCCGTGGGCCTCAGAGGCCCCTCGTTGGTGTTCCATGTAACCCAAAAATACCTTGGTGTTCCTTGGGTTAAGGAAACACAGTGTAGAATTAGCTCTGATCATTTATATTTCGAATAACAATTATGGGAAATTTGGTTCATACTTGCTCAAAAACGGGAGATTTAGGCATGCAGTTTTAGATTCAGAGAAAAGAAAAACAGGACAACCGTTGAAAGAAACGGACTACCCCGGCTAAAACGGGGATCTGGTCACCTTAAGCATGGTTATCATACAATATCAATTATTAGATTTACAGAAAACAAGTTTCTATCTCAAAAACTACTCATTAGGATTTAAACTCACTCGTATGATTTTGTTCAGTTAAAAGAGATATATCGGTTGGTATCTTTGGACTTCTCTTTTCGTTAAATGCTCATATTATTGTAGAATTTATGTTAGAATATTATTCGTTTATTCAATGAAATTGATGGACATCTACTCAAAGATTATTTTGTTCACATGTACGAGTGATAGACGGAATACAGCAAAAATACGA